>NW_022900950.1:2125069-2141213 GCF_012274545.1 Fukomys damarensis | reverse complement strand
TTTTTTTTTTGTGTGTGTGTACTCTAGTTTTTTCTTTATCATACTTACTTTTGGTACAACTATAATTTTTTTGTTTTGTTGTTTTGTACCAGGTATTGAACTCACGTCCTTGAGCTTGTGAGGCTGGTGGTGGAACCACTGAGTTAAATCCCCGGCCCACAACTGTAGTATTTTTCAAAAGGGAGACATTTTGTTTTAATTCATATGTTTCTGGTCATTTTAATGTATTTATTTGCTTTATTATTTGGATAGGTTCAGTGAAGTGTTTATTAGTAATATTGATGACTTTTTTTCTTTTCCACTGTTTTTTGGTACATTTTAGGTTACAATACAGCTAATATTGATGACTTTTATTTTATCTGCAAATAAAAATCCAAGTAAAGTTTGGTTTAGATCATCATGAACTTATTTGGAAAGCTAAAATTAGAGAATTGAGGAAAAAAGTAGAGAAAGTTATTAAAACTGTATGGAAGGTATGTGCAAGAGATCAGGACTTCTGTGTGTCATATTTGCGAAGCATGCTTTAATTTTATTTATAAATACTTTTTTCCTACACAGTTAGCATATTACAGGCACTCTGTTATCCATACTGGTGGATAATAAAGTTCAGTATAACTGACTTCTTAAACAGTGCTCTGGGAATGTTAGTATCTGACAAGATGCTGGTAAGTATGTGATGAAATAAAAATTTCATGATAAAAAATGTTTGAGAAAATGCTGTGGCATTGATAGTAAACATTTGTAATCAAATTCATGAATTGCTTAAAGGTATGGGATGTCCAATGCCTCCACGTGAAGTGCTAAGGTTTTTACAACAAATTTTGAATGAAAGGGAAATCTATTAGAGAGCTCTATCATCCTCTTAACTCTTTGGCTGATAGATATCATCTTTGTGTTTGGCAGCAGTATTATTATTATTCTTTTTTACTGTTTGTAGAATGCAACTTTGGCAGTTTCTGAGGGGAAGAGAATTTACTGAGGTAGTTTATATTCTTAACGTGCAATAACTTATTATGTCAGAAGCTGCTTTGAAATGCCAGAAGAAAATATTTCTTTTCTGTGCCTTTTCTTCCTTCACAGCTGACATAAACAATGCAAGTTGTATACACAAGCCATGGAATTATTTATTTTTTAATGCTTGATGGAATGGCTTTAAGAGTCAAACATAGTACCAAAATGTAAAATGTTTATTTATTTATTTTTCTTTGAATCCAAGGAATGTAGGAGGATGGCCCTTACCTAACTGCAAAGGAGCAGGAGAGGCAGCAGCCCTGTTAGTGCTAATTCTGTGGGTCACTGCTTTTCATAGAAGCATCTTCCATAGTTTAGAATGAAATTCAGTCTCAAATTCCGTCATGAGTACAAAGTAAATGAATAAAAACTTAGCACCGGGATGAAGGTGTGGCTCAGTGGTACAAGGCCCTGGATTCCATAACTTTGAGTTTACTGTATGTCTTTCTCAGTACAATTTATGAGTTAGAAATGCACATGTACATTTTTGAAATACATAAACTGTCCTTCCCATGACTTCAGACTATATTATTTTATGGTAGTTATTTGTGTATCTGACAATAAATATTAATTGCTTTAGTTTTATTTTAACATTTTTTTCTTCTCAGTTTTATTCTCTACTTCAGATTAGTTACATTGACCTATGACATTTATATATATTCTATATGCATTTATATATATTATATGCATTTTAATCAGTATTTAGGAGTAAAACTTTGACTTGTAATCTTTTTTTATGTTCTTCTTGAAAATGATAATTCTGTTTAAACAGTGAGCAATCCTCAAGGTATAGAACTGTTGGTATTTTTATTTGAACTAATAAACTCCAGTAGATGTGCTGATTCTGTACTTGTCGCCCTTTCTACTTCATAGCAATAATAAACACAAAAAAGGCAGTAAAGAGTGGCAGAACTTTTAGTGTAAGAGTTAAATGACTCTTGCAGTTCTTATTTGGCCAAGAATATACAGTATATACACACATACATACATATATGTGAATATATATGTATGGATATACATACACATTTTATGTATGTATATATTATATGTTAATGTATGAATTAATATATAAATAATATATTATATTTATATTTTATGATTTACATTTTATAGTTTTATATTTTGGGGGTTTAATATAGTAGTACAGCAATTCCCTAAAAAATAACCCAAAGAAAATGCATTCTTGGCTGATGTGGTGTTGTGTGTAAATATACTGACTTGACGAGGTAATTTTTTTCTTAAGTATTTAAGTTATTTCTTGAGAGGGTGAGTGGTTTAGTGACCAAATTTCTTCCCAGTACAGTGTCATGATCCCTTTCTGTGCTGGCAGAAGCCTAGTTACATTAGTATTCTCTAGGAATCAGAGTGTTGGGGGTAGGTGGGTAGTAGTGGGCTTAATTGTTTGGTGACAGAAGGGGTTATAAAGCAGAGGGAGGTCCCTTGGCACAGGAAAGCGAAGGAAAGAGAGAATAAGAAGCCTGTGCTTTGGGCTATTTATTAACCTTGCCTTTCTGTGGAAAAGATCCTTCACCCTGTCACTGGGCATGGAACTGGCAGCTGGAGTGTTGTCTCTGACCCCTGAAAACCAGGCAAACGAGGCTGTTGAAGGATGGATGGGGTCGGCTGTGCTCCAGCTGCCTGCCTCATGCCCTGAATAAAAGTCACAAAGAGACTCATATGCGCCACTGAGCAGGACCGCAGTTAGAAGTTAGAAAGCTTTTAACTGCTGGTTTATTCGCCGTTTCCAAAGGACTCATTGTTCAGCAGCAAGGGCCATGGTGATGGAAATTATTACCATTTAAAGATTGCCAGTAAGACTGCTTGAAAAGGTGTTGGGGAGTTTTCCTTTAGAGGTAAAGTCCTTAATGACAAGCTAAGTTTAGAACCCACCAGTACTGAAGTTTTGCTTCCCTCTGATAGCTCTGTGGCTGTGGGTTTATTGGGGTGTAGCTCAGGCTCCAGGGCATCACTGGGGGGCTGCAAGTCCTGCAGTGCACTTGCAGGATCTGGGTGGAGGGACAGAAAATGAAACTGTACGTGGCTGGATATACCTGGGTGGTGCCAGGCAAAGAGCTTGGTGAGTGGTTGCTGAGTTGTGTCCAGGTATCATCCTTCTTTATTTTCCTTTGGATCATGCTTTCTAGAAAAATATAATTAATTTAGAATTTACACAGTGATAGTAGTGAAGCAACCTATTTTAGTTTTCTTCTAAAACTTCCCTTCAGCAGATAGGGAACTTTAGGATCAAAAGAATGGAATGCTTTGGAATGTGAAAACGATAAATGAAAATATCCATTTGTCTTTCCCACTTCTCCTTAAGACCCAGACTTTTTGGAAGGTAAATCTTTGGATGCATAAGGTTTTGCAGAGTAACTCAGATCTCTGAGCATTCTCCATTCTGTCAGAAGCCCTGTTCTCTCGGAAGGTTCATCAGTATCTTCAAATATCCATCGAGGGTTTCTGATGTTGCTTTCTTGACACCTTTTCCAGGCTATTTGAAGCATCTGTTGTTGGTAGTCTTTTGAAGAATGTTTGGGATGATTTTATATTTAAAAAAGCAACTTGGGGGATGTAGCTCAGTGGCACTGTGCTTAACTGGCGAGCACAAGGTCCTGAGTTCAATCCCTGGTACTGAAAACAAAACAAAACAAAACAACCCAACCGTTTTATGGCAACTTCATGCCACTCTTGCCCATTTCAGTCAGCAGTATTAACTAAGCATTTATGGTATGCCCTGCATAAACATTGAATTTCAAAGAATTTAAGCAATCACATGGACATCACCTACATTAAATAATTTGAGAACATTACAAGAAAGTACAAATTGAAGGACCCACTTTTGTGGTCCAAGGTCTTATGTGCAGGATGGATCAATGTAACTGAGGGTGAACTCTGGCACAATTAACCTGCATAAATCATGATCCCTCTAATACTCATGTGTCCAGTAGGGATATAATTAACTATCTTTAGGGTTGTTAAGGTATTTGACAACGTATAATAAGTGCCAGGTACATCATAGGCACTCATTACATGTCATAGTGGTGTAGGACTGGAAGACTTAAGAGGAGTTAGGGGAACGTGAACTGGATGGTGAGGGATACAGAAGCATTATTAACAGACAGGAGTGATGAGAACATTTGGGGAGAGGTGAGAGGGACCATGTGAGCTAAGACAGGACACTGGAAATTATTTAGATGTGGCCCTGGGCCCGACTGGGGTGGGTGGAATAATGAAGAACTGAGGTATAGAAGAGCAACTTCTGTGACTGGATGAGAGTTTTGAAGAGATCCAATAAGCCATTAAATATCATATAAACACGAATGGCACTTTGAAAAGAGTTTGCACTGCGTAAATGTACGAAATTTGCACTGTGGTAATACAGAGACCCTACGAGGAAGGTACTCTTATCACCCCCACATTTCAGGTGGACAACTTATAAACACGAATGGCACTTTGAAAAGAGTTTGCACTGCGTAAATGTACGAAATTTGCACTGTGTAATACAGAGACCCTACGACGAAGGTACTCTTATCACCCCCACATTTCAGGTGGACAATGGAGGTTGGAAGAAGTTTTAGAGAAATGAATATGTATTTACTATGGGAATACAGTAATAACTAATGGGAATCAAAATAGAACATTGCTTTATGATTTTGCCATCCAAACAAATCAGATTGTTTTCATTTTCTCGTATTCCCAGTTGGTTCTATGTTTTCTTTCAAGGGGTAGAGAAATGGTTATAAATATTTGAGTTAATTTCTGTCAGTATTTGAAACAGTGCATGGCATATATAATAATTACTACATGTTAGTTATTATTTTTATCTTAATACAGACCAATAATTCACAGAGTAGAAGAGACAGTCTATGTGAACAGACAGCTTAAGTAAAGGCACCATGGCAGTAAATTCTGTGACCTTATTTTCACTCACAACTTGCGATGTTTCATGTGTAAGCTAGGCACAAAGAAAACTCCCAGTCTTTTCCAGAGTGGAATGAGGTATGAACAGGACACAAGTTATCTGGTATTTAAAGCTAAATTATTTTGTGAAAAATTTGCTCTTACTAACCTGAAAATTGTGAGAAAGAATAATGAATTTGTTACAAAAATTTATGTTCTGTTTAACAGATGATCTATGGTTGAGATTTGTTCTTGACTTAAAATGTAGGTCTAATTATTATATTTGTCCTAGAAAAGAGATTAACTTATTTTTTGATTGCTGTACTCTTGACAGTTTTATTTTAGGGGGGTAAATATTCGAGATTTTAGTGTGCTCTGTGAGTGAGTCAGGAACTTTATGTCAGAGGCTCACATTTTTAAGCTTTCCTGCTAAGCTAGCAAATGAGCATGTTGAATCAGTTACGCAGTTTGTAATAATTTATTTCTGAACTAGTAAAACTGTGAACTCCTTTCTGACTGCTAACCTTGAATTATTTTTCTAAAGTGTTTCTGTTCATGTTTCTAGTCTTGGTGGTTGATATCACGTGGATACACTCCTGAGGTCTAAGTTATTGAATAAGCAAGACTAACCTTTGACGTGAAAGAGAATGGAGAGGAAAGAGAAATTTCATTTGCTGTTCCATTTCAAGGCCATGCCTTATTATATGAATTTATCAAGAATGTGAGTTATATTTTTCACAACTTTATGTCCTTTGGGACATAAACATCCAGGGAAATCCACAGATACAAAGACTGACTGCTCTGTGCTGGGAAAAAAATAATAAAAAATTGGAATTGAAAATAAAACTCTTTTGTTCATTCTTTATATAAGTCAGTAAGCTTTGTGGGCCATAGGGTCTTTTCAAATCTCCCTGAAGGCATTTGTAGAGCACTTACGGTGGCTGGACTTGCCATTACACGCTTCCTGGGGAGCTTGGGAGGAAAGCAGGCTCATTTACTGCGTTGTCTGGTAAATCCTGCTGAGAGGATTGTGTCTTCTCCAGCCCCAGGCAGTACGGTGGTACAGAAAAGCATTTGGTAAATGGATCTGGGTTTTATAATTTGAAAGTTCGTGAAGCTATGAGAAACTGATGAAATTTTTTAGTAAATTGTAAATGTTCAAGGGCTTTAGGTTGCATTCCTTTCTCCTCCCCTTCCTCTCCTCTTCTCTTGTTTTTCTTTTCTTTCCCTCCCCTTACTCTCCTCCCTCCCTCACTCCCTCTTTTTCTCCTTCCTTCTTTCCCTTCCCTTCCCTTCCCTCCTTTCCTTCCTTTATAAAAGCAGAATTTCATAAGATTCTATAATAAGTAATTTTACTCTTGGGGCACAGAGTTTTCAAATTTTTCTGGCAAAGAGACTCAAACTATGAAGATACTTAAATACAAGAAACCTTTAATTTTTGCTATTGCTCTTAATTCAATGGGGGACATACTATAGCATTAATTTCTTTTAAATAAACAGGAATTATCATTAGCATTCCTTCACTCATGCCTTATTGAGGAAATGCTTTTTTCTAGGGTTTTTATGTGAAATATGAGTCATTTTGTTGTTTTCTTTCTTCTCTTTCATGTTTTCCTCCTCTTAGCCTCTCTACCTTTCTCCCATCTGTATTTTCTTTAATCACCTAACAGCTACAACTCATCCGGGGCATAAAAGTAGCACAAACTTATGTGACAGTGGTTTGGACAATTGTGACCTGCTGCTTGGGAGCAGTTAGCAGTTGTTAATATCTCGTCTTACTCCATTCTGGTATGTACTGATATTGGCAATGTCACCATGCTCAGATGTTCAAGAAAAATTTGTATCTTTGGTTTTCTCTCTTTTTACTGACAGTCTCACTGAGTAGCTAAGAAAAATAAACTTCATAATCTTTTCTGTTTTACTCACTTTTTTGGGTACTGCGGATAGAACTCAGGACCTTGTGCTTTTGAGGCAGGCAGTGACACCACTGAGCTAAATCCCTGGCCATGTTTGAGTCATTTTTTGATGGCCCAGTCAGTGTCTTTCATATTAAATTTATAGTCCCTCAGATTTCTATCCTCTTTTGATTCTTTTTTTTCACATCCCTCCCCCAATTCATGCAGCTCTGAGGATCGAACCCACAGACTCCACTTTAAGCTACATCCCCAGCCCTTTTTATTTTTATTTTGACAGAGTCTCACTAAATTGCGAGTTTACCCAAGTGAGACTCCAGCTTGCAATCCTCTTGCATTGGCCTCCCAGAGTGTTGCTTCATTACAGGGGTGTCCCACTGCATCTAGCTACTCTGCTTTTCTTTAAGATTGGAGTCACGGGGTGTATTTGTGGTGATGGGTGCTCAGGATCTTTGCTGTAGTCTGGAATGGTGGATGTATCCACTGGATTTGTCCTGTTCCTGGACATTCTACTGATGTTTGTTATAAAGTCTGATTGGTAAACATGGAGTTTTTCTTCTTTTCTCTTAGATTCTGTATTAGTCAGGATTCTCCAAAAGAAATGGAATGAATACCATATATCTCCATTTGCATCAGTTTGTCAGCTGATGGACTGAAATTGGCTCACACAATTGTGATGGCTGAGAAGTCCCATAATCTGCTATTTGAATGCTGGAGGACAAGGAAAGACAGTGGTATAATTTAGTCTAAGTCTGAAGGCCTGAGGTAGAAGTGCCAATCTGAGTCCAAAGACACAAGAGCTGGAAATGCTGATGACCAAGGGCAGGAGATGGGTTTCTTAGCTCTGTCAGAGACAGTGAACTCACCCTTTCTTCACTTTCTGTTCTTTCCAGGGACCTCAGTGATTTGCCTGAGGTCCACTCACATTGGGAAGGGCCATTTGCTTTACTCAATTTTCCAATACAAATGCTAATCTACTCTGGAAACACCCTCGCAGGCACACCCAGAAATAATATTTTTACTAGATATCAGGGTATCCTTTAGCCTTCTCAAGTTGACACATCAAATTAATCATCATGTTAACATATATGGAAGGGTTAGAAGCCTACATAGGTTTTTTGAGTTGGTTGCTTGTGTTTTCATAGGATAGCCTGAAGATTATTATTATTATTATTATTATTATTATTTTAGCCTGAAGATTATTGTGAAATAACTATGGAGAGTTTGGTCAAATCATTCTGAAAGCAAATAGTCATAGCACATTCGACTGAAGAAATCTGTTTTCCCATCTGCTTTCTATAGTTCTATGGCCCTGACCTCAATACCTCAAATATAGAAATTAACTTGGTTCAAGTTACATTATGTAGAAAATGTTGACAGTAACCACTGCATTTTCATATTTTTGTTTTGTTTTGGTTTTTGGTACTGGGGATCAGACTTGGGATTTTGCGCTTGTGAGGCAGATGGCCTAATCACTGAGCTAAATCCCCAGCATATTTTCATATTTTAATATTCATTTTTCTCTCTAAATCATCTTTGCCTTTGTTTTAGGCAGCCTGGCTCACAATTTCAGAGGAGGAGCTGGCAGAAGAATTCAAAACAAAACACTTGTTCCCCACTTCTGAGTTTAAAATACACGGTAGAGAAGACTGGCAAGAACACACGATACTAGGAGAGAGTACGTTTCTTCCCCTAGACTCGATAGAGTTCTCGTGATGCAGACAGATTGGGAAAGGAATGGTGTCAGATACTGACTGGGATCTATTTGCACTTCCTTATGTCTACCCCCCTGATAGTCGAAGTCCAAGACCTGAAGGACTGTAGAGGAGCACGGGTATGTGCCTTACTCTCTTCTTGGTTCCAAGTTCCACAGTCTTTATCCATGTTGCCACAGAGTAGCTGGAGATAGCACAACACTGACAGGAGAAAAGCCTCATACAGACTCTCTTATAGAGAATGTGCATATATAGTGGTAGGAGATTTTAATTTTTATTATTTTAAAAATCAATTTTATTGGTACACTTAATGTATACAACATAATGGCATTCACTGTTGGAAATTTGTACCTTTACATGATGTATCTTGGTTCTTATTTTTTCCCCATTCCCCTGCCCTCCCTTCAACCTCTCCCTTCCTCCCTATCTACAAAGACTTTGTTTCTATTATTTTTCATTTTCTCATATTAATTACATTCCCTTCTTTCTTTTTCTCTACCCCTCCCATTTTCCCCTTCCCCTTTTTACCTCCTCTTCCTATTTCACATTATCTATTATACCTTTTAGTCCTTATTTACACTTCCAGTTTCTCACACTACAGAAACTATTTGATGTTTACATGTGTGTCCTATTTATATCACTTAAGAGTGTTGCCTTAATGAGCATCCATTTAGCTATAAATATCTCTAATTTCTCATTTTTATGGCTGAATAGTATTCTATTTTTTTAAAAAACCCTACATTTTCTTTATCCAGTCTCTTGTTGATGGGCAATTGGGCTGCTTCCAAGTTTTAGCTATTACAATTTTTTCTGCTATGAACATAGGAGCACATATATCTCTGTGTTTTAATTATTTAGGGAAGATACACAGCAGGGGAATAGCTGGATCAAAAGGACTTCTACTTCTAACTCTTTGAGGTATCTCCATACTGCTTCCAAAGTGGTTGCACCAGTCTACACTCCCACCAGCAGTGGCTCAGGGTTCCTCTTTCCCCACAGCCCTGCCAGCATTTGTTATTGGTTGATTTCATGATATCAGCCATTCTTTTTTGGGTGAGGTGGAATCTTAATGTTATTTTCATTTGCATTTCTTGAATGATCAGTGATGTTGACCATTTTTTATATGTTTATTTGCTATTTCTACTTCTTTGTCTGAGAAATGTCTGTTTCTTTCAGATGCCTATTTTTGGACATAGTGTTAGGAGGAGTCAAGTCTTGCACAACCATGATGCCATACTGAGAGCAGGCAGTTGTGGATAAGACTTGTATCTGTAACAAAGGACCAACATTAGGAAGCAGCCCAGACAGTTACCTGTTCTCTGAAGATGCCAACACGGAAATGTGAAGACTTCCATGAGTCAGGTAGAGTGTCGTGGTTCTCACCAGAAGCCAGTGAGGGTAGAGAAGCAGGCGCCTTTCCCTGAGGCCATAACACTTGGCCACCTGGAACTTAAATGAGGGAGAGGGAAGAACTCTGATATAACTGCAAATGCAAACTTACTTGAATTTAACTTGAATTAATGAATTTAGGTTTTCATTGACCAAGAGGAGAAAGGAATGGAGTTGTTTCAGAGAAAAGTACCTTATTTTTTTTTGGGTAAAAATCTATTTTCATATTTTGAACTTGAAGTATAACCAATTTTTTCCTTTTTTAAAAATGGTACTGGGGATTGAACTCAGGCTGTTGCAGTTGTGAGGCAGGTGGAAGAACCACTGTCAAATCCCCGGCCCCCATTTTCTTCTTTTATTATTAGAGTTTCTGTCACTTTTTAAGCTACCCAATTACATTTGGGCAATAAACCTAAATAGACATTTCTCAAAGGAAGACATACTTATGGCTAAAGGTATCTGAAAAATATGTTCAGTGTTACCAATCACAGGAAAATGCAAATCAAAAGCACAATTGCTTCATGACAGAAAGAATGGGTCATACTAAAAAGACTAAAGATAAGAGCTAGTGAGGATATGGAGGAAAGGCAACCCTTGCATTCCTCAGTGAGAATGTAAATTATGGAAAACATATGTAAAATATGGAAGATCCCCAAAAAGTTGAAAATAGAGCTACTATATCATCCAGAATCCCACCGCTTGGTATATATTGAGAGGAAATAAAATTAGCATGTCACAAAGACATCTCCATCTCCATCTTCATGGTGGCACTATTTGGAGTAGCCAAGGAATAGAATCAGCATATGTGCCAATCACCTGATGACTGGATAAAGAAAATGTGATACATATTAACCGTAGAGTACTATTCATCAACCAAAAAGAACGCAATGCAGTCATTTATGACAACATAGGTAGAACTAGAGATCATTATTTAAGTAGCATGAGCCAGACACAAAAAGATAAGTACCGCAAGATCTCACTCACATGGGAAGTATAAAAAGTTGTTCTCAGGTAAGGTGAGACTAGGATGGTGGTTACCAGAGGCTGGGGAGAGTAGAGGGAGTGGGATGGGGAAAGGTTAGTCAGGTCAATGGGTATTAAGTTACACTGAGATAGGAGCAAGGAGTCTTGGTGTTCTAATGTGAAGTAGGGAGACCATGGATAACAGTAACATACTGTACATTTCAAAAAGCTTGAAGAAATGATTTTGGAAGTGTTTATAAAGAAATGACAAATGTTTGAAGACATCAATATGTATAACAAGATTTAAACATTGTATAGTGTATACATGTAGTGAAACATTGTGTTACCCTACTAATATGTGCAATTTTTATGTTTTTATAGACCAGTTAAAATATATTAAAAGGAAAGACTTCAGCCAAAAAATGTTTCAGTCACTTCTTCAGCTTTCTTAAGGGCAATGAGACTTTGTAAAGGAAAGCGCAAGGCATTGAGGTCAGACACATGTAATTTTAAATTCCAAATCTGGCCCATACAAGTGGCATGCCCTCAATTTTCTTTTTGTTAGCAGACTTCTTCATTCTTTGCTTTGGCCTTCACAGCTTGCTCTGACAACAGCACCACATCTCCCCTACTCTAAGTACAAGTGGTTCAGTAGGTGCTGATCCTACTCTTGGCTTTGTATGGCTCAGGCCTGGCTATTTAGGGATCTTTATGCTCTGGTCACTGTGATTGGTCCAGGATAGACACAGGATCTAAATCATAAACAGAGTAAATTTTAGGATTTTCAGAGAAAGAACTGAGAAACAGCAGCCTGTTTTCCATAGTTGCTAATCTTACTAGTTATAAGCCTGGAGCTGGCAGCTTCCACCACACTGAAGGAAGCCCACCTAAGAGGAAAGCCACGGAGAGAAGCAAAATGGACAGGTGGACATTCTAATACTTTGGGTAGGATCCGAGCTCCTGACTCCTGAATTCAGTTATTCAGCCCAAGGCCCACTTCTCCTGCATTTTTTCTAGCAGGGCTTCACGGACTAATGAAAAGCTTCCCATTTTTTCCCTCTTTCAGGTGTGGAATCCTTGAGGTGGTAGCAACAGGAGTTGATGCAGGTCAAAGCTGGATTAGCGAACATAGTTTAGATGTGCAGGCACAGCGTACTTCCTAGGCCGCTCTCCTGGGTTGGGTTATAGAGCCAAATCCTGCACGGTAAGTTTAACACGTAGTAGAAAGCAGAGCACAACACTCTCTGTAGTGAGGCTGGGAGGTGGATCTATAAGCCCGGGAGCAGAGGATGCTATGCGAAGTGGTAACCTCTCTTAAATGCAGGTATGTGTTGTGTAACGGCGTTTCAGTGAATGAGGGAGCACATGTATGGTGGTGGTCCCATAATAATATAATGGAGCTAAAAATTTCCTATGGCCTCGTGAGGTCATGGCATGGTACATTGAAGTGCAATGTATTATTCATGCGTTCATGGCATTGCTGGTGTACAAACCTATGGTGCTGTCAGTTTTATAAAAGTGTAGCATATACTACATGTATGATAAATAATATTTGATATTCACAACTAAACTACTAGTTTATGTGATACATAGTGCAATACTTTTTATCACTATTTTAGACTATGTTCCTATTTATAAAAGAATGTGGCTGTAAAACAGTATATCTTGTTACGCTGGCGATAACCTCATACATTTCATGTTTACTTCCTTCCTTGATTTCATCCAAGGTACCACATTACATTCAAGTGCCATGTCTTGTCTTGTCTTGTCTTTTCTTTTCTCTCCCTCATCTCCCTCCTGCTTTTCTTCCTTTTTTGGTGGTACTTGGGACTGAATCCCGAGTCTTAGCACTGAGCTACCTTCCCGGGTTTTAAACATTTTTAAATTTTGAGACAAGGTCTTGCTAAGTTGCCCAGGCTGCGCTGGAACTTGTGATCCTCCTGCCTCAGCTCCCCAAGTGCTGGGGTTTCAGGTGTGTGCCATCATGCCTTGTTTCTTAGGCTTCTCTTTAGTTGTGATACTTTCTTAGACTTTCCTTGTTTTTGTTGATCTTGGTATTTTGAGGAGTACGGGTAGGTATTTTGTAGAATAATTCTTCATTGGGATTGGTCTGGCTTGCTATGATTAGATTGGGTTGCAAGTTTTTGGGAGAAAGCTGGCAGACATAGAATCATTTTCATCATATACCAAGAACACATTCTATAAACACGTCTTATCACTCTTGATAATGACCATGATCACATAGCTGAAGGAGTGTTTTCCAGGTTTCTCCTCTGTGAAGGAATGCTCTATCCCAAACATGATATAGTCTGTAGTTTTCAAACGTGCAAAGACTCCACTCTGTTAACCTCTATAGACAATTGTGGTGTCATGAACAGAAGCAATTTGGGTAGATCACAGGTTTGCTACAAAAACTAATAGGTAATGTTTCAGAATGAGCCTTTGTATGTATTGATTATGTACATTTAATATTTGCTGATAGTTCAAAGAAATAAATCTTGAAGAAATTTGAGGCCTTGGCACAGGATAGTGGAAAAGAAACTCTGGACAAAAGAGTCTTTGATGCACCATCAAACTTGTGTGTATTTTGGGTGACTATTCTTTTTAAGTATAAAGTCAAAAATTATATACCCTTTTGGAGGACACTTGTTAACTGTGATTTCTGATGCTCAAATTATGAACATGAGCAGACAGGGGAGCCACTCCAACATTTTCTTAGGTGTTTAGGGCACCAAATAGAGACAAAAATAGTCTACTTTACTCCACTTCTCTCATTCCCTTTAACTCAAGCTAGAAATACGAGAGAAGAAAATATGAAGGAAAAAAAGGGAGTAGTAGGGAGTGGACTGGAAGTCTTAGCTGGGGATTGGTAGCTCCTGAGTGATTTATTATGGGCCAGGGAAAGCTTAGTATTTCTTCCATATTTTCAGGAAGGATGTGATGAGTTGCAACAACAATCTGGTGGCTATTGCAGATTTGTTTGAATAAGGCCTTCTTTATGCCTGGTTCCTTTTAAACTTGCATTCTATAACTACCTCAGGTTAAATGGCTAATCAGTTTTCTTCTGCTTCCAAGAAGAAAAGTCTCTGAGGAGCTTTACAGTTTTACTATTTCAAGAATATCAACATTTCCCCATATTCAGCTTGAACCAGAGATAAAGCAAGAGCTGTACTTGCTCCTTGTGAAAATACGTCTCTCTATGGGCTTTAAATCATGTCTCTTTCCTTTCCGCCACTGGTTTTCCCCTTTGCAGTGGACTGTTTTCTGATTATTTTCCCACCACCCTTCCAAGAATTTCTGAATCTATGGGAATTAAACACAGAACCAAAATTATACTTGACTTCCTTTCCTTGTGCCTTAGAGGAGTACCCCTTTCCAAACACTTTCCATGTTCATTAACAGGAAGTATTTAGTGAGATCCTGAAGCATCAAATTTGATTTTATTTATTTATTTTTTATGTCATATTCAGAGATGTTACTGAATGTGGAGCAAGGGTTTTTAGGTTTAGGATAGACAATGAAATATAGTATTTAATGCCATAAACTTTGGAGGCATCACCTACATTCTTGTTTTTTATGGTCAATGTAAAAGCTATCTTATTTCTGTATATCCTGATCACCTAGGTTCTTGTCTGTGTTCTGCAACTTACTAGTTATGTAAAACACTTGCACTAGTGTCTGGCATAATAAATCCTTTGTGTTTGCTACTCATTGTTTATAACAAGTTAAAAAGATTCATTGATGTGTATGCTATCATTCCATACGTGCTTCCCTTCCATCTCTTATTTGGGTCCTAGCAGATGGCTATCAGTTATGAGCAGCATGTCCCGGGCCCCCATTCCAGGTCATCCTGGGTAGATCCAGCCAGAGGAAGCACTCGGAGCGCATGGATGGGCAGAAGGAAAGGAAGGTATGAATGTCTTTTCCTTGCTTTTCCCCGTTCCCATGTAACTGTCTCTCACAAACTTTCTCTGTGGCTCAGCTTCTCTGTGATTCAGCCCCTGGTGGGCTTCTGTAGTTCTATCTTTCACTGGGATCCTAAACCATGCTGTCCTTGAATTTCTCTTTCAGCCCTGAGAGTGGAAATGTTTCCCATAGCTGGGCTCCGGGTACCTCCACATTCCTTGTTTGTTAGCTCAATCTTTCCTCATTTCATTTGAAGGTCCTTTCATTATTACATCCTCCTGTAAACTGTCTGGGGAGAATTTTGTTTTCTGATGGTTCTGTAAGATCATATTTCAATTTGACAAATTTCGGAGTGTCCCAGTTCTGAATATGACCTTATTTATACACTAGGAAAACAATATTTAAAAATTGTGATTATCATTTGTAAATACTTCACCTCTTATTTCTTACATTAGACTTCTTGAGGACGGGAATTACTAAGATTTGGATATATGTGTACATGGATTGTTTTTATAGTGCCAAGTAAATAGCAGATATTAAGAAATGACCTGTAGCAGTGAGGGACATATCTGTTCAGAACAGTGAACACAATGGTTTACTCCTGTGACACATTAAAAGCTTTGTAACTATTACAGCTTTAGTTTCAATCTCTCAACAATTACTTGCTAGGTTTTTAAGGATTTATTGCTTATGAAAGATGCCAAAATAATAGCACTGAGGAAGAAAGTCCCATACTCTCACAACAGACTGCAACTGTCCAAGCTTCCTCGACCTCCTGCCAGACAGCACGATGGAGCTGATTGAGATTAGCTTATTTTTAACTGAAGTTTTGATGTTCTGGGAGCCTGGGAGGTTTACCTCCCCCTCAGGAAATTCTGTGAGAGAAGTAGATTAAGTGTTTTCCTTTCAGAAGAGTGCTTCATACAGACTCTTACTTCATCCTTGAATAGACTCAGTTTTGAATAGAAATAGAGGAACAGTTAATTAATTTCATCTCTACATTTTGCCTGTAAAAGAAGATGCTTTTAATGTGAGTGATCTGGCCACTTTCTAAAATGGTGTAGTGACCTGGATGATTATAAACAAGATTGTAGATATAACTTGTTGGCACTTAGCATACACAGTATTTAAATGCAACTATAGATATAAATATTTAATCTTCAGGAAAGCAGACATTGAAGTGTCTCTGTGTATTATTTGGAAAAGTAGCTCTCAAAGCCTCAGTTTAAAAAAAATCAAGGGGTATAGCAAATATCTTATAGGTTTATTGTGATGATTAGAAATGTTTGTAAAACATCCAGAACATGCTAAATGCTCAAAATATGATAGGAAGGAGTACTGAGAAAA
>NW_022900950.1:2122256-2124871 GCF_012274545.1 Fukomys damarensis | reverse complement strand
TGTGTGTGTGTGCACATGTGTATGCACGCGTGTGTGTGTATGATTTAGAATAAATAAAAATTACTACTATTTTTAATTTGCATAATACTGCCTTCATGTTATATTATACTCATGTGAAAATAGGAAAAGACAGAGTCTGAGAAACAGCAGAAAAGCTTTCAGGGTTTGACCAAGTCTGTAAGGATGGAATCATTGTTTTCAGGAAGATTTTTAGGCTCTTGCTAGAATTTTGACACTTTATGTTGTATACCATGCTTATTTCATACTATCTTGAGAATATTTTTATCATAAATTCTGAAACTACTTGTCAGCTCTCCAGTATTACTAACTCATCAGTTTCAGGACTTTTTTTTTTTTTTTTTGGTACCGGGGATCGAACTCAGGTCCTTGTGCTTGTGAGTCAGGTGCTGGAACCACGGAGATAAATCCCTGGCCCTTTAAAAATTTTATTTATTTATTTATTTATTTATTTATTTATTTATTTATTTATTTATTTATTTATTTTTAGGACTGTTTTGATCAGTTGAGATGATGGGATCTTGCACCGTAATTGATACACAATGAGATTGCGTTCCCGTCATGTCATTTGTACAGGTTGTCATCTCAGAAGGTACTCATTGCTTCTAGTCTGTTGTTTTAGCTTCATACAAAAATACTTGAGCTTAAATTATTTGCAGGAAAATCACAATAAAGGTAAGCATCGTAGAAAAAAACATAATAGATCAGAAAACCAGCTATAGAAGAGTTGGGGAAGACACATCATAATGTATTGGCATAGATTAGAAGTAAAACTACAAAGCTGCGATTCTGCCAGTGGCTAGTTTTGTGAGCACATAAGTCAAGGTTCTTCAGAAACAGTATACAAAGTGTACTGTGCACAGTATCCAGAGTACTGTGTACATAAACAGTATGCAGAGTGTAAACAGTATATTGCATAATAGTGCTCTATCTAGATGTTTTTTATAAGGTATTGGCTCCTGTGATGATGGAGGCTAAACCCCATGATTTGTAGCATGAAGATCTGGGGAAGATGGTGGTATAGTTTGAATATCTGAGAGCCAATTGTGCAGATTCCAGTTTGCATCTAAGGTCTGAGACCCAGAAGCACTGGGGTAGTGGTGGTAGGAAGACTGAAGTCCCAGCCGGAGTGAATTCAGCTTCTTATGACTTTTTCATTCGATTCAGGCCCAGATGGATTGGATGACATCTGCTCAAATTGGTGAGGCTGGATTGCCTTTACTCAGTCTAGTAATTGAAATGTAATCTTCCAGAAACACCCTTACAGACACATGCAGAAGTAATGTTTAAGCAACTATCTGAGCTACCCATGACCCAGTCAAGTTGAGATATAGGATTGTCCATCCACATTTACCTTGGGTAGGTCACTGAAATTCTCAGAGCCTTGCCTTCCTCATCTATAACAAAGAAGGTATCATTGCTTACCAGCTTGAAATTTCAAATTGGTTCTTGTGATTCACTCTGTGTAGCTAGTGTATAAATAAAAATGAACATTTATTTGACTAATTTCAAAAGTACTTGTTGAATGAAAAAAAATCTAAAAAACCAAGAATAAACAATGTATTTCACTTTCTTTCTTTCTTTTTTTCTTTTTGTACCAGTGATTGAACTTTTGAACTTGGCAACTTGCGTTTGCGACGCAGGCAGCGGAACCACTGATCTAAATCCCTGGCCCCTTCACTTTCTTTTATACTATTTATTTAGTTAGTTTTTTTTAGTTCAGGCTGCTCTTGAACTCACTATGTAGACCGGGGTGGTCTTAAACTCATGGCAATCCTCCTGCCTCAGCCTCCTGAGTGCTAGAATTAGAGGCGTGCACTACCACGCCAGGCCCTCATTTATACTCTTTAAACATAATCATAGTATTTTGGATATGCTGGGTGTGATCCTTGTCATGATGTGTCAGTTTGACTTGAGTAAGAACAACCTAGCAGATTAGGTGTGTTCCAGTGTGTCTGTGGATGACTGACATATAGGCACATACACCCATATATGTATGGCACCAACAAAGAAACTGGAAGACTGGATAGAATAAAAAGGGAAAGGAGAAGGAAGTCTTCCCATGTCCTCTTTGGAGGAAGGCCGGTTCCTCTCCAGTTTCTTCAAGCTTTGAACACAGACCCTTTGGCTTTCTGCACAGACTCACTGATGTGAAATCAGACTGTGAAATGAGCTCCAGGCCTTCAAATTATGACAGGATCCTCTGGCCCTCCAGGATGCAGATGGCCATTTTGCATTCTTCCACCCCTTACTCTCTTGGTGGCCATTGTAAGCCTACTTTGAAAACCCACATATGAGCCAGGCGTGGTAGCACATGCCTGTAATCTGCTTTCTGCACAGACTCACTGATGTGAAATCAGACTGTGAAATGAGCTCCAGGCCTTCAAATTATGACAGGATCCTCTGGCCCTCCAGGATGCAGATGGCCATTTTGCATTCTTCCACCCCTTACTCTCTTGGTGGCCATTGTAAGCCTACTTTGAAAACCCACATATGAGCCAGGCGTGGTAGCACATGCCTGTAATCTCAGCACTTGGGAGGCTGAGGCAGGAGGATCACCATGAGTTCAAGACCAGCCTGGGCTATAGTGAGTTCCA
>NW_022900950.1:2065643-2122234 GCF_012274545.1 Fukomys damarensis | reverse complement strand
AAAAAAAAAAAAAAAAAAAAAAAAAAAGAAAACCCACATATGTATATTTTTTGTTAAATCTGTTTTTCCAGGGTACCCTAATTGATATACTCAGTTATTCTGAATATAACTATACTAACTATACTTTTACATTTAAATGCCTTCTCAGATGATAATTAGGTTAAAAAAAACTAAGTTTGAGAAATATAGGAAATATTTTTTCTTTCTTGGGCATTAAAATAAAAAAAAACTGTCTATGTAAAACGATGCTACTTCCATCACTCTTAGTTAACTTTCTAAAAACTGGTATATAACTTTCTAAAATATGGAGTTTCTGAACAGAACACATTTAGATGTTTACCATAAGAAGAACTATTTTTGGAAAAGAGATTCTTAGGAGAAGGCTATCTACTGTGTCACAAGTGGGGAAATTCCGATAGTGTTGGATTGCAATAGGCACGCCAAAGGTTAGGCGAGTTCCACTAGGTGGCAGCATAGCCACATGGCCCAGGCAGGCAAACTGCAAGAAACTGGCTGGAGATTATATGAATATTAAAGACATCAGTTTGGACATGAATATCAGACTTATGAAAGGCCTAACAATGTGATATCTGACTTGTCCTACTTGAGAATCAGTTGAGGGCTTGTTTGGAGGACAGTCTCATCTATGTGTGCTTTAATGTGTATTTATAAACACACATAAAATGGACTGAGGGAATCATGCCATCTGGGAATGAAATTGGAAGATCAAATTTTCATGAGGCAGGTAAAAAATATGATAATTACATAGTGCACACGAAAAGTGTTTTGAACTTTTTGGAAATAAATATTTTAGGCATAGGTTCTGTTGCCAAATAATAATAATAATGACAGCTAGAAGAATTCTGTGTCTTGTGGTTTTCTTGTACTCCTTTCCAGTTCCTTACACACACACAACAAATTATGCTCAGAAAAGTGAGGAAAACATACTTTCAGGGCAAGTTCAGCACACTGAACTCTTTGGGTCATAACACTTAGCAAAACAACATTGAAAAATCATAATATTTAACTTCTTTTTCAGGGAACACACAAAAATCAGAAGACAATGAAGATACTCTCATTTAAGGAATTATTTAAGTTTTAAGTTTGAAATAACAAAGGTTTTATTTTGTTTTAGACTTGGTGGACTTTATTTTAGTGTCTACCTTATCCCCTGTATATCAAAGACATATTTATTTTCCTTTTTCTTTTTCATCATTTTCCTTATAATGGTATTTATTTTCCCCTTTTATTGAAAATAATGTAGGTAGAAATAATGTCTTTATATGATTCCATTTTCCCATGTTTCTCCATGGTAAAAAAATTAATGGTGGAATTCATTTATCAAAATGAAATTAAAACCTGCATCATACATACACCTGACATTCTACCTTGATACCTAGATACTGTGCAAGTAGGTAGTTTCAGTGTTAGAGCAAGAATGTTTGATTTTCCTCTGCCAGCCTTGCTTCTTTTGATGAAATGTACTCCTGAGGTAGATGCTTCACACAGTTAACCTTGTTAGTTGTGAGTCCCCACAGCTATTCAGATTTGTGAACCACAGAGTTTTCACTACCATGGATCTTGGCTGACTTCTCTGGCATTGGACATTGTCAGGTCAAAGGATGCCTAGGAATTTTGGCAGATAGCAGGAATGATGCCAGCAATCTGCTTTGAGACAAAAAGTAGAACGCTGGTCTGGCAAAAACTGAGGTTACACTGGGAGCAGCCAAAATGCAAAATAGGCTCTACACATTAAGGCTCGTACAGGCATAAACCAGCGAGCCCTGCCTTCATGCAACCCACTTTGGATAACATATCATAGAGCTTCCTAAGAGTGAACTGTGTGGCCCCAGCTCTCAGTAAAGAGTGTGTTTATATTTGAGTGAGAAGACTTAATCAAGAAGGTGGCTCCTTGTAGTAATTTCCTTTGAGGCCTCATTTAAAATTGATTTTAAATGCTATTAGCTCTTGAGGTGAGGGTTGTAGGAGAAGGGGTGGAAGGTTAATTGGTAAGGGGTAGAAATATTGAAAGGTGGTTCTCCCATAGGCCACTTGAGAGTCAAATTTAGATACAGATGAGATTTAATGTATCTTCTGGGCTATATTCTTACATCAAGAAACTTTGACAGTTATATGTTTGAAAAAATTTCTGAAAAACACATCTATACCCTACTATGGAATTTTTTTTTTATTGAGTTTATTGGTACATTTAGGGATACAGTACAGTTACATTCATTGTTGGGATCATGTACCTTTACATGGCAAGTCTTGATTCTCATTTTTTTCCCCTTACCTCTGCCCTCCCTTCACCCCCTCCTCCCCTCCCCATCTACAAACACTTTATTTTCATCTTTTCATTCTCTCACATTTTTTTCTTTTCCCTTTTTGTTCTTCCCCTACGTATCACACCTTCCCTACACCTTTAGCTCCTTTCCTCCCATTTCTAAATGTCAGTAATCTTATTAGAATCTTATGCATTGTTGCAGAATATTCACACCAGGGAAACTATTCGGTATTTACACATGTGGGACTTATTTATTTCACTTAGGAGTATATCTTCAATATGTATCCATTTTCCTATGAATGAATCTATTCTCTCGCTCTTTATGGCTGAGTAATATTCCATTTTATAGAAAAACCACAACTTCTTTATCCAGTTTCCAACGGATGGGCAAATAGGTTGTTTCCAAGAATTTGAAGCCTGCCTGAGGTATCAGAAAAATCTCTGTGTTTTATTATTGTAAACTTTTGGAATAAAATCAAATATAAATAAACATGGAAACAAAAATATAAAATATTTCTGGTCATGCTTCACTTGATTTTGGGAGGTAAGAATTTTTTTTTAACTTGGGAAAAGCGCTCTTACTCTATATTTCAGAAAGTTTATTTTCAGAAGCCATAGTTATTTTTCAGAAGCCAGTTTTAGAAAGGTTACAATTAGAATATGCCATCTACTTCTTTGTGTATTTCTATATTTTTGAGAATACGAGTACCATATTTTTGGAATTGTGGCAGACACTTTTTCTTTAAATTCTAAAATACATGATAGCTGCCAATAAGTAAAATTTCTGGGAGTAGATGCAGGTTTCTACCCAGGATTGGTTTGCAGTAAGGCTAGAAATCTGAAGCACATGAATGAAATGGTTAAATAGTGCTTGCAAGCTGTGATATCAGAGGAAATAACTGCTATCAAGTGAAAGCCAAACAGCAGTGTAGAGGGGAAAATTTTTCTTCATTTTCATCAGCTAATAATCAAAACAGTTTGACACTGGCCAGCGAGAGCCAAAAAATATGGAAACAATTATTGAGTTAAATGAAATATCACAAAATTATATGTTATTTTGTATTTTGAGATTTTTAAGGTAAAAACATTTCTGAAGATTCTATTATGTATTGACCAAATAAAAGTAAAGGTTAGGAATTGGTTTAAAGGCAAAAGGAAGAAATGCGATATCTTAAAATATCAGTGGGAAAATGTAGGGATTATTCTTAATCCACATATGTAGTTCTACCTTAAATCCCACCGCTGATTGCCTATATTATTAGACTGGAACAATCAGTCCTATGATGGAATGAAAATGTTCTCACTGAGAAGAAAAAGATGTCTTACAAGTCTAGTTGGGGACTGATCAATGCATGTAGTTCACTTTGTCTTAAAGAAAAAAGTGAGGGTGACTGTCATTAAACCTCGTGCTCTGTTTTTACTTTTATGGGACCATTACACACCCTAACTGCATTAACACTACAATAACAAAATCATGTTTCCTGCTATTTCAAGAAATCTGAAATGGTGATGAAAGACATTTCCTACCAATGAGGTCAGTGGTTATTTAATTGCCATTAAGATGGTAATGAAACTCTTTCTTGTCACTTATACATGATGAAGTGTTCTTGATCAGACTATGTGAAACAAAATGGCTACCAACATATTAGATGTTCTTTTTGAAAACTTGGATTTCATTACTTTAATAATGTTAGCAGGGTTAGCTGTATTATGTTTGGCATTTGCTCTTGAGTGATTTATTCTAAATAGTATTATAAAGAATTCAACTACTTTTGTTTTTCGTACTAAGGATAACTTACATTTTTTTTGCAATATTAAGAACACCCTTTCCATTATTTGAGACAAAAATAAGTTGCTCATTATAGATATCAAATTTGTTCTGTCTAATAATTTCAAAGACCAGTGTCATTTTTTCCAGTTTTACCAGTCATGTGTAAATTATATCTGTGAGACATAAAGAGAAATGAGAAATCTCTGGAAGTCTTTTCATTTTTGGCTTGAGATATAAATTAAGGAACACATAATGGCTCTGTCTTCCCTGACATTAATCTTGGTATTTCCTATTACCTGGTTAGTTGCTTTCTTCGCTTCCCTATGTTAAAGGGAAGACTGGGAAATAAAAAGACATGAAGTCTATATGACAGGAAGAGACCTTACCATATCATTTAGAAGTGTAGAAGAAACATTAACATTGGCATAAGAAAAATTTCCCTGACAATCCTCAGACATGTGAGTAAGGCCATGCTGGATTATTCAGACTCAGCCAAGCTGGTGCAGCACAGGTAGCTCAATCAACTCACAGACTCATAAGAAATTAAAATGCTTGCTATTTCAAGCTGATAAATTTTGGGTTAATCTTATGTACAAGAAAAAGTTAATTGATGCAAATCTAACAATATGGCATTTGATTTTTTGGATGAAAAACAGTATCCTAATGAATTTCCACTGTCATTTCATTTCTTTCTTTCTTTCTTTTTTTCTTTTTGGCACCAGGGATCGAACTTGGAACCCTGCACTTGCGAGGCAGGTGGCAGACCACTGAGGTAAACCCTCAGCCCTTCATTTCTTTTAAATCTATGATTGAAAAGGGTCTTCAATGGAAACACTTGGTTTTAGTTTCATAAACTTACTGTAGCACATATAGTGTAGCTTGGTGATTTAAAGATTCAGTGATGTCTCATTCTAGTTGAAAACTATGCATTTTTATTGAATTCTGCAGTGTTTTCATTAGCTTTGTTAGAACTGGTTGCAATCATCTGTCAAGATATCATCACATTTTCTATTAGCCTTTTCATTTCAATTTTGCTATTTCATTTTTAAACGTTTTTTTTTTTTGTAGTGTTCACTTGAGAACTTTGGGAACCAAACACATTAGCTACTGCTAATTTAATGTGACATACTGTAGATGTAAGTAACATTAGCACTAACATATTTTTTCCATTCCCATTGGAATTTGCACCAAGTCCTGAAAACTATCTGAGAAAAAGTTTTGCTGTGTTTACTGTCAATAAGAATTATATCCCAGATGTGTGTGTAGGGCACATCTCCCTTCTGAATGTGCTAGA
Organism: Fukomys damarensis; assembly: GCF_012274545.1. Taxonomy (NCBI): domain Eukaryota; kingdom Metazoa; phylum Chordata; class Mammalia; order Rodentia; family Bathyergidae; genus Fukomys; species Fukomys damarensis. The sequence continues at coordinate 2,116,885 of NW_022900950.1, read as the reverse complement.
AAATTCAAGAATTGCAGGGTTTAGAAATGAAGCTGTGAGCATTAATCTTATTCTAGGGTGTCTTGTCTATCAGTATTTTGTCTTGACAACTTGATCAAGTATATGAATGAATCAGGCTCCTTTTGGGTAGGTCGGTCCGAAAGCTCAAATTCCAGGGATGGCTTAAAATTTTTTGGGGCCTAAAATGTTTAGAGTTTCAATTTGTTTTGAGAGGACCTAAATCATTGTAACCAGCTGGCTGTACACTACTGTTTGTGAGAGAACACATTTTGAAAACTGCCACCTAAAATCTGGAAAATTGACCATTTAGATTAGTGATGATGCATTTTAAAAAATATAATTCATGGTCAAAATTATTATATGGGAAAAATCTTATATAATAAATAATGTAGAGAATTCTCTCTGAGAAATGAGTCAAGTAAATATATAATTTCATGTGTAAAATCTAGTTTCAGATTTTGATAGAAACTTAAAACTAAACTGTATGAACTTTAGCTGTATATTAAGCTAGCTATGAAATTAGCTGTGCACAAAATGAGAGAACCAAACAGGTCTACTTTGAAAATCAACAGACTCACACTTAAGAACTTTCTCAGTATGAATCAAAGTAGGTCCACCTTGGCCTAGGTCATGTCAGAGTCTTTATTTTTCTTCAGTTTTGTATAAAATAAGATGGCATTTATTGCATAGTAGGTTTAGGCTAATTCTGTTGTTTTTTATAGAATATTTTTATTGTTCACTTTTTGTGAAGGAGGCCAGATTATATGTGGTCATGTATTTAATAACCCTGGATAAAAACAAATCTTTGACCTATGAGGACATCATAGAATTCCTCCAGTGCTGACATTAGAGGTCTCAAAGAATTGTGCCTTGACAAAAATGAAACAAAACAAAAACAGAGTTCAGAGTTAGGTAACTTGGACCCAATCTGCGATTTGTTGGGTAGCTTTCAATAAGTCACTTAGCCTCAGTTATAAAATGCTTTGAAATCCTTAGATAAAAGTTGCTGTGTTTAAAACAAAGTAACAAACTGGATTCCTATTTTATACATCCTCAAGGGAAAATTTGAAAGCATTACATAGAACTAAAATTTGTCACAATAGAATTATGGATTTGGGAATTAAGTGATCATGTTCAGTATTTATCATTCTCAACAGTGCAGCAGCTCTGAATGATGGAAATACACTCATTTCTGTAAAGTTTTTTGAGTTCTGGAGCGGCTAGGTGCCATAGAGAGAAATGAGCAAGAATCCTTAGTGGCCTGGCAATTAAAGCCACAAAGAATCAATGCCATGGTGATTTAACAGCTTGTATCCCCAGTGAGGGATTAAGAGATAGTAAAATAAATGAAATCATCATTAAAATGTCTTCTTTCATGGAACTCCAGATTTGGATGTGTTGCATTATGGGATGAGTGGCAAGGGAAGGCCCCCAGGTGGCACTGTCTCTGCAATCACAGGTACCTTCAGCCTGATGTTTGCAGTTAGATGTTGAAATACTACCTCTAATCCTTCCTTTATAGCCTGAATGTTTCAGGTAGCCTTTTCGGAAAGGGGGTCTTTTTTGAGAGGTATAAAATCTGCTTTTACCTATTGCAAGTCAGAGTTCTTCTGATTTTCAAACCAATGTGTGATTATGTTGGATACTATTTGGATTATCATTAGATTGGGCCTTCAGACAGGGCTGTGATTACAATGTACAAATGACAGTCCAGGCCTGACACTGGACTACTCACAGAGTTAGCTTGGTAGTTGTTTTGGAAGCCTGGATGTAGTTTCATTATGATTCCATGGAAGAAGATTTAGTGAAGGAAATGGAAGATATTTCTAGGTTCTTTGAGTTATTCCACAAAGCTTTACTGTACACCGACCTCATATCAGTGCTATGCATGGTTTTAGGGATATAGTGGTTCAGTAGACAAGCAGTGATACTGCTGCTACAGTAAGCAGCTGACTCAAGTAAATGTTGTTTTTAATAAACTTATTACTTCATGTGAAATGTAAATATTTCATATATTGTGCTTCATTTAAGAAGGCCATGTGTCAATGATTACTGCAATCTTGGTAGACATGAGAAACCAACTGAGATTAACTTACTTCATCTGTTCAGTAAGTGTTCATTAAATTACACCATGCTTTGATCCCATTTTTAAGTGGTAGGCATTTTCCCATTGAGTTTGAACTGAATTTAACTTGGACCAGCATCTGTAACTGCTCTCTGAAAAGGTTGTAAGACTGCCTCTCAAACTGTGACGAGCCTGGAGTAATTGGCTTTATTTGTTTTTGCTGCTTTGTTAACAGTTATGTTCTCCCTAGCTAGCATTTAATAGCTGACATGGTACCACGTATTGTTCATTATTGTTTTGTAATTCAGTCCAACAAAATCATCATGTTATAGATGACAATACATTTACCAGTATTTATTCTGCACTTGAAATGTGTTTGGAGATTTGCTCTGGAGGAACACAGTGCCTATGTTCAAAGTGTCTGCAACTGAGAGAGGAAACAAATGAACACAATAGGGGACAATAATTGACCAAACATATAATGATGAGATACTGGGGAAACAGAGGACATGGCCTAACTTGAACTATAGGATATCAAGATGATAACAGTTTAAATTCACTTGTATTAGTTACATATTACCATGTAATGAATTAATATAAAATGAAAATGGCTTAGTACTACCATTATCAGCCTCCCACCTATTTTTCTGGATTAGGAAATTGGAATGCCTAGTTGGGCAGTTCTAGCTCTGGTGTCCCTCATAAGGTAGCAGTTGATATGGCAGGCCAGTTGCTGTCATTTAAAGACTGCCTGGAGTTGGAAGATCTGCTTTTTTTTAAGGGGGATTGGGAGGAATAATAAAATTTTTTTATTTGCAAGAATTAAAAATTAAAAAGCTTAAGTAGATATTGTAGTACAATTTATAGAAAAAGTAAAGGCAACCCTGACATGCATAGGCTGCCTTGCTGACTAGAAAGTCACCCCAAGCTGTGGGGACATCAGCCTAAGGGTTAGCTCTCATTGGCACTGTCCCCCAGGGTGTGCTCATCAAAGAGATACTCTGCCATGCCAGTTGGTCACATGGTCACCCAGCTCTTTGATGGACTTTACCTGCTCATTAGGTAGTGCATCCTCGTTGAAATCACACACGTGGAGGCCATTCTTATCAGTGTCCAGCTTATGCAGCTCCAGGAGTGCTTGATTCACACTCTTCTCCAAGTGTAATGCATACTCAATCACATTCAGTCCATCTTCCAAGTTGTCATGGTCTGGTTTCTTGATATCCTGAAGGGAGATCTGGCCACCATGCTGGTTCTACAGCTTCATCAGTTTCTTCACATGGCATATGCCCTCTCCTTGTGAGACTGGCAAAGAAAGTATTTGGCAAAGATCTTCAAAGCCACGGACAAAGTGATAAGATGTAGGAGGCATAGAGCTCCAAGTTGATCTGGCTGCAGTGATGCTTTGTGGAGTGGATCTGCTTTTAAGGTAGCTCACTCACATGACTTACAATTCTGTTTTGTTTGTGGGTGGGCAGCTTCATTTCCCTCTTACCAAGGTCTTGCCACAGATCTGCTGGAGCATTTCCATAACATAAATGCTAACTTTCCCCAGAGTGTTGAGTGATTCAGAGAGGATAAGGCAGAAACTCTCCTGTCTTTATGACCTAGCCTTGGAAGTATCATGTTTCACTAAGATTCTGTTGGTCACAGGCCAGACATGATTTAGTGCGGGAAGGACTGCATGTGGATGTGAATACCAGTGGGTGAGAATTGCTGGAGCTATCTTGTAGGCTGGTCATCACTCCAGTCTTCTGGGCTGCTTAGTGTGCATAGTTTGAAACTAGTTGTTAGAATGTTAAGTCACTTCATTCTTAATGATCAGATAATGCTGGTCCTTGAATTTCATACATTACACAGGTCTCAGTAGCTATTACTCTACCTTTTAATCTTATGGAACAACAAGATGTTAGCAAAGCACTAGATAAAATAATTTCTTAATTTACTGCTACAGATGAATTAATCCTAGAGGTGTCACTAACAATAGGTTTCAGCAATGTCACAGAAGAAAACCCCACCAGAAACATATTTGCTGTTAAATATTGGAATTACAAAATCAATTGTTTTTTTTTTTCTAATAGTGTGGCTGAGATATTATCATGGAGTTTCAAGTGGGAACTTCTTTCCCTGGAGTCTTGATAATTAGCCATTTGCATAGATTGGCCCACATTGTAACTGTAATGTGAATTTCAAGCATATTATACAATGGACCATTTAATACTCAACGTACATATCCTCCAGATCTTACCTCAGAAGAGTGCTTTAGCCAATAAGTACAAGGGACTTGAAGCTTGAAACTTTTTGGGTGAGTAAGGAAAGTAGGTGCTGATGATTAAAAGGTGTTGCTCATTTCACTTACTAGATCATAGTACTTTGCTGAAACTATTTCCAGTTCTTTGGTTGTATCAAAAATTGTTAGGAAAGGTTACTTCTAATTAGCCTTCTCCTTTCAAGCTACCTCACACAAACATATCTTAAGTACAGTGTGATTGTTATACAAACATCACTTCAAGATTCTTAGTATTTTTTTAAACATTTTGAACAGTATACAAAATATTGAGGCTACCACTATTGTAGTCCAGTCATTTTCCTCTCTGTATCAGTATAGCTCAGATTAATACAGGACAGCCTTTAAGCTTATTTGATTTTGGCATAGTGCAGTGCCCTTTCTCCTAATTTTACATTTTGGGGGAATACTGAACTGATTTGTGCTTACAGAGTATTTTCTGCCTATATCTTTCTTGGAGCACAAATTAATTAGTAGCCCTCTCATTTAAAGCAAAGTTTCTTTTTAAACATTAATTTTATTTAAAAATCGATAAACCCTTAGCTAACCTTATTTAAAAAAAAAAAGGAAAGAAAAGGCTCAGATCCATGCAATGAAGAATGAAAAAGGTGAAGTCACAACAGATCCAACAGAAATCCAGAGAATCATCAATACCTACTGTGAGAACCTGTACTCTAATAAAATGGAAAACACAGAAGATATGGACAGATTTTGAGATACTTATGAATTACCAAAGTTGAATGAAGAAGATAAAAAAATTCTAAACACCACAATTTACAATTAGTGAAAATGAAAATGTAATTAAAAGTTTACCAACAAAGAAAAGCCCAGGTGATGGAGTCACTGCTGAATTTTATAAGACATTTAGAGATGAACTACTGCCATTACTCTTCAGACTTTTCAATGAAATGGAAAGGGAAGCAATACTTCCAAATTCATTCCTGGAAGCAAGTATTACTTTTACTCCAAAACCAGGGAAAGACCCAAGTGAAAAAGAGAACTACAGGCCAATCTCCTTAATGAATATAGATGCAAAAAATCCTTAATAAGACACTAGTAAACAGAATACAGAGGATCATCAAGAAGATCATACATCCTGACCAAGTCAGATTTATTCCAGGGATGCAAGGATGGTTCAATATATATGTCAATAAAAGTCATGCACTATATTAACAGAGTCAAGGACAAAAACCATACAATCATCTCAATAGATGCAGAAAACACATTTGACAAAATTCAAAACCCTTTCATGATAAAAAACCCTACAAAAAAATGGAATAGATGGTCTATATCTCAATTTAATAAAGACTATCTATGAACAACCAACAGCCAGCATCATATTAAATGGCCAAAAACTGAAAAACCTCATGTTAAAGTCAGGAACAAGACAAGGATGCTCACTGTCACCACTCCTCTTCAATATTCTGGAAACATAGCCACAGCAATTAGACAAGAGAAAGAAATTAAAGCAATAAAGACAGGAAAAGAAGAAGTTAAACTGTCATTATTTGTTAATGATATGATACTCTACATCGAAGACCCAAAAAATTCCACCAAGTAACTTCTAATCTTAATTGACACCTTCAGCAGAGTAGCTGGATTCAAGGTCAACACCCCAAAATCAATAGCCTTCTTGTAAACAAATAACAGACTCACTGAGAGAGAAACAAGGGAAACAATTCCTTTCACAATAGCATCCAAAAAAATGAAGTATCTAGGAATCAATCTAGCAAAAGAAGCAAAAGACCTCTACCCTGAAAACTATAGCACTATGTAAAAAGATATAGAAGAGGATATAAAAATATGGAAATGTATCCCCTGTTCCAGGGTAGGAAGAATCAACATAGAGAAAATGTCCATACTACCAAAGCTAATACACAGATTCAATGCAATGTTGATTGAAGTTCCAACTGTGTATTTCACAGAACTAGAAAAAATAATCCAAAAATTCATTTGGAACTATAAGAGAACTAGAATAGCAAAAGCCATCCTAGGCAACAGACACATGGCAGTGGGTATAGCAATTCCAATTTGAAACTATACTACAAAGCCATTGCGATAAAACAGCATGGTACTGACAAAGAAAAAGACCTGAGGATCAGTGGAATAGGTTGGAAGATACAGAAACAACTCCAGACATGCTCAGCTACCTCATCTTTGACAAAGGAGGCCAACATCCTCAGTGGAGGAAAGATAGTCTCTTTAATAAATGGTGTTGGAAAAACTGGATGTCAACCTGACAAAGATTAAAACTAGACCCTTATCTTTCACCATGCACTAAACTAAAATCCAAGTGGATTAAAGATCTAAATATTTAAAAAAGTCACTAAACTTGCTGGAAGATAAGTTAGGCAGAACTCTTGCAAAACACTGGCATAGGAAAAGACTTTATGAACAAATCCTCAGTAGCACAAAAACCAGCAGAAAGAATCAATCATTGGGATCTCATCTTATTAAAAAGCTTCTGTACTGCATAAGAAACCATCAACAGTACTAAAAAACAACCTACATTGCAGGAAAAATTTTTTACCAGCTGCTCCTCAGACAAAGGACTATTATCTAGAATATATAAAGCACTAAAAAAAACCAGTCCGCCCAAATATAAAGAAAGACCCTATTCAAAAATGGGCATCTGAAATGAACAGACATTTCTCAGACAAAGAAGTAAAAGCAGCAAGTAAATATATGAAAAAATGTTCCACATCACTGATCATTTGGGAGATGCAGATGAAAACAACACTGAGAATCTACCTCACCCCACAAAGAAGGGCTACTATCAAGAAGTCAAGCAATAGGCCGGGCGTGGTGGTGCATACCTGTAATCCCAGCACTCGGGAGGCCGAGGCAGGAGGATCGTTGTGAGTTCGAGACCAGCCTGAGCTACATAGTGAGTTCCAGGTCACTCTCATGACATAGTGAGACACTGTTTCAAACAAACAAACAAACAACCCCCCCAAAAAAGAAATCAAACAATAACAAATGTTGGCGGGGTTGTGGAGCGAAAGGAACCCTTCTCCATTGTTGGTGGGAGTGCAGACTGGTGCAACCACTATGGAAATCAATATGGAAATCAAAGAGCTGAGACTAGAGGTTCCATTTGACCCAGCCATTCCTCTGTTGGGTATCTTTCTAAAAGAATTAAAACAATCATATCACAGTGATATATGTGCACCTATGTTTATAGCAGCATGGTTTGTAATAGCTAAAACTTGGAAACAGCCCACCTGCCCATCAGTTGCAAACTGGATAAAGAAGATGTGATTTTTCTATAAAATGGAATATACTCAGACATAATGAGAAATTAGAGTCATTAATAGGAAAATGAATATATATTGTGGATATACTCGTAAGTGAATTAAATATGTCACACATATGTAAATACTGAATAGTTTCTCTGGTGTGAAAAACTATAATTATATACAAGATCCTAATGATATAAGTAACAAAGTGAAAGAGGAAGAGAAGAGCTAAAGGTGTAGAGACGGTGGGAAGGGTAGGGGATAGGTAATATGGGAAAAGAAAAAATATTAGAAAACGAAAAAATGGAAATAAAATATTCATAAATAGGGAGGGGAGGAGGGGGTGAAGGGCTGGCAGGGGTAAGGGGAAGAAATGAGAACCAAGACCTGTCATGTAAAGGTACAAGATCCCAATGATGAATGTAACTGTACTGTGTACCTAAAATGTTCCAACAAACTCAATGGGAGAAAAAAATAATTTTATTTATATCTTTTGATATACATAAAGACCATATTCATCATAGGAAATTTGTACCTATACATAATATATCTTTGTTTTTTGCCCCATGACCCTTTCTTTGCTTCAACCCTTTCCCCCTCCTTGTTTACAAAAGCTTTGTTTTCATTTTTCCCTTCTATTCTCTTTTTTTCTTTTTCTCTTTTTCCCTTCCCTGTTTTGTTCGCCTTCCCATTTGAACATTGTCTTCCTACTTCCCCAAATCTATCATTCATTTTGGTCCTTGTTTATTAAAAGCGAGACTACTTCCTTCCTAACTGATTTGCCAGGTTGAGAGAAGAGACAATCAGCATTGAGTTTGTTGGAGTTTACTTTATTTATTATAGTATTTCCCACAGTTTGTCATTTGGAGAAAGCAGAAGTGCATTCAAGCCCACTGGTCCAAGATGTAGAGATTGCTGACCATGTATTTTTAAACCTTTCTCCATAGTTCATCTTTGCTTAGTTTATGTAGGCCCTCTGTTATTAGAAACTCCTTTGTGTATAGCTATGTTGGCCTCTCTAGTCTGTTGTTTTTAACCCAGCCCTGGTACACAGGTTCAAATACTTAAATCTATTTTGTAGTGTGGACATATATATTGTTTCATCTTGCTATAGTCTTCCTGATATCTTTTCTCCATTGTCTTCATCTGTCAAAGATTAATCATACTCCCTCTTCTGTTTCTTTCTGTTGTATCTTTTGTACTTCAGTCTTAAACACCTTTAAGCAAAGAAGCTTGGTGTGAAAGTGGTAAATTGGGATGCCTTTTCAAATTGAGGCTCTAAAGACCCTAGGGGATTAGGCACTCTGAAAGGGTAGAGAGAGGGTATTAAGAGACTCAGCAGAGCTTTTAGGAGGAATCTTGGTTTCTGATACATAATATCCATAAACAACTTCTTTAGCATTTTCATGTCCTCATGGTCTGTGTTATCTTTTCCATTTTGTCTGAATCACCACTCTGACTCTTCCCAGCATTTCTTTCTCCTTTTACATCCAACTCATTTGTCCTTCTTTGGGTGTACTCTGAGGTCCCTTAACTTTGCTTTAAAAATTTTTTTAAAGCTTAGTACATGTTTGCAGCACATAATGATCACACTCACTGATTAATTAGTACATGTACATAACACATTTCAATTATTACTTTCCTCTTCCCTCTATCTGCTTTTATTTTTCCAGCATCAGAACCATTTATTTATAAAACCCTACCCTTAATTTTAAAGCAGGCTCATCCTTAGGTATTTCCCTAGTCTGCACCATCTTGGCAATGTAGTCAGGATGTTTTAGTTACTTTTCTTGTTCCTGAGACAATATAGCCAATATTCAATGTTAAAAGAGGGAAGAAGCTTTATTTGTTCACAGTTTGTAGAGATTTGACAGGGTTGGCTCCAGTGCAAAGTGTCATGGCAGAGGAGAAATAGTTCATGAGAGGCAGAAGGCAGCAAAGCAGAAAAGCAGTGAAGTAGCCAGGAAGCAAGCAGCAAGTGGCAAACAGTGACAACAGTCCTCTTTCTGTCCCTTACATTCTTTTTATCCTTATATACTTATATCCTATTCAAGTCTCTCTATTTGTCCCTTATATCCTATGCACCCTTGGGGTAGCATTCACAAACAGAATGGGGCAGGCTTAATCCTAGCATTGAACCTGAGTCAATCTGTGGATCACATTCTTAATCGCAGCATCACACACTCTAGATCCAGCTACCTCAGAAAAGCCCCACCTATGACCATATTTCACCACCACTTCAACTTGTTACTAAGTTTCTTAGAACACTGTGATGATCTGAGGTTTACAGCCCCATCTTAACCAGTCTGCTTTTTGTATAAAAATCACATTTACATGCATCTGCCTTAATCCTTACTCCCTGTTTTAGAGAAAGAGGCAATGCAGTGTAGATCATGTGCTTCAGTATCACGAAGGTAGAATTTGAACTGTGATCCTGCGACCATGGGTACGTTTTTACCATTTTAATGTCCTTATGTGATAAGTGAGGATAATATCAATCAAATTCGGGTGATTAAATAAGATTGGTGAATCTCACCAAATGCTTGGAACTCATTTGACAATCAACAAATATCAATTTCATTCTTTTCTCCTTGCTTGTTCCTAGCTGAGGCTCCTGCTTCTGGGGTCTTCATCCATCAATCCCAGAGCTTGGACCCCCAAACCATATATCCTTTTTTTGTATTAGAAACTTTTCTCTCAAATTTAGTTTTTCATTTTGCTATTGTTTCACTTCCCCCCTTCTTTATACCCTATTTTACTGAAAAGGTTAAAATTTATCATGACACATTTACTACTGCATGAATCAGTGATTGCTTGGCTTTGATCTTCATTTGACCATTGAAATTACACCAAAGCCTATAGTGCCTGTTGAATTGCCAAGTATAATAGATAATTTTAACCTGTAATTTTAGTGATCTAATAACATTTCACAACACTGATCATTCTTTTAAAATTCTCAGATTTTTTCTACTCTGCAAATTTTATTCTCTCTACCTATTTAACATCAGAATTTTGATTTCTGCCCCATTACCTCCCTCCCTTGTGTTATTCTCCCTGTTATCTTCTCACCCAATAACTGTAAAGCACTTGTGGAATGTCCACCATGGTAGTAAAAAGATATGACCAACTGTGCAACTGTGAGGACTAATATTTTGACGAGAAGGTAAACACAAAAAACTAATTCTATAGGATTCTATTTGAATGAAGTTGACACACATGGAGAACTAATAGTGGGAATGAGGGTTGTTTCTAATGGTCTCAGGAATTTTTTGGCATGGATACATATGCTCTATATTTTCATTGGGATGTTGGTTATGTGGGTCTATGCATCTTCCAAACATACTGAATTATGTATTTGAGCTATAGATATTTTATTGTCTGTAATATTTACCCAGGTAAGAGGGGTTTTAATTTTTTGTTTGTATATATTTGCAGTACATAAGGACATATTCTTTGTGGGGATTTGGTATGTATAGGTAATATAACTCAATTCTTTTTTCACCCCCTTTCCCTTTTTCCCTCCATCTCTTGATTCCCTTCCCATGTGAAAAAGATCTGTGTCCCTATTTCTTATTATCTATAATTTATTTATATTTTGGTTTTTCTCACATGAGAGAAATCATGCAATATTTGTGCTTGTGTTATTTGATTTCTTCACTAAATATTATGGTCTCAAGGTGCATCCATTTTCTTATGAATGGCTCTGGTTCATCCTTTTTATGGCAGACTAGTACTCTATTGTGTATAAATACTAGAGATGGTGGTAGAAAAGAAATGCTACGCTTTCTTCTCCACACTCTCTCCTGTCTTCTACAAGAATCTCAAAATATTCTGTGCTATCAGGTGAGTCTGCTGTATCTGAAGTATCTTTTCATTAAGACAGATTCTATGGGTCAGAAGGCTGACCATAACAGTGGGTCTCAGAAATGACGTGTGAAGAAAAGCCACCTCCATATCCAAGTTCTAAGTTGGGTCTGAGACAGGGCAGACCCAGGGTTTTATGAAGAGCAAAATATTGGCCAGTACTTTGAATTAATAAAACTGTGTCCTAAATGTACTTGGTTTTTATATTTCAGATCTGTTCAGCATGCTGGGAGTAGAATAGAGATGGAAAGGGACACAGGCCAACCTGGTGATTTCACAAACATGATCATTTGAGGATACTCTAGCAAAAATATACTCAAAGTCTCAGCATTATTTATTGACATTTATAGCTATGATGCCAACGGGCTCCGATTGAAAAGAGGCAAAATAAACACTTCTTTACCCCAAATGAGGAAAACTCACTTGCTTTATTAAGTAATCAAAGCACAATTTCTAAAAATCCTAGCTATCTTAAAATGTATGCAGTCATTCACTGTAGTTATCTGAAGTCTCTGGTGAGAGGACAAAGCATCTGCGCAGCCCGGATAGAATCTGCCATGTGAGCATGCATAGGACCATCGCTCTCCGTTAACCTGCCAACTACAAAGAACCTCCTTTCCTTTTGCTAGTGAGGAGAGCCTTTGTTCAAGAGCTTCTTTGTTTACACTGAAAAGGAACAAGCCATTAAGTATAACAGCTTATGTGTTTTCATTTTTTATTAGTACCTGTTTGCAGTACATAATGATCACATTTCTTCTGGGGGATTGGCCCATGTACAAAACACGCCTCAATTCTTATTCTGTTTTCATCTCCTTTTTCTTTCCTCTTTCGTGCTCTGGCCATTTGTTTCCCTTTTTACAACGAAGTTATCTCCCTATTTTTTATTATCTATTTTAAAATTGCTGTTTATATTTTGAGTTCCTCATATAAGAGAAATAATGTAATACTGAAGCTTATATTTCTGATTTTTTTCTCTGAACATAATGTCGTTTCATTCCTTTCAAATTTATCATTCTTTCTGGAAGAGTAGTATTCCATTTTGTATCAATACTACATTTTCCTTAACTATTTGTCTGTTCATGAACATATAGGCACTTCTAAGATTTAGCTACTGTGAATTTGCTACTATAAACATGGGTAGGCATGTACAACTCTAATATGATGTCTTTAACTCTTTTAGGAAGATATATAGAAGGGGAAAACCTGGGATTAAATAGATTTTGTAGTTCTAGTTTTTTTTTGGAGGAATCTTCTTCATACTGATTTTTTTTTTTGGTACCAAGGATGGAACTTGGGATCTTGCACTTGCAAAGCAGGTACCAAAACCACTGAGCTAAATCCCCAGCCTTCATACCGATTTCCATAGTGACTGTACTAGTTTACATTCTCACTAACGATGTAGAAGGCTTCCCTTTTTTTCCTACAGTCTCACCAGCATTTTTTATTATTGGAATTTTTGATGTTAACCATTTTTTCTACAATAAAATGGAATCACAGTGTTGTTTTAATCTGCATATCTCTAATGGCTAGAAATGTCAAACACTTTTTCATGTACTTATAGGTCATTTGTACTTCATCTGTGAAATGTCTATTCATTTCAGTTGCCTGTTTTTTTGACTGGGTCTTTTGTTTTGAGAGATCTAATTTTTTGAGCTCTTTGTAGATCTAGTTATTAGTCCTCCATCCAGGGAATTGCATCTTTTTAAAGAGATAAAACTATACTATATGGTTTCAAAAACCAGATTATTTATTTTCCTCATAAAAGATGTTTTCTTTTCTTTGCATATCATAGAGTAGCTTGATTCATTTGTGTCTTTTTGAGCTACCCTTGGTAATTTTGTTATTTAGCAGAAATTGGAACTGTTTTGTTCTCTCAAGGTACCATAAAGATAGTTCCAGAAAAACAAGGAAATTCTGTTCTCATGTGAGTTCAGGCCTTTTCCTTCTTTATTGTATTTGGCTTATTGAAGGATTTGTATCCAGCATGAACTTTGTTCTTTGCCATTCTATTTTTTCCCATTATAATATTACCTTACAACCTTTTTCTAGCAACACACCCTATTGCTAGGGAAATGAATTCAAAGATACAGACTGCTCTTTGGTTCTCTTTCTTTACCAAGCTTGAAAGGTCTATGTGCTGAGAAATTAATGCTCTTTCAAAACATAAATACACATAGTAAACTCCAATATTAGGAAGGCTAACACAATAAATATAGAGCCCTCAGTTTGATATTTTAAATATCTTACTTCATAATAAAACCTTTGTAAAACATAAGATTTCTCATAATGACTAATGACATGTAAATCAATTAAATAGTATTAGACTTGCTGTGAATTAGAGTCATCTTTATTACACATAACATACCAATTAGTATACTTGATTGTGGCCTCCAGATACATTTTCTGTTTTTTTCATTATCTCTACTTTGCTATGACATTATGTGTGTGTGTGTGTGTGTGTGTGTGTGTGTGTGAAAATGGGTGATTCATATACAATTATTGGGAGGAGTCTTCAGTATATTTTCTTTCTCTTTGTCTCTACTGCAACTATATGTGCATATATGTATATATGTGTAATCTGAAAAAAAAAGGATTTTCAATTATCTCAGTTTTGGTTGTCTCATTTTTATTCTTCTTTTCTTTTTTCTATCCTTCTGGAAGAAATCTAGTGAGTAAATGTGAGGAATTGATGTAATCATCACCACTTTTAGGCCTAATGAGCTTTTGGCTTTGTCCTGCCACGCTGCTTTTCATACTTTTACACAGCTAATGCTGGGCATATAGATTGGTACTTGGTTGGAAGAAATACAGTTGCTAGGCTTTATTTCACATATCTGTGCACACACTGCACACAGAGACATAGTTCATATCCCCTGTCACAGGAAATCTCATGAAATATATTAATCATAAACATCCTGAAAATTGGATCTGATCTCTTTAATCTTCTGCTTGCTGTTGCAATGGAAATGTTTCCTAGTAATAATATCCAAGTCTGCCAAACCCATGTAGTGATCTCCAGCATAATATACTGCTTTCCAACTACTCTACATTTTATGATATTAATGTCACATCACCAAACTTGGCCACCGAGCTTGCTCAAAATGTTGAACTCTTAGCAAAAATGCTTTTATAATAACTCACATTCTCTTGCCCAGACTAACTCTCAAATCTATTGAATTGTCCAAATTTATTATTAATTTTTCTATTGTTCCTCACTGAGCACTCTTTCTAGAACTCTGTATTTGAAAGCTTCTCATGTTTTAGTCTATTTTGTTTTGATTCATTGTCCTTTGTTCATTTTGTTTCATGCAATTTATTTTGAAGCAAGGGGAAGGATAAAAATGAAGGTTCATATTTGGAGTCTTCTTTCTTACAAACCAGTGTTTGTATTTCCTTAGCTTTGTGAGTCAGGCAGTGTTTATGAGGATGGCGTGTTTTTGTTTTGTTTTTATGGATTATTTCATCATGTATGCGTAAGACATTGATTTGTGGTGCTGATGACCATTTATTATTCTTTTGTTTTCTCAAGCATATTGTGAATATAGTTGTAAGTTAGAGCAATGAAAAGCACACAAAACCTCTGGAGGCAAATGGTGATGCTTGTGGTGAAGAAGTTTGTGCAATTCTAAGTGTCTTGGAGACTGAGTTGAAAGAAATTTAAAGAGGAGAGAGAAGGTGAAAAAGTTAAATTTTTTTTAAAAAAAATTTTAAAAGTGAGAAATTACAGGTTTCTCACTTTGCTTCAATTAGAAGATACTTTGGTATCTATTATAAAAATGGACATAGATATTCAAATGTGCTATTTGCCTGCTCACCCACCTCCAGTTCTGCTCCTCTGTTTATTCCATAGAGCTGCACATTCTTAACAGTTTCATTACTCCATCTCATCCTAGAAAGACTACTATTTTGGGAGACATTAAGAAATTATTAACAAAAATTATTTTGTTCTCCAACCACCTTGGGATATTGCAGTGTGTCCAAATGTATCCACAAGAGTGGATATTTGCTACAAGGTGTAGTAAAACACTTTCTTCTAATGTATTCACTGGAATAGTTCAAGGATAAGAAGTTTGATGGAAAAAAGGAAATTACAAGGTTATCTGCTTCAGGTGTGATTGTCTATAGTGAGAATTGGCGGAGACACTGACAACCATTAGAGTTATTAAAGATGAGGGCCATGAGAACAGTGACAGACTACTTCACTGACTATTTTGCTTTAATCAGCTATTCAGTAAGTCTTGCCTTTTAAATATTTCCTATAGGCTCAGTGCATTAGTGTTAGCATGTCACTGAATTTTATGGACATCACATTTTCTTAGTTGTTATTTTTATATTTTTATGTGGTAACCAGATTTCTATTTTTGACTTTTTATCATTGTTGGTATATGTTTGTGATACATAATAATTACATTCATCTTGGGGAGTTGGTGCATATGCAGATCCTATTTTGATCACTTTTATCCTCCCTTTCCCCTGTTTCCCTCTTCCCCCTTTCCTAGCTGAGACGTACTACAAACATCTATGCAATTTTCAGTTTTAAAATTATTCACTAGCTGATTTAAAACTTCCTTGAAATTAGTCATATTTGTGGTCTTCACCAATTCTTGCAATTTTTACTAGTTACTAAGTGAAAATTTCTCTTATTTGTAGTGAATTATCTATTTTTGTGCCAAAGGAATACTTCTGAGTGTTCTATACAAAGCATCTATTTTTAATTTCTATATACTTGTTTGTAATATTAAAAATAATAAAATATTGTTGATAGGTGAGCAACAAAGAAAACATGGAGTCCCCTGTTCAAGAAACTACTTTTACGACTGGGAAGACAACATCTAGGAATGAAGCACTAGCAAAGCATTGTCTGTTGGACCTAAATGAGTGGTAGAGATGAACTGTAATGAATTCAGAGGGAGAGAAATCATGGTGGATTGGGTAAAAAAAGAAGGAATCATAGGAAAAGGTGGGCATGGATTTTCCGAACACATGCCCTTGACAGTGTCAAAAGTAAATGCTTCATCTTGAGGGTAGTCATTCTTCTTTCAAAATGAGGTTGAGTTGTACCTCTTCTTCTTGACCAGTTAACTTCTTTTATTCTGAGAGCGCATTTAACTTAAATTTCTTTTCCAGATTTTGTTTTTCAATGGATTTCAGTTTTCAAGTTACTTTTCAGCTTCTTCATCTCTCCAGTCACTTAAATTAACCTTTAGTTGGGCTATCTTCCTGTTGCTATTCCTTGAAATTTTGTGCCAATGAGGTACACAATATTATATGAGTAGACACATGGGGTATTTTTTTTAACAGGAGATCATGATGTGCTCTATTTCATTTTCCATAATTATCCTTGATCATGTCTTGAACTTTGATGTTTTATTTTACAAAAAAAATGTTGGATTTGCTCCTAGCTTCATTTCCAGGACTGAAACTTTTAATATTAGAGCTTGCCATCTCTTAAATATAGATCAATTTGACTTCTTATACTTGCAGATTTCAAAGTTCCGTGTCATCTGAAATCTTAACAATTCCTTTGTATAAGCTTTTTTGAGGTCATTTATAAAATAAAACCAATTCTAGGGCTTATTATTATAGGTCTTACTGATTACAATTTTCTCTACCCAAAGACAACTATATTCCCTACTTGCAGCTCAGATAGAAAACAGAGAAGAATGATGAGAAAGAAAATATGATTAAATAAATGTGAAGTATTCTCAGGCACAGGTGGAGAAGGAATAAATGCATGGTCATGATACATTTATAAAGGAGTGTGATAGAACTAGAGATAGTAAAAGAGAAGCAAAATTTATAAGTATGCAGGATTTGTCTAATATCTTTAAAATAATATATTTTTTTATTTGGCCTATTAATTTTGAGGTTAAAACCTGTGTCTCAGTTTATAAAATGAATTAAAATGAAAATTAAATTCTGGTCAAATTGTGAACAATTCTAAATGAAAATATTTAGTATCTGGAGAAAAGATAGTCTTTTCAACATACGGTGCTGGAACAACTGGACATTAATGTTCACAAAAATTGAATCTTGACATAGAACTTATACCCTTCAAAAATGTAACTTAAAATGTATCTCAAACCTAAGTAAAAATGGAAAATGATAAAGCCCTTAGAAGAAAACATGGGAAAAATTTAAATGACTGTGGGTTTTATTATGACATTTTGGATATGATATTACTGTCAGTCTGTGTATGAAAGATTTGATAATCGGGACTTCATTAGAATTAAAATTTCTGCTTTGCAAAAGTCAGTGTCAAGGGAATGAAAAGACAAGTCACAAACTGGAGGAAAATATTTGCATAAGTCCTATCTAACAAAGAATTTTCATCAAAATTGCATGAATAACTCCTAAACACTCAACCACTGAAACTAGTAGAAGTAAAATAATTGAACAAAGATTTTGAAAGCTCACCAAAGAAAATATACAGATGGCAAATAAGCAATTGTATGAAAAGATGCTCCACATCATATGGCAGGAGGGAAATGCAAATTAAAACAGTGAGAAAAGACTATGCCTTTGTTAAAAACACCAAAATCCAGAGGAGTAATGACATTGAGTGTTGGCAGAGATGTGGAGCAGCAGGAATGCTGTTTCGTGGTTGGTGGGAGTATAAAATGGTACAGTCACGTTGGAAGGTGTTTTTGTGGTGGCAAGTGAGACATACTCTTACTACCTGACCTGGCAATGCAGTAAGGTCCGTAAGAAATGAAGATCACATATGACGACTGAGTAGTGGAGAGTAGGTTAGTACCAAAGCTGTTGTGATTGTTACCAATGCGTTTTTTCCTGTTTTTGTTGCACAGAATTGGTGGCTTTATACCATTACTTCTTTAAAAGTACTAGAAACAGGCATTTGTATCACAGGTGCTGGGAGAAGATATTACTACCCATCTTGCCTGCCAGAGAGGCCTGTGCTTTAGCCGTTGAGTTTCCCAAAGTTCTTAGCCACTGGCACTCCAGTAACCTTTGATGCTGGTAACTGCTATTTCAAAAGCAGCTTGTTGTTTTTAGTTCCTATGTAAGTTACTGATGTTGTCATTCTTTAATTATTTATTCTTTCAAATATTTATGAAAATCATTACAAAACCAGCCTGAATCCTTGGGACGCATCCTAGGGGCCTGGGTCTGGGAACCATCCTGAATCATTACTCAGTTTTTAGAATGACAGCTTTACTGAGAGAGAATTCACGTCCCATACACTTTACCTATTTAAAATATACCCTAATATGATTTCCGGTATTAACTTGCAGTTGTATGATCATCACCTCAATCAATTTTAGAACATTTCAGCATTTTAAAATGAAATTATGCTCATCAGCTATTTCCATTTCTTCTCAACCCAACCTTAAATAAACATTGTTGTGCTTTCTGTCTCTAGAGATTGGTTTGGACATTTTATGTAAATGGAAATATACATATATATTCTTTTGTAAATTGGCATTTTAAACAGAATAATGTTTTCAGGTTTCATTTGTTTTATAGCATGTATCAGTACTTATTCCATTTTATTGGTAAATAACTTACTGTACCATGCTTTACCATTTCCCAGTTGGATGAACATTTCAGTTGTTTTTACTTTTTTCTTTTTTATGAATAATGTTGTTAAAAACGTTTGTGTAGACATTTGTGCATGGGCATATATTTTAAACTCTTTTGGGAACTTACCTACAAGTAGAATTTCTTGGTCATGTGGTAACTTTATATTTAACATTTTTAGGAACTGCTAGATTATTTTACAAATTGGCAGCATGATTTTACATTCTCCCGAGAAGTGTAGGAGGGTTTTACTTTGTCAACATCTTCATCAACATTTATTTTGTGTTCTTTTTATTATAGTCATATGAGCAGGTGCCAAGTGGTGTCTCATTGTGCTTTTGATTTTTCTTTCCCTTATAGCTAATGATATTGAGCATGTTTTCTTGTGTTTCTTGGCAAGTTTAACATCTTCTCTGGGGAAATTCTATTCAGAACTTCATTCATTTCTCAGTTTTTTTCCTTTTCATTGTTGAGTTGAAGAAGATCTTTGTACAGTATATTCTTAGCACAAGTTGCTTATCAGATACATAGTTTGCAAATATTTCCTCTCATCTGTGTGTTTTCTTTTTACCTTTTTGTTGGGATTCTTTAAGCAAAAAGCTTAAATTTTAATGAAGTCCAATTTATTTATTTTTGCTCTATTTTTTTGTTTCTTGTTCTTTTGATTTCATGACCAAGAATATTTTGCCTGACTCGTCAAAATATTTCCTTCTAAGAGTTGATAGTGATAGGTCTTACATTTAAATTCATGATGCAATTTGAGTTAATCTTTATGTATGCTATAAGGAAGGGATTCATTTTGATGGTTTTTCCATTTCAGCTGTCCTGTCTTTTGTTGAAAGGACTGTTATTTCCTCATTGAATTGTCTTGGTACCACTGGTGAAAATGACTGGTTCATTATTCTTAAAGCAAATTTCTCTATCTCTAATAAGTTTCTTCCTTTTATTTATTTATTTTTTTTCTGTACCAGGGATCGAACCTGGGACCTTGAGCTTGCGAGGGCGCTGGCAGAACCACTGAGCTAAATCCTTGGCCCTCTAATCAGTTTCTTAAGGATAAAGTTATTTCTAGTCTCCAGGTTTCTTGTTCCTCCTATAAATAAATTTCTGATCAGCATACCCTTACTACTCCACTGAGACTTTCATATTATCATACCACTTCCATCCTGGTTAAAAGTGCTTTGTTTCTTGCTCCTCAGTGTGCTGTTCATTTTTCTCCTGTTCCCTCACCTTTTTTTTAGTTTGCCATGGGTCCTTTCTCACCCTTCACACAACTTTTACTCCCTGATTCCTTTGCTGGTTCCCAAATATGAATTGTACTTTTAGTCAGGATATTTATTCTGAGCTCTGCACCCATATTTCCAGGGTGCCTAGAGTAGACATCAAAGCCAACACAAGCAAACTGAACTTACTGTTCTCTCTTCCTCCTAAACAACTCTATCTTGAATTCCCTGTTAATTATTTCACCATAACCAATGTAGTCTTTATGTTGAAAATTTTGAAGTTATTGTAAACTCCTCTCTGTCTCACCTTCTGTGTCAAAAAATTCTCTTGAGTCTTAGGAGTTTCTTTAGTAACCAGTCCCTAGTGTTGGTCTCTTGCCTTAGTAACATCTTAATCATTTTAGTCTGCATTTTGCGTTATCTTACCTGAACTTACTGCCTGTAAACTTACTCTTTACAAGTCACACTTCATGCTAATTATAGCATTTTATATAATATACACCTTAAAATATTATTTGTCTCTAAATATCCCCTCAGACCTTCACTGGTTTTTGTTAAGAGGATAAGATTCAACTTTTTTGCAGAATGCAAACCCCTGAGCAATCAGACCTTTTCTGACACTTTTCTTTCTAATCCATAGTCTCTAGTCATATTGGCCTTTTGCTATTTGTTTAATAGATTTCTCTCTTTTTACTTACATTTTCAACCATATTATTCCTGATATCTAAGGTGATTTGAATTTTTCAAGATAAAAATATTACATTTTAATTAATGCTTTTCTAACTTTCCCAGGTACTTGTTCTCCCTTTTTATTCCTTTGCCCTGAATATTTACTCACAGAATATCATTTACCCTATTAAATTAAATGTTAATTGATAATTAATAAAGAATAAAGCTTAAATAAGATTTGTATCAATATTTATTTTCTAAAGTATATTAAATGGTTTACTAATTACTAAATATGTAAATGATTATATTACACATTTTATCGAAACAATGCAAAATACAAGAGAACCATAAATTAATGGATGGATTTCTACCCTAAAGAATATTGGTATATATGGGGGTGAATTTCTGTTAACAATGTGAAATTTGAACTCTTGTATTTTTATTGTGATATAATCTACAGAATTTAAGATAAGACACAACTGAGACCAAAGAATGTCCTTGTAAAGCTGTGCAAAAACTTGACATTTCTGAAACCCATCATCAGCTAAAACTCTACCTCAGACCTTATAGAAGTGTGTTTACATGAATTTTTCCTTTGTGCAGGTTAAGTGTCATATAAAGAAAGTGACTCTTCATTTTGTTTTCTGACTTTGTATTGACCATTATTTCTGAGCCAGTCCCCTGGGCAATGATATGTCCGAAGCTAAGTGGCCCGTAGGTGTCTGTGGAAATCTCTCACCATCTCCCTCACATCTGGCACTGGCACTGGAAAGGAAATAGAGTGTGAAGATGGGGGTGGTGCTGACACTCCTAATTGTAATTTATCTCTTCAGAATGAGACTGATTAAAAGCATTGAATTTACATTAAATACACCTGATATTATTTTAAGATGTTAACTTCTATGCACTCATCGACTATAGCTTATACCTTTTCTAGTGTTTGTATTCACAGGATTCTACCCCTATGGAGGAAATAATTATTATAATTTGTTGCTTGTTTCATGGAAATTTTGGCAATTTCCAGGATCATAGTAAATATAAAGTTCCCTTGAGGAAGGAAGCAATCAATTAGTCTCCTGAGTGTTTGAAGCTATTTTTATTGGGTTCATTTTCTCGTACATGTTGCCTGCATTTTGGTTATTGGTTCTGAGCAACTGATAATTCTATATGTACGTATAATTCTATATGTACCTATACATTTTCTTGTATTTATGTACTCATTAAACAAGCTGTAGTAGGAGTAATCAAGAGTATATGACTGAAGAATTCACACATCTTGGAATATGTAGGAAGCAGTAACAAAATTAGCTGTAGCATAATGTGGTGAATACTGTAAAAGTATTTAAAGAAGAACCTCTAGGAGTCTGAAAAGCACCTGGAGTTCAGAGGCCTCTACATAGTCGGCATCCTCTTAAATGGATCTACAGGGATGGATTGGGGTTTTTATGATAAAATACCAGTAAATTTATTCTATGCTCATTAGCTACCTGGTAGAACAAATATAAAACTTCAACAAATCATTCAAGAATATTCTTTTCAATGGTGCCTGCAAATGTATATCCATGATTGATTCTGCCTGCTTCCTGCTGCCTCTCCTAGCTTTACAGTGTGTACTGCTATTTAGTAGAATCCACAAGGACTGTTATTACAGCTCTAAATAAACTTTTATAAATTTTACCTCTATATTGATTTTTATTTAATTTGATTTCTAGGGCATATTTTTGTGAAAAAACTTAGGGAAGATTTGAAGCCTAATGTACTGCTATTTAGTAGAATCCACAAGGACTGTTATTACAGCTCTAAATAAACTTTTATAAATTTTACCTCTATATTGATTTTTATTTAATTTGATTTCTAGGGCATATTTTTGTGAAAAAACTTAGGGAAGATTCATGAAGCCTAAATTTGAGACCTGTCTCTGCTGCTCATTATGATTTTATATATATATATATATGTATATGATGGAATGATAATCTTTTATAGTTCATATTTTCTTCTGGTAGAGGGGAAGGAGAACAATGGGTGGTTTTGTTATGGGTTGATATTTATAGTCTCTACCTAGTAGAGACTATAAATTTAACTCCCCTAGTGCCAAAGTACAATGTTTTCTATATTCATTTTGTGATGGATTGTTTAATATCTTTAATGATTTCAAAAAGTGCCATAAAATTATAACTAATTCATTTAGATCTTTTGAAAATATTCTTCATAGTAAGTATACATTATATGAGTGAAATCCAGATAAAGTGGTCCAATAGGCAAAATTGCAGGAAGAATTGGAAAATTAGTGTTCTAGATACTAGAGAGCAATAGGTGATTAGGAAGAGAAAGTTTCCAAGTAAGATACATGTGGCTAGTGCTACCTTTAGTTGTGATTCTAATCATCTATTGTTATATAATATCTCACCCCAAAACTTAGTTTCTTGAAAAAAACTATTATTTATTTAACCCTTGAATCTGCATGGCTGAGTGGGGAAGGCTCATGTTTGCTTCACAAAATATGGGCTGGAGTGTCTTGGTGGGGACTAGAGAATCTTGTCCAAGATGACTCACTCAGTGGCTCCAAGTTGGTTTTGACTGTTGGCCAAGAGCTTGGCCAGGGCTGAAGGCCAAGCCTCTTGGTTCCTTTCCAGATAGAGCTCTCTATTTGGATACTTGGACTTTCTCATAGATTTGTGGCTAGATTCCAAGAGAGATCGTCCCAAAGGTCAATAAGTAAAAAAATAGGGAGTAGAAGCTGCCAATTTTGCTGAAACCTACATGAGGAAACTGGTTACCACATTGCTGTTGATGTATTCCTATTGGTGACTTGGTCACTGAGACCAAATTTGAGGGGAAGGGACATGAAACATACCATGAATGGGAAGAGTACCAACCCATTTGAAGGAATGCTTTAAAGATACTGTGTTTCTACGATGAAAATGATCTTATTATTATTTATTCTGAGGTTTATTTTCATTGTAAAACCATTAAGCAACACAGATTTCTAAATACGAACACATATTTCATTTGATAAGAAATTTGGAAGACCTCTTGATCTGTTTTATCAACAGTATCCTGTTATCTGACTTAATCAGTATCTTGTGTTGTCTGTCTAGTTGTGTCCATCTTGATAGAGCTTTCATTTATATTTGAGATTTAGTATATTAATTTCTTATACTTCAATTTAAAGCTTTTAATTCTAATTTAAGCTTGGAGGTAAATTTGTATGTGTGTGTGTGTCCCTGCATGGATGTATGTGTTTATGCTGATCTTTATGAAACATTTTCACCTTTCAATTTTTAATGATTCTTTTATTAATTTTTTATTTATTTTATACTCTTTTAAAAGTCCTCTTTTCTACCACAATTCCAATTAATTCTTTAAAGGACTAATGGGAATCATCTTTTAATAATATGATGAAACCACTGAGAAGTATAGAATTTCTTTTGTAGAATTCAAAATATCCGTACTGCAAAGGTACTTTCAAACTCATTCAGTCTGGGTGTATAGCAACTAATTGCTTGAATCTCCTCATAACATCTTGCTAAGTAATTGTCTAGCCTATGCTAGGATAGTTTAGGAATAGTTGGTTAATAGTCTGAAGTGATTGATGATTTCATCTTTAGGTTTTAAAATGTTTTTATTTTATTGAGCTAAATTTGTATTCCTGTAACTTCTTAACATACTTAAAATTTCTAAACTTTTTAAATCTTGAAAAGTCTTTATAATTGAAAACATTTACCATGTCTCTCTCCTGCTGTAGTGATTCTTCCTAATTTAATCTATTGTTATTAATTCTACTGTGCCTCTTGCTATAGTTACAAATGACTTTCTACCTCACCACATGCTTTTGACTGTATTACTATGTTCTGGTGTTTTTAAATACTGGCAGCATTTAAGAACTGAGCACTGCACTCCAGAGGCACTCAGACAGGAAGAATCACATGATATTCTTAGCTGTTTTCTAATGTAGAACAGGTAGCAGTCCTAATAGTCTTAGTAAGATCTGCTCAGTCTCTTCCTCATGTTTAGTTTCCTTCATGTTTAGTTACTTTCCTTTGCCTGGGCTTTAAGTTTAAATCTGGGAGAAGAAAACAAGTCCATGTTATTCATTACTCATATAGTAGAGACTTATTTTCTTCTAGTCTACTCAGAAATTGTCAGTCTTAAAGCTATTTAGCAGCTAAATTGCTAACTTGTCATTCAATTATTCATCAATTTTGTTGAAAACAATTTTTATATGTATACAGACATCATATCAACAGATGTATAAAAATTTAAAGGTAGGTTAGTGAATGATTTTTTAGTAGACATTTTATATTCTTTCAAGGCATGAGTCCAAGCAGTACTGTTCCAGAAAGGAATTCAAAAGGCAAAGTGTACAATAATGCAAAGTGTACAACAATTAGGGATAATTTTCAGGAGTTCTTTTTTTAAAGTACGATTAGCCTGTATTTTAGTTGTAATAGATGTATTAATTGAAGACAAAGAAAAAGGAACTATGTGTTGGTCTCTATGTTTAATTATGTAAATAATTTAAAAATTACATTATTTTTTATTGGAGTATTGACTATTGAGTCTGATTTGCCTTGATCTAGGCTAGGATGACATACCTTTCTTTGGTTATTTTTGTCTCCCCAATCCAATTAATTTTTAATTGCTTGATTTAATGAGTTAAATTCCACAAATCATTTGTGGATATGACCCCTCATGTAAGCCAAATGCAGGCAACTTAATTTTTGCATTTCACAACACATTTATTTCAGTATACGTCTCTGTACAGTTTGATTATATATATAGTAAGAAATATACTTGAAATGTTTGTAGGTCCACTTCTAAGATTTCTTCACTAATAGTCAACTTTGAGGGATATTTTTATATGAAAATGTTAAATCTGGTAGGAAGAGGAAAGAGAATGACTAGTTTCAGACTGAGGCAATATCAAATGTGGCTGCTTACAGTCCTTGTCTGCTTTGCTGCATTGATGTGCTCCATAGAGTTAGCAATGATTCTATATGCAGATCACATTACCAGGACCTTGTGTGGTATGGTTAAAAACTTATTTTAACCATGTAACAAGCTCAAGTTAAACTATTGTTATAAAGCCTTTTGTGTGTGTGTGTGTGTGTGTGTGTGTGTGTGTGTGTGTGTGTGCCTGTACTGCCCTTGGAATGTAGAGATTTTTATTTGTTACTTCTTCAACCACTGATCTGGAAGTCTTTTTTAAAAAAAACTGCATAAAAATGTGTCTGCCATCCTTATTAAATACAATAAATGCAGAACTTAAATCTTTCCTAATAGGAATGAAAGTAGAAAAATTTGTTTCAGACTACTATGAAAACTTTAGCCAATAAACTGCTCCTGTTTTTCTGAGATGAGGCCATCTTAAATTTGCCATCCCAAAGTATAAGTAAGTGCATCTGCTACTGGTTTGTCCTAGATGATTTTTTTTGTTTGAAAATGGTAACTTATTTTGTAAATCATACATGAAAAATCAATTATATTTAACATACAAGGCATAAATCCAAGCAATACAGTTCCAGAAAGGAACTCAAAAGGCAAAGTGTAAAACATTTGAGGGTAATTTTCAGGAGTCCTTTTTTTAAAAAAATACATGGTTAGTCCATATGAAACATATTTTGGATGTAATAGATATTAGACAGTATTATTCTGTGAATGTGAAGCAGAGTAAATGTAGTAAAACTACATTTTAGTTTGAGGCACAGAGAAATATAGATTCTGAGAGCTGAATTCTATAGCTTTTCTTACAAATGCCATTTGTGCTTCTCCTTAAACATTTGCAGAGATGGAAAACTTTCTGTCTCACCCTGTGGCTAGTTCTCTAAAATTGTAATTGAAAGGCATTTTTCACATTGAACTAAATATGCTACCTTTTAACATTTACCTTTTACTCTCAGTTTTGATCTTTCTGCATGATGGCTTTCTATACAATTGAAGATAATTATTATGCATTCTTTAATTTTCCTTTGTATGAAGTAAACATTTAAATAAATGCACTTCCTCCAGCCTTTTCCACATGACAGTGGTGATTTGTTTGACCTCTTCTGGTCACTTTTCCTCTTAAAATATTTTATTAATTTTACTGTTTGACATTTGGGATATAATCATGAAGAATCAGCAGTTTTTCTCACAAGCTAACTCTCAAACCAATTAAAATGGAAAAAAATCTAATTAATTCATACAGCTTAGTGTCCATCCTGATAAGGTCAGAGGCTGGAAAGAAATTAACACCAAGGAGAATTCAGGCTATGAAAAAATGAAATACAACATGCAACCTTGTTATTTTTCCTAATTTTGAAGTAGAGGTAGCTTGCTGCAAAGATGGCACAGGCAAGGCAATCACTGTGAAGTGATTTCAGGCAACTAGCAAGGTCTATGCTGCATCTAAATTATCTTTCTTCAAGGTTTGCATTTTGCATTGCAATAGAAAACATTTCTGGTAAGCAATAAAAATAGTGAAAATGAAACTTATTGGACAATGTGGACTTAGCTTTTTTTTCTTTTATTGAGTTTATTGGTACATTTTAGGTATACAGTACAGTTACATTCATTATTGGGATCTTGTACCTTCACATGACAGGTCTTGGTTCTCTTTTTTTCCCCTTGTCCCTGCCCTCCCTTCACCCCCTCCTCCCCTCCCCATTTACAAACACTTTATTTTTACTTTCTCATATTTTTTTTCTTTTCCCTTATTACCTTTCCCCTACACTTCCTATTTTCCCTACATCTTTAGCCCTCTTCTTCCTATTTCACATGGTCAATTATCTCATTAGGATCTTATGTACTATCATAGTTTTTCACACCAGAGAAACTATTCAGTATTTACACATGTGTGACTTATTTATTTCTTAGCTTTGAAGAATATTAAGGTGCAGGAACCAGGAAAGGCACATAGAAGAAGGAAAACATGTCCGTTTTTGGGTGTTAACTTCTGTTGGGACAGAAACCAAACATTGTCAGATTTTGAGACACTCTGCTCAAGACTCCAAATCACACACGTGAGTGTTTTAGGTAATGTCACTATACCTGTATTCAAAAATAGAGATAGTTGCCTGTGGCAAATCTGAACGTTAGGCAAGGAAAAATGACATGGTTGCTATATCTCTGTTATTTTTGGATATTCATAATTCTTTTAATGGGAATGAAGCTCTCAGTTTTCTATGTATACATGTTTAATTTGTAGGGAAAATACATGTAAGAAGTATCAAATTACACATTTCATCTAAGTTTTACAGAACAGTCAAGAGATGCTCGCCTATGAATGCTGTTACGATGAAAGGAAAACCAGATGCACTGATTGCCTTACCTCAGGTGATGGGACATGACTGAAAAGTTTCCACAGAGGAAATTTGGATGCTCCAGAACCCTCCTCCCTCAAAACACCTCCCAACCCAATTGTCCTAAATTTTGTCCTTGGACAAGCCCTGCAAAAGCAATCTTTTCTGTGACATTTGTATTAATTTAAATGGTTCATATTTAAAGTGATCAGTGCCACTATCTTAAAGGGAACTTAAATTCTGCCTGCCAGTTTGTTTTGCTTAGAAGTCCAGATTCATTTTACTGTGAGATGAGAGCTGTTGACTTGGACTGGAGAAGATTATCAGCTGTGTGATAGGCCTTGGACTTTGTGTTGAGGAATAACCATAGGAATTAGCCACAAGAGGTTGCGTAGCTCATAAGGCTGGGCTAGGGTAATATTACCAATGGCCTCTGGTTAAAATAATTATGAAATATTGATCATTGTGGAGTATAGAAGCTGGCATACAGAAAGATTCAAATTTACTCTGATTTGAAAGGAGCCACTATCTTAAAGACAAGAAGAAATGCTATTGATAAAGGATAATGCATCTTTAATAGATTGAAGCTAAAATGTAACTTTAGTACTGTAATTTTGGAAAAAGTAGGTTAAGTAAAACAATGAAAACATGGTGATGAAGGAATTATAGAAAGTAGTCATTATAGACTTCCTGAATTCCAAGTAAAATTTTTTAGAAAATGGACTTCTGTGTGAGTTCAACATAAGTGTGCAGTAGCCATAGGAAGCTTATAGTAAAACTCTGCAGAGGCAGAAAAGATAAACATTCTCTTAGGTAAGAAACTGGAAAAGTTATACTGATTTTGTGTTTGCCTAATAGCAGATAATTGGAATAAATCTGTTATATTCTTGTGTATCAGTGCATTTCTGATACTGCATGGACCCCAGGGGCCATTTTGCTGGAGACTATTCTCTATTCCTGGATAGGAACTAGCTTCATTTTGAGGCAATATATGTATCAGAATTTCTCACTTTGTTCTCTTGAAATAAAAAAAATATTATTCACGAAAACTTCTGACATTCAGTCACTATATCTTGCTATTTGTTACTCTTCATATTCATGGTGATGACCAGAGCCAGTACAATATTCCCTAATGTCATTATAATGAACAGAGAATGAAAGAATTATGTGCATTACAGTATTAATTATAATTTTATGTCATAATTCCTTGAATATCATTATATCATATAAAAGATTTGTGGTAAATGCCTATTAAAATTAAATTAATCCAATTACTTAAAAATTAATAAATAATTCCACATTATTGGTCCATTTTTGGCAACAGAGCTTACTGGGAGTTCAAGAAACCAAGCTGAGCAGGTAGCGGAGGTCCTCAAATCAGATTTATCTGAAGCTATATGCAAATTCTGCCTTACACAGATCTACATGAACTGCTTGTGATATTTAGTCCCATCAATATGGGTCCTCTATTTTTTTGAGATGAAGGTGCCTTTATTTGTTCTTATAAAGAGAAGTCTGATTCCAATCAGTGAGCATCTTCTTCAATGCAGTGGCTGGCTTCCATCATGTAAAAATCTTAGGACTCTGCAGCTTAAAAAATATGAAAATCTTGAGTTAAGAGTAGTGAAACAAACAAATTATATATATGATTCACTACTGAAGCTTGTCTCAAGGATATAATTAATATTCATCATTTTCTTCCTCCACTATTCACCTTAGATTTACCTTATATTTTCCAAAGTTTTAGCTGTTTTGGCTTATTTTCCTGGTGGGATGGCCTGGATTCTCATTCTTAAGTCATCTAAGCCCTTTAGTTACTTTTCCACCCTTGATTTATGGCCACTGCAACAATCCCTTGGCAATTTCTGCTGGACATATATATTATAAAATATATCATGTACCTGACAAAACTGTATAATATTAATTAATTATTGTGGATAGTAGGCAAATAACTTGGTTACACTATTGTGTAGCACAACACTATATAGCAGCAATTTAGGCATTTATTTAAATTACTCTTATCTGCCTTAATTTCAAATTTGTTTCATAGAATAATTGCCATTCCAAAATTCAAAGATGATCAGAAAGAACTATTCTAGTAGAAGTGAAAATTGCAAATTTCAAGAAATAAAGTCTAGCAGAAACTTCAAAATGTCAAAACTAAATAACTGATGGCTGAATTACAACAATGTGTAAGTAATGATAGTAAAATATAGGCAATATAAGTTCATCAGAAGATATAGTGAAGTTTTTTGAGAATTAGGAAACTTAAGAAACAACATAGCCTTGTGAAGAGGAAGGTATAACATAACCTGTGTGGTCAACAGTGTATACGCAAAGGTAGGTATCAACTCTGCTTAGATGAATGCATTCATTTCAGTAAGTGCAATTTTTCATTTTGATGTGTAACATTAAGCAACAATTTAAAGCAATGCTATTGAATGAATGATTGTTTTCAAAACCATGATATAAAAGAATTTTCATTAAATCAACAGAACACAAAAGGAAAATTATTTAGTGGACATTTAAACAAGAAAAGCAAAGTAAAATTTTTAATAGATTCTAGCTCACTTATTCCAAAGCTAAATGATGTATATATTTTTTAATTCTTAGACTATTTTAACAGATAAATATTCCTTATAACACATATTTTTCAGACTGGATAACTATACCACAAAATCTAAAAAGTGATAAAATTCCACTGAAAACATAAAAATCTGTATTTACCCGAGTTATGAATAAACTAAATAAAAATACATTACAAAAACCTATTAAAGACAGAAAAGATCAAACATTCATTATTTTAAAAAAATAATGAAGTTATTGTTAAAATTTTAATTGAAAGAGTTGTTTGTCAGTGGATGTGATAAAGAGCCAAATATCACAGGAAGTTCTTTGTAAGACAGAATTTGCATATAGCTTCAGATAAATCTGGTTTGAGAACCTCCGCTACCTGCTCAGTTTGGTTTCTTGGACTTCCAGTAAGCTCTGTTACCAAAAATGGACCAAGAATGTGGAAATTTTAATTAATTTTTAATAGGAAAATCCACTGGAATAAAACTAATTGTTCACTGTGAATTATTTATTTTTTCAGTTTTATTGGTATATATTTGTCATACATAATGATCACATTTATCATAGGAAATTTGTACCTGCAAAGGATATAACTTAAGTTTTCTTTTTTTCCCATTCCACTCTATATTTACAGAAGCTTTGTTTCACGGTGATTTATTTTTCATGGCACCTGATAAATGCCCAAATAAAAAAGTGATAAATATGTAAAACATTTAAGGAATTAACTGGTATAATAAAAGAAAATATATACAAAATGAAATAAGCAAAATAAATAAAGCATATCCTAAATACCATATAATTATTACATTCTATACTGAATTAGAACACAAATTTCTACAAGCAAAGCCTTATAGCTTTTTTTATCCAGTTGAAAACAACTATCTGTTATTTTATTTGTCAAAATGGAGAAAGTTCTAAATGTCTATAACCAGCCATGACATTCTTGGTCATTCTGTAATGACATAGCTTTCATGAATAGTGAGTATGAAAAAACAAAATTCAGTTTAGAAACAGTAAGAGATGTGACAAAAACTACAGTGAATATTTAAATTTTAAAAAATGATTACAGTAAAAGACACATTGCCATTAATACTTAATCAAAATACTGTCCCTTACATCCAACATACTTACCCAGTTCTTGCTACCCTCTGAAGCAATTTTGAAAGTCCTCTTTTGTGAGAGGCGTATATCAGTGGTATTCACTGTATTCTTCAATTATGCTTCATAAAAACACAAGAAAGGATATCCAAGACTGCTTCAGAAAATGGCAAGAATAATGGAATAAATGTGTTTGAAGTGAAGGGGATTAGTGACCATGTTCCTTTTATTGTAATAAATTAAAAAAATTTAAATATGCACTATACATTTTGATCATACCTTTTTCTTTCACAGTCTCTGCGTTTTGCACAACTCACTCCCCTAATCTTATTGGAGGAACACTGCCCACAAGTCCTGAAAAAAAACCTATTTATTTATTTACCTTCACTTCTCAGACATCTACAGCTTAAATTTAGGGGATAATTTACATTTCTTGGCATAAGAAGATACTTTTCCTAAGACTGCAGAAGCCCTTTAATCTGAGCAGATCAGAATTTTAAAAAATGTATAAACACTTTTAAAGATGAGAAGACAGATTGAGAAGTGAAGTGTAAGAAAAAAAATCCCTCGTTATTTATGCCATCATGCTGCAGTCATATAGATTAGTGGAACTGGCCCCAGCTTTGAGTTGGATCATTTCTCCTTTGTGCTAGTGATAAATTTAGACTCAATCCTATCAACCACGGCATTTCCTGGTGATTGTTTCAATAGTGGTTCAGCTAGAGTGATGTTTAGTATTTTTAAAAATGATGTTTTAAGCCTGACATACTCCTACTTCTAACATGTGAATGAAGGATAGTGCTTTTAGTCATCTTTCATTTGAAGGAAGCCACTGTGAGAATGGAAAAAGGACTGACTAGAGGAAATCAAAAGAATAGGAACTTTTGCTGTGTTCCCAATGTCTGATTTCCTCTAGAATTTGTAATGATATAAACCAATAAATTTCATTTATTGTATAAGCCCTCTTGAGTTGGGTTTACTTTTACTCAAAACTGATACTGCTCTCCCTGATAAAAAGGATGAAAACAGATATTTTGAGCTGTGGAAATGTCAAGGGTATAATGTCAAGGTATAAAGAGCTGTCTTGATCTCTAAAAACTGAAGCGAAGGCAGCCTAGAAATTTAGGGGGCTGCATTCAGGATTTCAGGGAGGAGAGACATGAAAAGGCACTGAAAGAACTACTAAAGGGAATGAATTAGGAAACAAATTTAGATGAATGCTGGCTTTATTTTTAAAAATTTTGATAAAAAACCACTTGATTAAAATTTCACACACAAAAAAAGCATAGTAGGAATTGAAAATTATAAACGCTAAAAGAAAAATTCCAACAACATTTTGTTTTTGCTTTACACATTTATTCAACACATATAAAACCAAAGAGGAAACCATTTTGTTTTTTTTTTCATAAAAGCAAAGAGTTTTCACTGGTTAAAACTGATTTCAAATCATTTATGTATAAGGAAAACAAATATAAATTACTTCCACTCTGAAAAACACAAAACCAGCTTATTTCTCTCCATTCGTCACAGACCCCATTATTTTGACAATGTTCTACTATTTAGTCTACAAGACAGAACAAACATGCCCTTAAAATAAGAAGACTGGACAATGCAAAAAGTACATAGTCTTTAACATAACCAGCTTTATTTTTATTATTGCTTGACATTTTATGCTTTTGTTCTCTTTATATGGTTTAAACTTCAAAATGGTAGGACATGGAAGAATACATATGGAAAAATAGCTCCTCAGAAAAAAATACCCTGGGAACACTTTTCCAGATTAGCGCTGCTGAGAAAAATATGGAAGTAAATAAAGACGAGCTCCTTGGTACTAAAGAGGTTGAAAATTACTGAATGTCTCTTGTCAGTCATAGGAATGAGGGGGGAAATGAAATTACCCTTTCTCTGTACAAAGAGTCAGTGAAGAGCCTGTTAAATCTAACGTGAGTTGTGAATGGGAAGATCTGCTTTATTTCACAATACATGTAATCAATATCTAATATGATGTAAAAGTGAAAATGTTTAAAACCCACTTCTTTTTTATTATTTATTTATTTATTTTTCTCTCTGAGTTTATTGGTACATTTTAGGTTTACAGTACAGTTACATTCATTATTGGGATCTTGTACCTTTACATGACAGGTATTGGTTCTCTTTTTTTCCCCTTGTCCCTGCTCTCCCTTCACCCCCCTCCCCTCCCCATTTACAAACACTTTATTTCCATTTTTTCATTTTCTGCTATTTTTTCTTTCCCTTATTACTTTTCTCCTACCCTTCCCACTTTCCCTACACCTTTAGCCATTTTCTTCCTATTTCACATGGTCAATTATCTCATTAGGATCTTATTATGTACTATTATAGTTGGTTCACACCAGAGAAACTATTTGGTATTTGCACATGTGTGACTTATTTATTTAACTTAGGAGTATATCCTCAATATGTATCCATATTCCTATGAATGAATCTGATTTCTCATTCTTTATGGCTGAGTAGTATTCCATTTTATAGAAAAACCACATCTTTTTTACCCAGTTTCCAACTGATGGGCAAATAGGCTGTTTCCAAGTTTTAGCTATTACAAATTGTGCTGTTATAAATACAGTGTGCATATATCACTGTGATATGATTCTTTTAATTCTTTGGGAAAGATACCCAGCAGAGAGATGTCTGGGTCAAATGGAACCTCTAGTCCCAACTCTTTGAGGCATCTCCATATTGATTTCCATAGTGGTTGCACTAGTCTGTACTCCCACCAAAAATGGAAAAGAGTTCCTTTCTCCCCACAACCCTGCCAGCATTTGTTATTGCTTGATTTCTTGATAGCAGCCATTCTTTGTGGGGTGAGGTGAAATCTCAGTGTTGTTTTCCTCTGCGTCTCTCGAATGACTAGTGATGTGCAATATTTTTTCATATATTTACTTGCTGCTTTTACTTCTTTATCTGAGAAATGTCTGTTCATTTCAGATGCCCATTTTTGAATTGGGTCCTTATATTTGGGGTGGGCTGATTGTAAAACCCACTTCTTATCTGTGAGTTAATTTTAAAATTATCTGTAATCATAAAAAAATAGCAGGAATTTTGTGTAATTCATTTATTCACTTTGTATTAGGTATCTAGAATTGTGCTTGGCATGTGTTATGATGGGGCAAATGCTGAATATAATGAATGAAAGAATAACCTGAAAAAACTTAGGATCCCAGCTCAGATTGGGCAGGAAGAATACATAGAAAAAACAGTTGGCAAACTTTTCAAACTCCTTTGGAGAATTCTCTTCAGTGTGGGCCCATAGGAGGAGAAAAGACAGTAAGGAGTTTGTCCATGACTTGTCCAGTACCTCATGCCTATGGTAAAGATTACTTTGATATTGTACAATGTGAAAAATTTGTTATAGCAAAGGATGGGGAAATTTAGTGTGTCAATGAGGGCAGGGTTGACAGGGTGAACAATCTGGTTCAAACTGGATGCGGAGGAAGTTGATTATAGTTATTTAAAAGTCAAAAGAAAAGTTACATTAAACTAATGTGATACTGAAGTTTTAGAGTTCATAGAATAGTTGTCTAATTTTATGAGAAAAAAATACCAAAGATAAACTAATTGTAGGTAAAGGAAATAATGATGGGGTGATAAAGAGATCAACTGCAAAAAAAAAAAAAATTGTAGCTAGAAATGTGTAAGTCTTGTAGCTGTTGAATAGTTGGACGAAATCCATTACCTGAAAGATGAAGAAAAGGAACAGAGAAAGCTCCAGTTTTAACCTGCATTTAAAAAAAATTTTTTTAATTGTGGAAAGCATTTATAAAACTGGCTGTCACTTTAATACATAGTAGGCTAAAGCAGGTTCAAAACAATGGGCTGCACTCTGGTAGCTGCTTATTTTTACTAGGCCTATTGGCAAAAGTCTCTCGTTTTTTCACACTTACTTTTCAAAGGCCTCAGAGTCCTCAGTTTCATTTAGTGCAGTGACAGCATTCAAATATACCCAGTGTCTGTCTCAGCCTGTGTTCCCGTTTCCCTTTGTGCTCTTGTCATCTTATTCTCTAGTTTCCTCCCACTCTTCACACATTTTTCTTTTTTCCTCTTCAGTTTCTGCCCAGATTATGGAGGATGTCAATTAGCTGCAACATTTTTTCACACATGGTATATGTTTGATGACCCTGTCCTAGGTGATCGGATCACCGTGCCCCTGCTGTAGCACACTGGTTTTAAGATTTGGGATTGCATTGAGGTGATCAGATGAAATTCGATTCTTGCAACTGCTAGACGTAGGAACTACCCTGTATGGTTCCAGATGCTGTTACAGAAAGAAATTGTTGTGATTAGATGGATCTTGTTCAAATCCCAGTTTCTTTTTAAATTAGTGAATATTTTCCATACATGGAGTTTACAATCATCTTGAGGAGTGAGTACAAGAACATATACAGCTTGCTCCTTTTTAAAAATCCCCTTCGCTTTCCTGCCTGCTTCCCTCCTCCTCCGGCTCCAAATCCCATTTCCCCATTTATGTTCTTGTTGATATTATTAAACTTTTGATTCCTCTCTCCCTCTTGTCTCACTTATGTTCTCTTGGATCCTTTCCCATCTGCAAGAGATCCACTTCCTTATCTCCTTCTATTTGTCCTTTGTTGTGCTCTTTGTTTGTGCTTTCCTTATTCAAGTGAAAGATAAAATACAGTATTTAAGCTTATATGCTTGGTTTATTTCACTCAACATTATGTTTTCCAGCTGCATTCATTTTCCTACAATTGCCTTTGATTTGTCTTTTATAGCCAAGTAGAATTTCACTGTGTATAGATACCACATTTTCTTTATCCAATCATCTTTTGTTGGGTCTATAGACTGCTTCAAGGACTTAGCTATTATAAATCGTGCAGCTATAAACAATAATATATGTATTATAATAGTATGATGCCTTTAGCTCTTTGGGGATGACACCTACAAGAGGATAGCTGTGTCATATAAAATTTGTAATTTTAGGGGCCGAGGAATTAGCTCAGTGGTTCTGGTGCCTGCCTTGTAAGTACAAGGTACTGAGTTTGATCTCTGGTACCCCCCAAAACTAACTTTAGTTCTTTGAGGAATTTTCATATTGATTGCCAAAATGATTGCACTAGTTTATATTTCCACCAACAATATAAGAGGGTTTCTTTTTCACTACAGCCACACCAATATTTGTTATTTTTTGACTTCTTGATGATTGATGCTCTTTCTGGTGTAAGATGAAATCTTATTTTTTAAAAATTTCCATTTCTCTAATGGCCAGGGATACTGAACTTTTTTTTCATATTTTTGTTGCCCATTTGCATATCTCCCTCTGAGAAGTGTCTGCTCATTTCACTTGCTGGGTGTTTTGTTTTAGGTGATCTAATTTCTTTTGAGTTCTCTATATATTGTAGTTATTTATACTCTGATGAATAGGTGGCAAATATTTTTCCCATTGTGTAAATTTTCTCTTCATTCTACTAATTGATTCCTTTGCTGTGCAGAATATTTTTGATTTCATGTAATCTCATTTGTTGATTCTTGCTGTTATTTCTAATGCAATTGTGGTTTTTCTTAAGAAATCCTTTCCTACACCTATGGCTACGGTTTTACTTATCTCCCACTGGGGTCAATGTTTCTGTTTTAATGTTTAGGCCTTTGATCCATTTTAATTTGTTTGGTACATGGTGAGAGATATGAATCCAATTTCAATCTTCTGTAGACAGATATCCAGTTTTCCCAGCACATTGGTTGAATAGGCTATCTTTCCTTCATTGCCTTTTGGGCCCTTTGTCAAAGATCAAATAGCTAAATGTGTCTGGGGATGTTCCAACATCCTCTGTCTGTTCCATTGACCCACGTGTCTCTTTTTGTTTCAGAACCATGCTGTTTTTACTACTGTTGGTTTGTTTTATATCTTAGTTTCTGTTTCATGTGCTTTTATCACTGTCAGTTTTTGTTACGAGGTTAAAATCTGTACATTCAGAGAAGCTAACTTCTCATCCTTTGAACCATTTACAGTTGTGGGTAATAAATCTTCTTACAGAGCTAAAATCCTGAACTGAAGGTAGAACTATGTGTTTTGTTACACAATCATACACAAGGCCCATACTATTATGCAAACATGACAAAAGGTAAGGCCTATGAGCTTCTGTATTCTATTTTAGTATGTACGCTGCTTGCAGAGTATCAAATAACCATTCTAGTAAGTTTAGAGGCATTTTCTCAGTTGTAGATTTTCCCAGAAATTAAGATTGAAGGTGAGGGCTGGGATTTAGCTCAGTGGTTCTGCTGCCTGCCTGGCAAGCTGAAGGACCTGAGTTTGATCCCCGGTAACGGCCCCCCACCCTCAAAAAAGACTAAAAGTGGAAGATGCAGAATGAGGGACATAAGTGAATTTAAAACTCATGTCAATAAAGTATTGCAGTATTTTTTTCGGTGTGCTTTTAAAATAAAACAGGGCTAAGGTTATTGGAGAGGTGTTTTGTTTTAACCTTGCTATTATCTGAACCAAATAGCTTTTAGAAAAGTTCATTTAATGTCTGTGGCCATGTCTGTCTGAAGCTCAGTTAGTTCCCTACTTTCTGCATTTCAAATGTCAGTATTGCTGGGAGCAGGACTGAATAAAGTTAAGCTCTTGTTACTTTTGTAGATGTAAATGGTGCCCTGGCTAGCATTAAATTGCAGGAGCACTTAAGAATCTTAAAATAATTGGCAATTTATTTGTTTTCATACTCAAAGTTTATTTTTGAAATGAAGCTTGACCTCTTGAGTAAAACTTTTGGTTTTAGAAATTCATGATAAATGAGCAGTATAATAATACTTTGAATGACTTTCAAAACTCACATTTTCTAAAGCTGTTACTGTACCACCCCCTCCCCTTCCATTTTAGGCTTAGCTCTAATTTGTTTGATCCTTATAAAAGTCAGAGGAACTTACTTAGAGTTATGAAAATAACTTACTGGCTGAAGTTTGAGATAATGTTGTCCTCTGTTTTTGGCACCCCAGGGTTCAGATGATTTAGTTATCTTTTAAAAATTCCCCCATAAAATATTCGGCTTATGTCATATATCCTAGACCCTCTAGGGAATAGGCTCCTGATCAGAACTGTAGTTTTGCAGTGTGGAAGTTCTTAGCTTATGTTGAAGTGGGTTGAATTTCTTACCATGAACCTGTTTTTCCAGTGACTTAGTTCTTGACATTTGTTTTGGCCATCACCAATGCCAATTGCCTTTCCTGTTTGAGTTTCTGCTTTCTATCATCTTTTGTCTGAGTGCTTACTACTTGATTCACCATCCCTTGAATAGTAAGGTGACTATTTTGCTTGTGGTATTTATACCCATATGTTCTTTCCTCTTTGAATCCATGCCCAGCACTGTAGCATGCAATGTGAGCCTGAGTTGGCATTATCCCATGTGAAATAAAAACATTTCTCTATAATCCAGGCTGAGCACTTTGTTCCATCTGCAAACACTC
Source organism: Fukomys damarensis (assembly GCF_012274545.1). Taxonomy (NCBI): domain Eukaryota; kingdom Metazoa; phylum Chordata; class Mammalia; order Rodentia; family Bathyergidae; genus Fukomys; species Fukomys damarensis. The sequence goes on along the minus strand of NW_022900950.1, from coordinate 2,077,589 downwards.
TCATCAACACAAATCAAAACATTTAATCAGCAACATTTTCCTCAAGTTCCACCACAAAGCGAACTCTAAGAGTATTGTCCAGTGCTGTAGCATTTACTAGGATATTCATGAGTGACAATACAGCATTCCACAATACAAAACACCTGAAAATGCTCTCCAGCCGTATTTCTCCATTTACTTGTGTCTCCTAATTCCTCTTTATCCACAAGCTACACACACTTCACCCCAAGGGGTGTCCCCTTCTTACCTTGGGACTGTAGCCCTTCCTCTTAGGTGGAGTGCTTCACTGACAAAATAAGAAGCAATAGCATGGAACTTTTCCAGCACGCTCTTTAGGAAACTCAGTATGTGTTGATCTTTAAAAGCCCAAATAAAATCACTACAGTGATCTAGAAACAAGTGACTTTCACAAAACTGTAGGTTAGTCTTTATGAGTGCATGTCTACTTGACTGGGTATCAATATATATTTATGAATCTGTGTTTTACAAAACTGAAATCATTTCACATACTTGATAACTTACCCTTTTGCCTGATAAAATGTCAGGGACAACTTTTCATTCTGCTGCTGTCTTTTACTGCATATACTTAGTGGTTTCAAGAATTAGGCTTTATAGATGTTTTATAATTCAAACGATATGCAATCTTGTTAACTGTATAGGTTGTATAATTTTTTCCAATTATAAATTATTCTGTAATGAATCTGTACTTTATTAGTTTCTTCAGATAAATGAATAGAAGAATTTCTAGTTGGAAATGTATAGGAATCTAAACAAATTTTGATCTAAAAATGAAAGTGATTCCCGAAGTGAGTAGACAAATTAATTCTGTCATGAACATCATACAGAGAGTCTATCCCCTGCACCCTCGCCCACAATACATAAATTTCCATTTCATTACTGTTCAAGGTGGAGAGGAGTGGGATGTAATTAATGTTTAATTGTTCATTGATTAGGTTACTACTTAATACTAATATAATACAGGATTTGTCAGGCAATGTAGTTGCACACAAATATCTCATGTCCCTTTGCCCATTTGCCTGGGCTTGTGTACCCCTGAGACTTTACTCTTGTCTGTGCTTCTTTACTTCTCTGAGGCCGTACAGATGACTTGGGATCTGAGCTCTGTGTATTCCAGTCTTTGCCTTTGCTTTACTAATAGTTTGATAGGTCTTTTTTGTACTTTGATTATTCATGTTTCTTTTCTCAGCCTCTTCTTTCCAGATTCACTGGTTGACCTCATAATGGAATTTAAAGACTATCTTAAAGATATTATTAAAAATGTGTCTTTGTCTTCAGACTAAATTTATATGAAAGCTACTCATTTCAGGTGAAGACTGGGGGAGAGAACTGAGGATAAAGGACTTTGGTGAAAGTCTAGAGATTGAGGTACAGATCACAGGTCCCTGTGTATAGACTGTTTTCTTCCCTAGATGAGGATATTCTCTAGATGAGAGCTATTGAGCATAAGTGGGAGCAAAGAGATGATTAGTGTGTTACTTTGATGGTGACAGTATATCAAGTACTCACTTTCTCTGCACCAGTGAAATCTATCTTGCATTAAGTACAAAGTATGATTAAAAACTATGACGAATGACTAAAAATTTTATTACACTGCCACTACCCTGCATTTTTCCTCTCACTTAGAGCACACTCATGCCAAAATTCTTGCCACTTTTTGAGGTATTTATGGAGGCTTTCTTTCATGAATGTCTTTATTTGGGCTGTTACGATTGCTTGGATGTCCTGAATCATCAAAATATTTACCTTTGTGGTCATCTTGACTTTGAGGAAGAGCTAGAAGTTGTATGGTGCCAGATTTGGTGAATAAAGTAGATAAGGGCACACCAGAATATTTTTTACAAGCCTGCCTTTCTGTTGGATGTCATGTGGCAGAGCATTCATTACTTTTTGATCACATTTCATAAAGTCATATAAATGTTTGTGTCCTTGTAGTTCTTAACATCTAGTTAGAAACTGTTATTCTCCATTGTTATTAGCTGGCATAGAATAGCAAAGAGCATCAGAAACTTAAGTAGATTTTTTGGACATGATAGTGTTAGTATTGCTTCCTGCTTCCTCCAATCAAACAATCCCACCATTAATTTGACTCTGTCTCCCTTATGTATAAGATGAAAAAAATTTCAGTTCTTTTTTTTTCTTTGAATTTCTGACTTTTTAAATATTGAAACTCCAAGTGATGCCCCTTAGTCCTTCTTTCACTGGCTTTTTATCCTGTATTCTCTTGAACTATTCTTTCATTTTATTGTGTTTATTGTTCTTTCTCTACCTATAATTATTTTTTGCAGAGCTAGTCCATGAGCATATTGCTCTTTTCTAAATACATAGTACATAATTTATCAATTCCTCTGGGCTCAACCTTGCTAATTGTGACTGAATATAAAAACCTCTGGGTTTGTTTATTCCTTTGAGCTTCAGTTCTTTACACCCAATTTCTTCTTGAATGCTTGTATTTGTGGAGTCATCTATACTCAGTCTAAAATCATTGTCATTGCTCTTCTCATCTAATCTGTATGTATTCTAAGTGATACCATTCTTTTCCTGGTTGCTAATACTTGAAAGAATTTCATCCTTGATTTAGACCTTCTGTAATATTACATATATATATATATATATATACACACACACTTTACAAAATTTTATAACCATTTCTTTGAGATATCTACTTTTCTGTGCTTTTTACCCAATCTAGACTGTATGTAGAATTCTGCTTCTGTGTGTTGGTTCTTTCTTGGTTCAAAACCTTCATGAAACACTAAATTGACCAGTTATACTAACCATTTTTGGAAGTGTTTTCTTTGTGCTTAAAATTTCTTTATAAAATAAATTCAATTATCTACCCTTAGAAAATAAATACCAGTAATCTTCAATATAAACAATACTAATGATTCAAAATGAAGGCAAAGTAGTACAGTGCATAGAAATATATAATAATAATATATTTGGGATTTATAACTTCTTCAGAAGTAAAATGTATGACAGTACCACAAAGAATAAAGGAAGAAAATGAAAAAGGCTATAATTTAAACTTACTTTCACACTATCATTTTAAAGATAAACTATGATGAGAGAAATAAGTACCTAGAAAATAATATTAGCTTTAATATGAAAGAAAAATGGTCAAAATTAGGTACATGATATATATAATATTGGGATATAAGCAGATACCTTGTCACAATATGAGAAACAATATACTCATGTAGAAGTTGTGTGAAAAAAAATCAACTGTCAAAAACATGTTTATAGTTTCTGAAAATATTTAACTTAATATAAAATATGGCAAATTAAAAAATATCTTGTTACACAGAATACAGATTATACACATCAAAACAAAAGTAGTGGTAATCCTAATTAACAGTTCAATGGTATACTTCCAAACTGTAAAGACTAAACAAAAACTACACAAATACTAACTCTACCTGAAAGTTAAAAATACATTTTAATTTGCCATGCTTAATTAAGGCACTTATATATTAAGCTCACAGGTACACAAAAATATCTATGTCAATGCAATATTTTTATATTAAACATTACAGATATACATAATTCAGATATTTAAGTGATTTAATGAAAAAGAAATAATGTATGTACTTTAGGATCTCTATCTGGGATTTTATTTTTTGGAAATTTCATGAGAAATAATGAACTTAAATTTTTTGTATTACTCCTACAGGAGTAATTGTATCACTCTACTGCATAAGAAATTTTCACAGGATTATAAAAATGAGATTATATATATAGTTTCTCCCCAGTGAGATTTCTGTCATGTATTTGACAACATATGTGTACTGAAAGCATTCCCACACTGCTTATATACATATGTATTCTCCCCATTGTGAGTGTCTTTGGCAAATACCACAAATGCTGAAAGCTTTCCTGCATTGCTTCCATGCATAGAATTAATGCTGAGTGTGAGTTCTTTCATGTATTTTACAATAACGTTGTGTACTGAAAGCTTTCTCATGTTACTTATATATGTAGGATTTCTCCCCTGTATGAATTCTCTCATGCTGTTTACAATTATCTTGTGTAAGGAAAGCTTTCCCACATTGCTTACGTACATAGGGTTTCTCCCCAGTATGAATTTTTCATGTATTTTACAGTACTTGTATACTAAAGGCTTTTTCACATTGCTTACATACATAAGGTTTCTCCCCTGTGTGAATATTTTCTTGTATTTTATAGTAACATTGTGTACTAAAAGCTTCCTACCACAGTGCTTACATACATAGGGATTCTCCCTTGCATGAATTCTTTTGTGTATTTTAAAATGATCTTGTGTACTAAAAACTTTCCCACATTGCTTTCATACATAGGGCTTCTTCTCAGTGTGATTTCTTTCACATATTTTACAACAGTCTTGTATACTAAAAGCTTTCCAATACTGCTTACATACATAGGGTTTTTCTCCTTCATAAATTCTTTCATGTGTTTTACAATAACGTGTACTAAAAGCTTTCCCACATTGCTTATGTACATAGGACTTCTACCCTGTGTGCATTCTTTCATGTTTTTTACAATGTTGATGCCTATGGAAAGCTTTTCCACATTGCTTACATACATAGGGATTCTCATTGTGACTTTTTTTGCTTTGAGAATGGCACTTTGTTATTTATTTATTTATTCTCATTGAGTTTATTGGTACATTTTAGGTATACAATACAGTTATAGTCATCATTGGGATCTTGTACCTTTACATGACAGGTCTTGGTTCTTATATTTTCCCCTTACCCCTGCCCTCCCTTCACCCCCTCCTCCCTTCCCTATTTAAAAATACTTTATTAGGGCTGGGGATTTAGCTCAGTGGTGCCACCACCTGCCTCATAAAAATACTTTATTTCCATTTTTTTCATTTTCTCATATTTTTTCTTTTCCCGTATTACCTTTCCCCTACCTTCCCACTTCCCCTACATCTTTAGCCCTTTTCTTCCTTTGTCACATTGTCAAATACACCATTAGGATCTTATGTACAATCATAGTTTTTCACACCAGAGAAACTATTTGGTATTTACACATGTGTGACTTTTTTATTTTACTTAAGAGTATATCCTCAATATGCATCCATTTTTCTATGAATGACTCTAATTTCTCATTCTTTAGGGCTGAATAGTATTCCGTTTTATAGAAAAACCACATCTTTATCCAGTTTCCAACTGATGGGCAAAAGGGCTGTTTCCAAGTTCTAGCTATTACAAACTGTGCTGCTATAAACATGGGTGCACATATATCATGGTGATATGATTCTTTTAATTCTTTTGGAAAGATACCCAGCAGAGGAATGGCTGGATCAAATGGAACCTCTAATCCTAGTTCTTTGAGGTATCTCCATATTGATATCCATAGTAGCTGCACCAGTCTGCACTCCCACCAAAAATGGAAAAGGATTCCTTTCTCCCCACAACCCTGCCAACATTTGTTATTGGTTGATTTCTTGATAGCAGCCATTCTTTGTGGGGTGAGGTGGAATCTCAGAGTTGTTTTCATCTGCATCTCTCTGACCAGTGATGTGGAACATTTTTTCATATATTTACTTGCTGCTTTTACTTCTTTGTCTGAGAAATGTCCATTTCAGATGCCCATTTTTGAATCGAGTCTTTATATTTGGCAGGGCTGATTTTTTTTAGTTCTTTATGCAGTCTAGATAATAGTCCTTTGAGGAACAGCTGGTAAAAATTTTTTTCCCACATTGTAGGTTGTCTTTTAGTTCTCTTGATGGTTTCTTTTGCAGTGCAGAAGATGAGATCCAAGTTGTTGGTTCTTTCTACTGGTTCTAGTACTACTGAGGATTTGTTCATAAACAAGGATTTGTTCATTTCCTATGACAATGTCTTCAAGATTTCTGCCTAACTTGTCTTCCAGCAAATTTAGAGACTCTTTTTTAATATTTAGATCTTTAATCTACATAGTTTAGTGAATGGTGAAAGATAAGGGTCTAGTTTTAATCTTTGGCAGGTTGAAATCCAGTTTTTTCAACACCATTTACTAAAGAGGCTATCTTTCCTTCTGTGAGGATGGTGGTGTCCTTTGTCAAAGATGAGATAGCTGAGTATGTCTGGAGTTGTTGCTGTATCTTCCAGTCTATTCCACTGATCCTCAGGTCTTTTTCTTTGCCAGTGCCATGCTTTTTTTTTTTATCACAGTGGCTTTGTAGTATAGTTTCAAATTGGGAATTGCTATACCCTCTGCCATGTCTCTGTTGCCTAGAATGGCTTTTGCTATTCTAAGTTTGTTCTGGTTCCAAATGAATTTTTGGTTTTTCTCTAGTTCTGTGAAATATACTGTTGCAACTTCAATCAGGATTGCATTTAATCTATATATCAGTTTTGGTAGTATGGCCATTTTCACTATGTTGATTCTTCCAACCCAGGAGCAGGGGATATCTTTCCATTTTCTTATATCCTCTTTGATCTCTTTTTTTAGAGTAGTACAGCTTTCAGTGTAGAGGTCTTTTGCTTCTTTTGCTAGATTGATTACTAGATACTTCATTTTTTGGATGTTATTGTGAAAGACATTTTTTCCCTAATTTCTCTCTCAGTATATCTGTTATTTGTGTATAAGAAGACACTTGGTTTTTGAGTGTTGACCTTTTATCCAGCTAATCTGATGAAAGTGTCAATTAGGTCTAGAAGCCTTTTGGCAGAGATTTTTGGGTCTTCTATGTAGAGTATCATATCATCAGCAAATAATGACAGTTTAACTTCTTCTTTTCCTATCTTTACTGCATTAATTTCTTTCTTTTGTCTAATTGCTGTGGCTAATGTTTCCAGAATTATATTGAAGAGGAATGGTGATAGTGGGCATCCTTGTCTTGTTCCTGACTTTAACATGAAAGTTTTCGGTTTTTGGCCATTTAATATGATGTTGACTATTGGTTTTTCATAGATAGCCTTTATTAAATTGAGATATAACCATCTATTCCAATTTTTTGCAGGTTTTTTAAAAATCATGAATGTGTGCTGAATTTTGTCAAATGCTTTTGCTGCATCTTTTGAGAGGATCATGTGTTTGTTTTCCTTGACTCTGTTAATTTAGTGTATCACATTTATTGACTTACATATGTTGAACCATCCTTGCATCCCTGGAATAAATCCAACTTGGTCAGGATGTATGATCATCTTGGTGACCTTCCGTATTCTGTTTGCTAGTATCTTATTAAAGATTTTTGCATCTATATTCATTAAGGAGATTGGTGACTAGTTTTCTTTTTTGGTTGGGTCTTTCCCTGGTTTGGGAATCAAAGTAATACTTGCTTCCAGGAATGAATTTGGAAGTATAGCTTCCCTTTCAGTTTCATTGAAATGTTTAAAGAGTAGTGGCAGTAGCTCTTCTCTAAATGTCTTGTAAAATTCAGCAGTGAAGCCATCAGGACCTGTCCTTTTCTTTGTTGGTAAACTTTTATTTACATTTTCAATTTTACTGATTGTAATTGGGGTGTTTAGAATGTTTTTATCTTCTTTGTTCAACTATGGTAATTCATAAGTATCTAGAAATCTGTCCATTTCTTCTTTGTTTTCCATTTTATTAGAGTACAGATTCTCAAAGAAGGTTTTGATGATCCTCTGGATTTCTGATGCATCTGTTGTGACTTCATCATTTTTGTCCATAATTTAATGGATCTGAGCCTTTTCTTTCCTTTTTTTTTTTTGACAAGGTTAGCTAAGGTTTCATCAATTTTTTTATTCTTTCAAAAAACCAACTCTTAAATTCATTGATTTTTTTGTAACATTTTCTTAATTTCCATTGCATTGATTTCTGCTCTAATCTTTATAATTTCCTCTCTTGTATGAGCTTTGGGTTTTTCTTGCTCTTCTTTTTCAAGTAGCCTATGATTCACCATTAGGTCGTTTGTTTGAGCTCACTCTGTTTTCCTAGTGCGGGCATTCACTGCTATGAATTTTCAACACAGAACTGCTTTCATTATGTCCCATAGATTCTTGTATGTTATATTCATATTATCATTTATTTGTAAAAACTGTGTAATTCCTCCTTTAATTTCCTCTGTGATCCATTGATTGTTCAGGAGAGTGTTGTTCAATTTCCATATCTTTGTCAAGTTCCTCTGGTTTCTTATGCTATTGATCTCCACCTTGATTGCACTATGATCTGATAACATAGAGGGGATAACTTTGATTCCTTTTCATTTATTCAAACTTATTCTATGAGCTAGCATGTGGTCTATTTTGGAGAAGGACCCATGTGCAGCTGACAAGAATGTATATTCTGATTTTGTGGGGTGGAACATTCTATAAACATCTATTAAGTCCATTTGGTCAAAAGCCTGGTTTAGTTCTAGTATTTTGTTGTTGATTTTTTTTGTCTAGATCATCCCTCTATTTGTGATAGTGGGGTATTTAGATCTTCCACTACAATTGTATTAGTGCTTATTTGGTTTTTCATGTTACTTAATATTTGTTTTATATAGTTGGGGACACTAACATTTGGTACATATATGTTTATGATTGTCATCTCTTCTCTTGAATTGTTCCCTTTACAAGGATGTAGTGGCATTGTTTTTCTCTCTTAATCAGTTGTGATTTGAAATGTACTTTGTCAGCAAATTAGATTGCCACCCCTGCTTTTTTGTGGACTCCTGTCACATGGAGGACTGTTTTCCATCCTTTCACTTTCAGTCTATGAGCTTCTTTTTTAACTAGGTGTGTTTCTTTTATACAGCATATTGTTGGACGGCTTCTTAATTCATTCAGTCTATTTCTCTTGATTGGTGAATTGAGACCATTTCCATTAATGGTTATAACTGATATGTACTGACTTATTATTGTCATGTTGGTGTCCTTTTGGTGACTTTTTAAAAAAATTCCCCCTCTCCTTTTAGCTTCTTGCCTTGCCTATTTGATATGTTCTGTTGGGCCTCATAATGTTGTAACCTTCATTGTCTTTCTCTAGGATATTGTTTAGAATTCCTTGTAGTGCTGGTTTGGTGTTCATGAAGTTTCTCAGGTGTTCTTCGTCATGGACATGTCTCATTTCCCCATTCATTTTGAAAGAGTATTTTTTAGGATACATCAGTCTAGGTTGGAGGTTGTTTTCTTTTAGGATTTGAAATATCTCAATCCAGGCTCTCCTTGACCTGAGGGTTTGTGTTGAAAAGTCTGCTGTGATTATGATGGTCTTTCCTTTGCATGTGATTTGTTTCTTTTCTCTTACTGCTTACAGTCTTTTGTTCTGTTGGGTTTTTGGGATCTTGATTATTATATGTCTCGGTGTAGATTTTTTTTGATCATGACTAGTTGGAGTCCTATGTGCCTTCTTATCTGTATGCCAAATTCTTCTCCTCTGTTTGGGAAGTTTTTTGTCATTATTTCTGTGAACAGCTTTTTAAAGTCATTTGTATTTTTTCGTGCTACTTCATGTATTCCTATCAGTCTTATGTTATTGTTCTTTGCATCATCTAGGAGTTGTTGGATCAATTTCTCATAATCCCTTACTGATTTTAAGAGACCTCTCTTTTTACAGTCACTGACTGCAATCCTATCTTCTTTATCTGAAATTCTACCTTCCCATTCATTTATCCTGCTGTAAAAACATTCAATAGTGTTTTTAATTTCCTGGATATCTGTTTGAATCTGTTTAATGGATTCCATTTCTTTCCTATGTTGTGCATTCACTGATTCCATTTGTTTCTTATGTTGTGTCTTTCATGGCTTCTATCGTAGTCCTGAACTCATCTATTTTTTTTTATCAGTTTCTGTTATAGTCTCTAATCATGACTTTCATTTTGATCACCATCTCTGTAGTTACCTGGGAAATTATTTCTATTTTGAATTTTTCTAGGGCCTGATTGATCTGTTTTGTTATTTCTTGTGCTATGAATTCAGGGTGCACTAGTGGTTCACTGTCAGGCTTTTCAACCTCATTTGCCCTACTGTTTGTCATAGTTAACTGGAAGTCTGTCATTGTGTCTTAAGTGTTTTCTCATTTTTATTTTTGTTTTTGGGTTGTCCTTGATTTAATTAATGGGTTATTATTTAAATCTCCCTGATATAGTTGCGCGTTAGCTTTTGAGTCTCTAATGACTCATAGACATTCTCGTTTTCATAATGTCAGAGAAGACAATTCATTAAATCAATCACAACCCTTTAGCCCAATTGATACAATCAGCAAAACAATAGGATCAAGCACAACTTACAAATTGACCACTTATGGTAGTCATTAATCTATCACTTTTAAATCATGTGAATTAAATTAAAATCAAGGAGCAGCCCAAAATATGTTTGCAGTGAATAAACTCTTCAATAAAGCATCTTTATTATTTATGATGGGGGCTCAGACAAAGCACAAGAGGAGTAGATATTGAAAAAAATTGGAGAAGTTTTCAAGTAAAGCCAGAGGACATAGGATGACCATACAAACTTTAGGAAAGTTGAAGTCAAAAGGGAGAGACAGAATGCAAGAATAAGGACAAGAATATAACAACTTAATACTACTAGTGGCTCACTTTCCTTTGAAACTATTGACCCTTGAGTAAAGGAAAAAGAGAGAAGAAAAGAGCAGAAAGAAAGAAGAAAAAATGATAAAAGAAGAAATCTGAGTTAGGGCATGAACAGGAACAGAAAGGGAGATGAGGAATGATATGGGGAAGCAAGAGCCTGGTTGGAGAAGAGGACAGAAAAAAGAAAGAATTTGGACCCAGTGGGTGTGTGACCTCCTGGACTGCACGACAACAGACCCAGCATGGACCCAAAGACCCCGGAGGGGGTCTCTTCAGCTGCCTTCCTGCCTGAGATCACCCGGCGGGTGTGCGACAACAGACCCAGTGCGGAAGGTAGCTGCACGGGCACCCTTGAAACACCCCCACGACCTCCCCCTGCCCCCGTTCTCAAACCTTCTGATTGGGCCAGTCCTTAGACCAACTCTGCAGAGGCATAGGTTCTCATGAAGGGTAGTTTTCTGAGCTCCCAAATTTGAACATCTTTAAAGAAAGGGCAGGAGAAACCTGTAATAGAAATGAGTGGAGTTCAACCCTGAGGGTAGGGAAACTCAAGTTAGGCCTTGTGGACTGTGTTCAGTCTCAGTCGTGGGGAACTGCCATTGGCTAGCTGAGACCAGGGGATTCAGTTCTGAATATGGCTGTACAGGTGGTATAATATGAGAACAGAGACAGTCTGAAAGAGGCCCTTCAAATTCTTTTTTTTTCCTCTCTCTCTTTTTTCTTTGCCTCCTTCCACCCTAAAATTTCTTTCTTTTTTCTGTCCTCTCTCTCCAACTCAGTCTCTTGCTCCACCATATTGTCCCTCATCTCCCTTTTTATTCCGGCTCCTGCCCTAACTCAGACTTCTTCTTTTATTATTTTTTGTTTTTAGGAGGGGTTTCTCTTTATGTTCTTTTCTCCAGTCATTTTACCTCACTCATGGCTCTGTACCTTCAAGGGAAGGCAAGCGCCTGTTATTGTTAAGGGGATATATTCTTGTCCTTATTCCTGCACTCTCTCTATCCCCCCTGAAGTTAATAGCTTTGTAAAGATAGTAAGGTAATTCTACATCCTCTGGATTCACTTCAAACCTGCTCCAATTCTTTCACTTATCTAATCCTCTCGTTCTAAGTCTAACCCCCCATCCTAAATGGTAAAGATGCTATATTGAAAAGCATATTCACTGCAAACATATTATGGGCTGCTTCCTGAAATTAATTTAATTCACATGAGTTAAAGGTGATACATTAATGACTACCACAAGTGGTCAGTTTGCAAGCTGTGCCTGATCCTATTGGGCTGCTGAATGTATCAATTGGGATAAAGGGTTGTGATTGATTTAAAGAGTTGTTTTCTCTGATAGTATGAAAATGAGGATGTCAATGAGTCATTAGAAACTCAAAAGCTAAAACACAACTATACTAGGAAGATTAAAGTAATACCCAGAAATTAAAGAAAGACAACCCAACAATAAAAATAAAAAAGAGAAAACACTTAAG
>NW_022900950.1:2025933-2063753 GCF_012274545.1 Fukomys damarensis | reverse complement strand
AAACAAAAGATCTCTACACTGAAAACTACAGCACTCTGAAAAAAGAAATCGAAGAGGATATAAAAAAATGGAAAGATATCCCCTGGTAGGAAGTAGGAAGAATCAACATAGTGAAAATGGCCATAGTACCAAAACTGCTATATACATTCAATACAATGCCAATCGAAATTCCAACACTATATTTCACAGAACTAGAAAAAAAAAATCCAAAAACTCATTTGGAATCATAAGAGACCTAGAATAGCAAAAGCCATTTTAGGCAACAGACACGTGGCACCAGGTGTAACAATTCCCAATTTGAAACTATACTATAAAGCCACTGTGATGAAAAAGCATGGCACTGGCTAAGAAATAGGCCTGAGGATCAGTGGAACAGACTGGAAGACACAAAAACAAAAGCAGATGTACTCAGCTACCTCATCTTTGACAAAGGAGCTGACCATCCTCAGTGGAGGAAAGATAGCCTCTTTAATAAATGGTGCTGGAAAAACTGGATGTCAACCTGCCACAGATTAAAATTAGACCCTTATCTTTCGCCATGCACTAAATTAAAATCCAAATGGATTAAAGATCTAAATATTAAAACAGAAACATTAAACTTGCTGGAAGGTAAGTTAGGCAGAACACTGGAAGACATTGATATAGGAAAAAACTTTATGAACAAAACCTCAGTAGCACGGGAACTAGCAGATAGAATCAACAACTGGGATCTCATCTTACTAAAAAGCTTCTGTACTTCAAAAGAAACCATTAGCAGAACTAAGAGACAATCTACAATGTGGGAAAAAATTTTTACCAGCTGTTCCTCAGACAAAGGACTATTATCAAGGATATATAAAGAACTCAAAACAATCAGTCCCCCCAAATATAAAGACCCGATTCAAAAATGGGCATCTGAAATGAACAGACCTTTCTCATACAAAGAAGTAAAAGCAGCAAGAAAATTTATGAAAAAATGTTCCACATCACTGGTCATTCGAGAGATGCAGATGAAAACAACACTGAGATTCCACCTCACCCCACAAAGAATGGCTGCTATCAAGAAATCACACAATAACAAATGTTGGCGGGGTTGTGGCGAGAAAGGAACCCTCCTCCATTGTTGGTGGGAGTGCAGACTAGTGCAACCACTATGGAATTCAATATGGAGATACCTCAAAGAGCTTGGACTGGAGGTTCCATTTGACCCAGCCATCCCTCTGCTGGGTATCTTTCCAAGAGAACTAAAAGAATCATATCACAGAGAAGTATGTGCACCCATGTTTATAGTGGCACAGTTTGTAATTGCTAAATCTTGGAAACAGCCCATTTGTCCATCCATTGGAAACTGGATAAAGAAGATGTATTTTTTCTATAAAATGGAATATTATTCAGCCATAAAGAATGAGAAAATAGATTCATTCATAGGAAAATGGATACATATTGAAGATATACTCCTAAGTGAAATAAATAAATCACACATGTGTAAATACCGAATAGTTTCCCTAGTGTAAACAATCTGCAACAATGCATAAGATTCTAATAGGATTACTGATATTTAGAAATGGGAATAAAGGAGCTAAAGGTGTAGGGAAGGTGGGATGGGTAGGGGAAGAACAAAAAGGGAAAAGAAAAAAATGTGAGAGAATGAAAAGTTGAAAATAAAGGTTTGTAGATGGGGAGGGGAGGAAGGGGTGAAGGGAGGGCAGAGGTAAGGGGAAAAAATGAGAATCAAGACTTGTCATGTAGAGGTACAAGATCCCAACAATGAATGTAACTGTACTGTATCCCTAAAATGTACCAATAAACTCAATTAAAGCTGAAAAAAAAAGAAAGAATTTGCAGAGTGGAATGAGGAAAAGAAAGAAGAAAAAAATAGTTGAAGGGCCTCTTTGAGACCAAATCTCTGCTGTCAAAATATACAATGTGTGCAGCTATGTGCAGAACTAAGTCCTTTGATCTCAGCTAGACAGTGGCAGATCCCTGAGATTCAGGATGATTTTGGGCTACATGGCCCAAATTGAGCTTCCTGACCTCCTGCAGGGTTGAACTCCAGAAAGTTCTACTACAAGTTTCCCGTGCCCTTTCTTTGAAGATATTCAAAGTGTGGAGCTCAGAAAAATGCCCTTTATGACTACCTGTGCCTTTGCAGAGTGGATCCAAGGACTGGCACAATCAGGAGACCTGAGAGCGGGGGGGGTTGCAGAGGTGCCCATATGGCAAGCTAGTCCTCACTGGTTGGCCCTGGCAGGCCAGAGCAAGAACAGGATCTCTGAGTGGCTGTCCCAGACCTCCGCCTGGAGGCTTATATACTTTTTCTTATGTAATTATGTATATATATATATATACATATACATAATTATATAGATAAAACTATACTATAATTATATATATAAAGTTATATATATAATTATAGTATAATTTATATATATATAATTTTCTCTCTCTCTCTCTGTCTCTCTCTAAGGTGAATTCTTTCCCTAAGATCAGAGTAGGATTTCCCATATTGATCATATTCATAGGGTTTCTCTACAGTCTTTGTCCTTGCATGCTTCTGAAAGGGCTGGAAATCACAGGTTCTTCCATGTTCATTACATTTACACAGCTTCTATTTCAATCCCAAGTACTCATATGTTTTCAGTCCAGTTTGAGATATAATGGGCACATTTAGTGACAAAAGCCCAATCAGGTTCTTTCTGCAAGAAAGGCTTTCAGTTGGTTTTTTTTTTTTAATTTTATTGAGTTTATTGGTACATTTTAGGGATACAGTACAGTTACATTCATTATTGGGATCGTGTACCTTTACATGGCAAGTCTTGATTCTCATTTTGTTTCATCTCCACATTAGTGTCTGGATTCCAAAGGCATATTTCTTCATATTGATTCTAACTTTACTTTGATAGTATTTCTCTACCTCTTCATTTCTTAGATTTTTTTCAGTAACTTTTATATTCTTCTTCAATTTCCTGGTTATCTCAGTCTCTTCCTATAGCAGTCATGTTCCTAAAAGTTTCCCTCACCACATCTCTGTAGACTTTCTTTTGGGATGGATTCAGCAAAACCCACTCCTCTGTGGTGAAATTCACAGCCACATCCTCAAGGATCATTGCCTCCATTGTGTGGCTTTGGGTTCTCCCAGGTTCTTCCCATGCAGCATATAGCCAGTCGAAGTCACAGAAGTTTCCTGCAAGCTGGGTGGGCTCTCAGCAATGTCATCTCCTGGAAATTTTTGAACATGTAATTGTCCACAATCTTTGTTGTCCTATCCCAGCTTCAGTGCTAGTCAGTGTACCTGTGTTCCTGAGCTTCCTTTAGAAGTGAGTCTTTCTTAGTATTCCCAGCTCTCTTCCTGATGTATTAGTGGTTAGTCTTCAGCACGATTTTCTGTTCCTTCCCCAGTAGTGGTACTAAGTAATAGTATCAAATCATTTCTATTGTCCTCCAAATGATGGTATTTTGTTTTTACCCCAACCTCCAAGAAATAAAAGATCTTTGCCTCTGTCATGATATTGAGTGGGTTTATTGTCCCTGTCTCAGAGGCAGAGGAGGCAGAGGGATTTGCCTTCTGCTTCTCCCCCAAAAGCAACATCTGCATTCTGAGAGACGTATTTTAAGCTTTTGCTTGTGGCAGAGTGGTCCAGGAAACATGTGGGGTTTTGTGCCTGTCCACCTTAGCAGCAGCTGTTCTGTGTATCTGTGCCTTCTAGAGGGATCTGAAGTGCAGTCTCTAACTTACTGGTGTTCAACTTACAATTTTTTGACTTTACAAATGGGTTTGTCAGAGTATTAAATAGATTTTCAACTTACAATATTTTTCAATTACAGTGGCTTTATTGGAACATAAATTGAGGAACATTTTTATAGCTCATTAGAAAAAGACAAAATAATGATAAAATGGAATTCTAAAAAATGTTCACTTTATCAGAAAGAAAACAGAAAAGGAGAAAATAGCACAAGACACATAGAAAAAATACATTGATAATTACATTAAATGTAAGAGGTCTTAACATTAAAGGACAGAGATTATCAGATTAGATAAAAAGGAATACAAGCCATGTGCTATCTATATAAAAATAATTTAAAACATAAAAAGACAAATATATTAAAAATAAAAGGATGGAGAAAGATATACAAACAGTGAAGTCATTTTAATAATAAAGAAGACAAAAGTCAAAGAGTATTACTACCAGGAATAATGTAAAACTTTCCATATTATCAAATTTATATTACCAATCAGTTCAAGAAGCTAAAATAAAGGAATTTAAAAATTGAAGAAAAAAGAGAAATGCACAATAAAAAAATAAGAAAAATGAACAAATCCAAATGGTCAACAAAACTGTTAACTATGTCAATACTCCTCTTTCAGTAATGCACAGGGCAATGTATATAGAAAATCAGTAGGAAACTGGAAACTGGATAAAGAAGATGTGTGTGTGTGTGTGTGTGTGTGTGTGTGTGTGTGTGTGTTTTATAAAATGGAGTACTACTCAGCCATAAATAATGAGAAACTGGAGACATTTATAGCTAGATGGATGCAATTGAGGCTAAACTCTTTAGTGAAATAAATAGGGCACACATGTGTAAATACTGAGACGTTTCTCTGGTGTGAAACACTAACAGTGTAAATAAGGATCAGAATGTATAATTGATAATGTGAAATAGGAAGAAAAGGTCTAAGGAAGTAGGGGAAGTGGGAGGGGTGGGGAAAGGAAAGAAGGAAAAGAAAAAAATATGAGAAAAGGAAAAATAGAAACAAAGTCTTTGTACATAGGGAAGGGTGGAGAGGGTGAAGGGAGGGAGGGGTATGGGGAAAAAATAAGAACCAAGATATATCATGTAAAGGTTCAAGATACCAATGATGATGTAACTGTATTATATACCTAAAATGTACCAATAAACTTAATGAGAAAAAGTTATTAGTGGTGTAGAAAATATTAATAGTCTGTTTGATTTAATTGATTTTTAAAATATGCACAGAAAGGAGCTAAAGGTGTAGGGAAGGTGAGATGGGTAGGGGAAGGGTAATAAGGGAAAAGAAAAAAATGTGAGATAATGAAAAGATGGAAATAAAGTGTTTGTAGATGGGGAGGGGAGCAGGGGGTGAAGGGAGGGCAGGGCTAAGGGGGAAAAAATGAGAATCAAGACTTGTCATGTAGAGGTACAAGATCCCAACAATGAATGTAACTGTACTGTATCCCTAAAATGTACCAATAAACTCAATTAAAGGTGAAAAAAATACACACAGAACATTTATGAGATAGAGTATATCTTTTCTGTAAAAGAACTATTAATATTTTAAAATATATTCTTTTCACTATAATAGAGTTGAACTAGAAATGAATACCAGAAAGATTTATGGAAAATCCTCAAATATTTTTTCAATCAAAGAACACAGCTAAATAAATAAGGAGTACAAAATTAAATGACATTGCTGTTTTAGAATATATTTTGAAATGAATTAAAGTATTAAATTATCCACATTTCTGGTAAATAGTTAGAATATTATTTAAAAGGAAGTTTACACTTTTAAATACCTATTTTAAAAATGAGATCCTTAGTAATATAAACTTTCATTAAAAAAACACTGGAAAAAGCAAGAGAAAAGTAAACAAAAAGTAAACTTGGGGAGGATAATAATGAAAGAGAAAAATTCAATGAAATATGAAATAAACTCTAGGGAACATTAAAACAGCATGTTATTTACAAAGGTATTAATAACATTGACAATTCTCTAGCCAGAATGATCAGTTAAAGGAAAAAAGAAGAAAAGCTACAAATCACCAGTATCAAGAATGTAAAAGCAGGCATCCCTGTCATTTAAAAAAATATATATTTATTTAATTTTATTGATACATTTAAGGAATGCAGTATAGTGACATTCATCATTGGAAATTTGCATCTTTACATAATCCATCTTGGTTCTTATTTTTTCTCCATTCCCCTGCCTTCTCTTCAATCCCTGTGAATTTTACATGCAGTAAATGGGCAGTAAAGTAATATTATGAACAATAAACTTTATGCTGTGAGTTCCACAAGAAATAATAAAGTGAACAAATTAATTGAAATATATGGGTGATCAAATGCACTCATTACACACATGTGCAGTATTTGTTACACTTAAGAGTATAGCCTCGATGTGCATCCATTTAGCTATAAATGTCTCCAGTTTCTCATTCTTTATGGCTGAGTAGTACTCCATTTAAAAAAAACACATCTTCTTTATAAATCAGATGGCTTCTCTGATAAATTCTACTATCTTTAAAGACCAAGTAAGTCTGAGACTATGCAAACCATTCCAAAAAATAGAAGTAAAGGGACTTCTTATTAAATTATTTTATCACGCCAGCATTACCCTGACCACACTACCAGAAAAATATATTACAAGCAAAGAAAAGTAAGAACAGGAATAAACTTTATCAATTTGATAAAAATCATATACTAGAAAACCTGTAATTAATTTTTTACTTGATTTTGATAGACCTCATACTTTCCTTTTAGATTAAGAACAAGGACAATGGTCCTCTTTCACCATTCAGGCTTTACATTGTTACTGGAGACACTGGTCTATGAAACTAGGCAGAAAAAAGAAAGAAATGACATACGCATTGGAAAAGAAGTACAACTACGTTTCTGTGTAAAAACTTAATTGTCTATTTAGAAAACATGGAATTTATGAAGGAAGAGTTTAGAATTAATACATATGTTAAAAAATCACAAGACCAAAAGGTAGAAATTAATTGTATTTCTGTGGTATCAATGAGTAATGAAACTGGTAGTAGAAATTAAAGAACACACAGCAACATTTCCAGTGACCTGGATAATGAAATATTTAGAAATGAATGTGTAATATTTTATGTAATGTCTTTATATGGGAAATTAGAAAATATTGGCCAAAGCCAATTAAAACAACCGAAGTAAACTGAGAAATATACTATGCTGATTATCAGAAGACAATATATTTAAGAGAGAATTTCTTCTCAAATAGATTTGTTATTCAATGCAATTCCCCAAAAATTCTAGGGGATTTTTATTATTCCAAAATAAAAACTAACAGCCTGATTCTAAAATTTATATGGAAATGCAAAGGATTTTGAGTAGTCAAATGAAATGGAAAAGAAGAAAAATGACATGCTAGCTCATTTAAAGACATCATAGAGTTGTAGCAAGCAAGATAGTATATTATTAGTAAAAGGCTAGACTTGTGGATAAATGGAACAGAGTAGAGTCTAGAAGTAAACCTGCACAAATATGACAAAGTGGTTGTCACCAAAAATTATGGAGGTAATTTAAGAGGAGAAAAGATGCAATCCATAACAATAGTACCAAAATGATTTTATGTGAGTTTGCAAAAAATGAACTTGAAAATTTACCTCAAACCATATATGTGTAATATAAATATAAAAGCATAAACTTCCTAGAGGGAAATATAGGATAAAGTCTTGGTTTGCCAGTGTAGGCAAAGACTACATATTTATATTTATATTTATTTTTATTTATTTTGGAGAGGGTACAAAACACAAGAGCCATTAAAGAAGATTGGTAAGTTAGACTTCATTTTAAAACATGCTTATTGAAAAGGCGCTGTTGAGAAAATAAGAATACAAGCTGTAGACTTGTGAGAAAATGTTCACAATGCACATATCTGAGACTGGATTTGAAACATAAAGTCTAAAAACCTTCAACTCAAGAGGATAGAAAACCACCTAATAAATAAGTAGATATTTTACAAAAAGATACATTGGTGGCAATTAAACAATGGAGAAATACAATTCAACATAGTTATTAGTGAAATATAAATTCAGAATACAAATAAATGATATCATCTACTTGCTAAAGTGTTGAATTTAACATGGTCATACTCATCATATGACCTGGTAATTCTCCTCCTAGTTTTTTACTTTAGAGAAATGAAAATGTACATAAATGCAAATTTCTTATGCAAAATTTTAGCAGCTTTATTTATAACTCCAAATGGAAATAACCCAAGTGTCATTGAATTGGTAAATAAGTATACACATGTTGGTATATCCATGCAATAGAATACTCATCAGCAAGAGCAGCCATTCACTGATGTATACAACATCATAAATCTCAAAAGCATTTATGCTATGTGAAAGAAACCAAGTACAAAAGACTGGACAGTGTAGAATTGTGATATTTTATGTGTGATATTTTAGAAAGCCAAAATTATAGAGACATAAAGAGAATAAGAAATTTACATATGTGAGGGGTATCTGACTGCAAAGAGGCTTGAGGGAAGTTTTCTGAGTCATTGAAATACCATATTTTACATCCTGACTTTGGTGACTACTACACAGCCATTCATTTGTCAAAACTGATTGAATTATGTTAACATGTGCATGACTGGGGCTGTAATTTGTATGTCTTGCTACCTTGTGGCTTGAACCCCATGAATGTCCTATGAATGACTACAGCATTTGTGTCACCAGTGGTACAAGCCATCCATTGGTCAGTCATGCATATACCACTGTTGATTCAAGTCAGTAGGAATGTGCTAAAATTGATGAAATTTATTGTATGCAAATTATACTTCAATAAAGTTTATTAAAAAAACTGAAAAGAGGAATTTCTTTGGGACATCAGTTTTGGAAACATACTAAAATCTGTTGTGCAAATGCTAGTACCTTGCTATCCTGATCCAAGAAATATATTTGATTGTCTAAAGTATATTTGATTGGGATGGCTTCTCTAAAAATAAAATGACACTCTAATAAACTAAATTGTTATATTCAGGCAGCACAAGTCATATTCTAGAGAAAAACTAGAGAATAGTAACTAACATGAAGACATTTTCTGAATCAGCTCTAATGAAAGGCAAAGGATAACTCTAAATATTACTACTAGAAAAACAATCTTGTGTTAACAATTGGGAACACATTTTTGAAAACTCTGTGCCAAATCTCAATGAAATATAAGAAGAGACAAGCATGACAAGGGTCATAGAGCTTCCTCTACAAGCTACGAAGCCTCAATATTAGCAGGGCATCTAGTCTTAGGAGGAAATTCTTGAGACAAATTGCCAGAGAAATCTGATACCAAGTTTTAGTTTACAAATCTTGGTCAGGAAGCTGGAGAGAAAGCTGTCATGGCAAAGGAAACTGTCATCATTTCACTTCACACTACCAGTTACATCCAAATTTCCAGCCTCACTATCTTGGGCTAAAACAATTGCTGGCAACTCAATTTTTCTTTGCTGTTGTGTAATTACTTATAAATTATTTGTGTAGATATATCTTTCCATTTCTCTTGGCATTTTAAAGTATTAGATTATTTAGATTCTGCTCCTCAATGTGAGCTGCCTAGTGGTTTATTGGTTTATTAGGGAAAAGTATGACCATTGCCTCTGAAAGATGCCAGAGTGGTGTATCTAAACCAAGGTGAGGTTTTGGCTGAGCGTGGATGGTATGTTTGCTTTGGCCTTGGGCCTTTGAGGGGTCGTGATTAAAAATTGTTCAGGAAGACATATTACTCTTAAGTTGCCAGTTTTGTGGTTTTCCTGTGGAGTTGAACTAGTTTTCATCAATAATTGTGGTTAATTTCCAGGAGCCAGGCACACTCATTTTGGAGGTGATCCTTCCACTTTCTTTGAATGATGAATACAAATTTTTGATTCTTGCTGCTGTGGTATGTGCTTTTCATTTCCTTAATTGAGAACTGGTTAGAAGTGATGGGCGGGTTTTGTGTAAACTACACAGAAAGGGATTTTTACTGACACCTCTCAGAGCCAATAAAGATTGCTATATTCATTGTTGAGAAACTGTTATTTGTGTTGGGGAGAGGCAGAGACAAGAGCAGAAACCAGTTGGTTGACATTCTGCCTTTGTCCATTGTGGCCATTTATCATAGCTCTGGGCATGGGTTTAGAGTGTACATATAAAAATTTCATATATATGAGGAGGTAAGGCGAGAAGCTTTAAAAATATATTTAAGATTCATTTTACGTACAGTAAAATTTAGTCTTTAGTGAATAGGTTTCTAAATTTTGATAAACATGCAAAGTCATGTAAGTAAACACTGACATAATCAAGATAGAGTTCTATCATTCCTACACATTTTCCTGCTCCCGCTTGTAGTTAATTCATCCTCTGTTTTTATATTTTTTTATTTCTATAGTTTTTTTTTTCCAGAGTGTCATATTAATTCACTCATACAGTGTATAGATTTTTGACTTGGTTCTTTTCATTTAGAAAATAATATATTTAAATAATATATTTAATATTTATTCATGTTACATGTACCAATAGTTAACATATTTATCAATAGTTAATACATGGTGACATGATGTACCATTGTATACATGTACCACTATTGCAGCTGAAATATATATATTTGGGTTGTTCCCAGATTTTAGAGAATATGATAAAGATGCTGTCTGTAAACACACACACGCACACACACACACTCACACTTTAAAATTTTATTTTATTTGGATAGATATGTAGGGTTAGCATTGCTGAATTATAAAGTAATTCATATTTAAATTTATGAGAAATTGCTAGGCTGTTTTATATATTTCATTTTAGTATTTTGCACTCCTACCAATAATGTAGGAGAGTTCATATTGTTCTACATCCCTGCAAATACTTGATATTATCAATACCTCATTTAAAAACTCTATCATTCTAAACTGGGTGAAGTAGTATGTCACTATGGTTTTATGTAAGGATAAATTTAACTTGTAGATGGTCTGGAATAAAAATACTATTTATATTTCCGGGGTTAACTTGATACCTGATGCTGACCTTGGTCAAGATAAGGATGAAATCACTGAGAGTGATTTACAATTTGGTGTTTTAAATACTTCCCTGGAGGCACCTGTGGTAGTTTTAAAGTGTATTCCTAGTTCTTTGATATGCTTTCCTTCAAAAGGCAGAACTTAGTTTTCAACCCCTTGAAAGTGGGCTGGACCTTAGTGCGATTCACTTTTACGAATATGATAGAAGTGGTACTACAGTGTAGAACCTTCAAGACTTAACAGGATGTGGCTTCTTCCTTGCCTCCCTTTTCTCTGGAATTACTCTTCCTGGGGAAAGCCCAACAACCAGGTTTCTGTGAAGATACTCAACCAGCCTTAAGGGAAAACCCTGTAGGAAGGACCTGCAGCCTCTTGCCAAAAACCAGCTGTCAGCTTAAGTCTCCTTCTAAGGGTGATATTGTATAGGGATTGCTCATGCATACTTCAGGTCACTGCATCTCCAAGCCAACATCTTAAAGAACATTTCAGTACCATGAAAGGCCTTGAGCTGGACTCATCCAGTTAAGTTGCTGCCAAATTACTGGCACATAGAAAACTATGAGATGTTAACTATTTCTAAATATTGGGGAATTTTCTTATGCAGCAAGATAGCTAATATAGATTTTGGTACTGGATATGAAGTGCTGTTGTAAAAAATCCATAGAAATCTGAGAAAGGCTTAGAATAAAACATTGGGAATAAGATGATAGGGTTTGCTATTAATCATTATGGCAGAGTCCTGTGGTTCTTTCCCAAATATTTGCTCTTTTTAGTATATTAGGCTCTACCTGATTTTAGTTTCTTTCTTTTAAATAGGCTTACAATAGCTCACTCAAAATTATGAACAGAGGAGCATTTGTTTTAGGACTTTAAAAGAGTTGTATGGTTACTAAATAAAATTATAAATCATGAAACACCCTTATCCAATTTCTTAAAATCCTCCTTTTCCAGTGATTACTGTAACAGTAGGAAGTCCTTGTCTCAATTTTTCTTTTAAATTTTAATTTCAGTATGAAGTTTTAAAGTAAAAAATTTAGATGAAAATAACTGATTATCTGGTTCCAAAGGACATTTTCAAGAGAACTCTCAAGTATAACGCATGCACCCAAATTCTCACAGATTAAGACATTTGCCACCTAAGAAGTTTAGTGTGCATTATGAAATGGGAAGAAAAGGGCTAAAGGTGTAGGGAAAGTGGGAAGGGTAGGGGAAAGGTAATAAAGGAAAGAAAAAATAGGAGAAAATGAAAAAATGGAAATAAAATGTTTGTAAATGGGGAGGGGAAGAGGGGGTGAAGGGAGGGCAGGGACAAGGGGAAAAAATGAGAACCAAGACCTGTCATGTAAAGGTACAAGATCCCAATAATGAATGTAACTGTACCATATACCTAAAATGTACTAATAAACTCAATGAAGAAAAAAAAAGAAGTTTAGTGTCATTGGTGTATATTTCACATGTGCATTCTTTAAGCTTCAAATTTAATTTCTTTGGCAATCCTAGCTATTTCTATGCACAAGAAATCATGGGAGAAGTCAGATTCTCCTCAGTTGGAGGCCCTATGCTGTATTAATATATCACACCTACCTTCCATCAATTCCATGGTGTTACATAAATTGTTGAGTTTGGCTTTTTGGCTTTTTCCTGGCCAAGGTGTGAAGAGGCCCAGGAGAGAGAAGCGAGTAAATCAGAATGTGCATACTGTCTTTTCCTCTCAATATCCATGTCTGATTTAATCCTTGGCAGAGCCGAAACACCTTTTTTTCCCTCCATAATTGAGTCTTATTTCTTTCTCTTCTGGGGGTCGTGATGTAAACATTGAAACTTAAATCGAATCATTAATATTCAGAATTGACAGGGAGACGGAAAAGTACTTTGGAGCAGCTACCAAATACCATTTATGTCAGACAGTGGCTTAAATATGTGTCTTATGGGCTGGCACAGCATGGCCATCCAGAGTTGATCTTAGCCTCATTCTTTATACCCGAGACTACCACCATTTTTCAATTCAACTGGGGAGATGTTATTAAAAAACATTCTCACAGAATATGGAACTGATCCTTTGTACTTAGAAAACCTGGCAGGTTTTTTGAAAATCTTCTGGCAGTACATGGTACACAGTATTCAATATAGTCTGAATATTAGCTCTAGATTTCTGGGTTTCTATGGAGGTAGGCATGGAACATATATTTTCTAGACCCCATCTGTGCTGGGAAGTTAGTTATATTGTTCCTTTATTCTCATGATCTCACTGTCACTCTTGTCTTTTTCCAGAGAGTGATTCAGTAAGTGGTAAAAATACCTGGCACAAATTAAGCCAATATATACATGTGTGGAAATTTTTGTTAATTTCTAAGAAATACACTCCAGGAACGTATAGGGTTAATTTGGGTGTAACACTTACCATAAGAAAAAGGAGGGAGCAGGACCGTGCAGTCCCCAGATTGGAATATAGGCCTATTAAAGTTTCTGCCAGCTGACTAGGAGCTGTTTCACAAAAATCATCATCTGGAGTAGCTCCAGATGTGGTCAAAATATGTAGACCCTGTAGAATCACTTCAATTAGTCATTACCTAGGGACAACCTTGAGAAGAATATAACCTTGGTTTTAAAACCCGGGGAGGCCATGGAGAGCTAACCGACAGCCAGTAACATTCCCTGGGTCTGGTTGCTGACTCTTCCTGATGAGGGATCTAAGCAGCCACATGTCCATGTCTGCTACATCTGACTAAATGGAAATCTTTGAGCTGTTTACTGTGCCATCAACATCTCAGCATGGTAAAGCCTTTTCTGAAATAGTTTATTAATAAAAATAAAAAAGTAGAATTGTACGTAAAATCCTAATGGTTTAATTGACAATGTGAAAGAGGAAGAAAAGGGCTAAAGGTATAGGGGAAGTCGGAAGGGTAGGGGAAAGGGAATAAGGGAAAAGGAAAAAATATGAGAAAAGGAAAAAATGGACATAAAGTCTTTGTAAATAGGGGAGGGAGTAGGGCATGAAGGGAGGGCATGGATAAGGGGAAAAGAATGAGACCCAAGACCTGTCATGTAAAGGTATAAGATCCCAATGATGAATGTAATATACTGTATACCTAAAATGTATCAATAAACTCAATGAGAAAAAAAATAGAAAATGACAAAGTACTAAAAAATAGTACATTTCTGTTTTAAACATTTTGGTTAAACTGCCAATCTTTTATGTATGGACAAAGCCTTTTTTTGAGTATAGATTTTCTGATCAGAGTTCCATTTTATCTTTCATGTGTAGAAAACACCAATAAAATATGATCTTGAATTTATGGTTTTGTGTTGTGTAATTAGAATATAACTTTATGTACTTGGGAACAATCTGAGTACAAGATTTCCTGATTTTTGTTACTTTTCCACCAAAATTTTTTAGTTGCTTTTTTGTAACAATTTCATTTACTAGTGTTTTAAAATGGTTAAACTGTATTTAGATTTTAAAAAGTAAATCAACCTAAATTTTATTGAAATAACTTCACTTTTCATTCTTTTCTCGGTTTAGATTATATTTAATGTAATTCATTGTACAATGGTGTAAACAGGTTAGAGAGCATACTGGTGTATAACTTAATAAACAAGAGCAGAAATATCCAGGTTTCCTAGAGAGGGATGTAGAAACCCTAAGATTTTCTTTAGTAGTGGCCTTTGGGTACTATCTTTTATAGGGACAAAAGAGAGTGACAGCACTGAAGCCAATGAAACGAGAGCTTCTATTTATATATTCATAGCTATATCTGCAGCTACATCTGTAGCTATAGCTAAACCTTCTATATAAAGAGCATTCCAGAACAATAAGCACTCCATTTCTAAAGGGAGATAAAGGCCCGAATCTTTGCTTGGTGTCTTACTTTTGTGAAATAGGCAGGACCACTGAGTTAGCCTCAGGATATCTTTTGACCTATTAACATAAACCCTGGGACTGGGGAGCCAGAAGCTGTCTGTTAGATTCTTTTTCCTCACCAGGGCCTATTGCATTTCTCTTTGGCCAACTGAGGTCCTGTCTCTAAGAGGGAGTCCTCCCTAGGCTTGTTTCACAATATCAGCTGCCTGAGACAGAGTGAACCAAAAGAAATTCAGAAAAGATACAACTGTTCAGTAGAAGAAAGCTTTTCTCCCAGATCATGGCTGTTTATACCGCCTTACTACTTCACAAAAAACTCTGTACATTACTTCATATATGTGGGAGACTACTTTTTTTTTTTTAGTTAAAGATGGAAGAGAGAAGCTCTTGAGAGCCATGAAAGGTTAGCATGTGTCTTGAACAACACCTTTATATGTATTTTTAAATGAATGGAAATGGACTCTCTTTCTGATGATATTTCTGGATGGCTTAAATGTAGGTTGTTTGAATAGAGTTTACAAATATCTGGTTAGAACATCCTGCCAACCTAGGACAACTTCATCTATCCCAGTTTTCATCAGGCAAAGAAGTATGAAGAGGGAGGTAGCTGATATGTGATTCATAGACTCTGCCTTTGGCTTGGACCTCTGAAAAAAATTTAGTTAAGCCATAAACCCTGATAAGGTCTGAAAAAGTCAAACTTCAGTTAAAAATAAACAAATAAACAAATAAACAAACACAATGCTGTTTTGTTCTGATGGCCCTTTTTTCTCCTAGACATGATCCATCCTTGGTGGTAGGATATTTCATGGCTGCCACTGTTTTTATTTTCCCAATGCATCTTGTAGGCAGGCAATTTAGAATTTCCTTTTAATTTATAAATATGTATGTATAATAGTGAGTTTGCATGGGGATATTGAAGTCAAATAGGATGTAGCAGAAATGGAGAATAATGGATACTTTTCACAGGAAAAATGAAAATTTTCTTATTAACTTCTTCAATCTTAACCTTTGAATGATATTTAAATAAATCATAGGGCCAGGGATTTAGATCAGTGGTTTCATTGCCTGCCTTGCAAGAGTGAGGATCTGAGTTTGACCCTCAGTACAAAACAAACAAACAAACAAACACATGGTAGAAAATTTTAACGTTAGGGTTATCTCTGTGATTACCCTTTGTGCAAAGCTCCTACACTTATGCTCAGCCATGGGGATTTGGAGATGTTCCTGTAAGAGACTTACACAGTCAGAGCAATTCCTAGGATCTCCAGGATCTCCAGGTGTGTCTGATGGGCCTGGGTGCTCTTTGGGCAGGGAGGAGAAGAATGGAGGTTGCAGCTTTCGTCAGGGTCACTGCTGTGCTGTATCATGGTTGTTGCTCTAGTTTTCCTTGAAACAGGTTCAGGCAACTGATCAGCAATTTAAAGTGCTCCGTAACATGGAGATTTTTCTATAAGATTTTTCCAGCATATTAATATAAGAAGTAAGTATTGCATAAATCCAAGTCAATTTTTTTTTTTTTTAATTGTCAGGAGCAAAGGATTTCTGAAACAGAGAGGAAAGGCTTGTGTTTGGAGGTAGCTGCCTGTTAGCGTGGACTTCTGTATCTAAGTGGTAGTCTAGACTTTGCTCCTCATAAAAGTCACTGTCTTTTCACATGTTGAACTGCTGTCATATGACCTTGAAAGTCCTTTTGATTTTTACTTTGATCTCTGGAAAAGACGGCACATTCAAGGGGACTTTTTTCTTTATCATATTTTAATTTTCTACATCTTTTTATTTTTAGTAAGTCTTTCATTTTTACTTTGGGTTGCAGCATTAATTAATTGAATTTTATTTAGGGATAGGTTTATGACAAAGGTTTGGAAGCTCAGAGTAGATGAAGTGAAATAAGTTTTATGCCTTATGAAAATACACAAATGAGTCATTAGTACTGAAGCTTCAAGTTAAAAATTCTTTTCTGTAATCTCTTAAACATATGTTCAGCAGAGGGAAAAATCCATTTAGACTGGAATCTTCAACTAAGTTAATAAAATGTTCATATTTTCCCATTCATATTAGGTCATATTAACTCATTCAATATGAATGAGTTCAGTCATTCCTATGGCCTTAAAGTTAGTGGCTACCATGGCTAAAGACTAAGGGTAGAACAGTGGAGTGAGAACTGTACAGGAAGGAGAGGCAATCAAAGATCCTTTTTAATCTCTATTCCCAGGTTGAACTGACCTAGGCCTTTAGCGTTGCACAGGTAGAGTGTTTTCTCCAGAATGTCTGCTTTACTTCTGCTTTGCACAGAAGACTTAAAAAGAAATTAGTGTGTGGTACAGTGTGTGTATGAACAAGACGATGTTATGGATTTTGAGTAAGAGCAAGTTAATGCTATATTTTTAAGAGGACGTGAGAATCCAAAAATGTTCACATGGATAATTAAATACTTTAAAAATTTTGAATGAAATTTTAGAATTTAGAAGAAACATGGGTTAATGTGTTGTTTTCTTGTTTCTTTTCTTTAGTAGACAGTAAAGTTTTATTTCATTATCATTACTTTAATGCAAGACATTTAAAAATGATGGGGCTGGAACATTTTCCCTCTCTTTGAATGAGAGAGCTTTTGGCACTTATTGATAGCTAAGAATCTCCATTTTTCATCCCAACTAGACTGAATTGACACCTTTGAGGTCCCAAGCAAATATATACTCCAAAACTTACACAAACAATTTTGGGGCTGGTCTGTCATCAGAGCACCCACTTTCAGGAGAAATGAATGAGGTAATATCTGTAAAGAATTTCAAGAGGCCTAAGAACTGAAAACAAAATATTTTTAGAAGAAGTAATAACTTAAATGTGTAATGTAAAGCCAAGTGAGAAGAACACAGAAGTACTGTGCCAGTCAGAGGTAGCCATGTGATCCTGACATAGGTGCAGGGGCCTGAGAAAAAAGGATGGCTTAGAAGGCAGAGAAAAAGACAGGGCAAAAAAGGACCAAGGAATGGACCTACTACATGGAGACCAAAAAACTTGGAAAGGTGGAAGATTACAGTGGATAACCAAGGAAGGAGCAGCGAAGCTTCTTTATTCTTCACTCTCTTTTCCTTGCCCTTATGTCTTCTCATGTTCTCCATTTCACCTTGTTTCTCTTTATTTTCTTATGCTCTGAACAAAGCTGTGGAATAAGCACTGATTTTATCTCATTAGTTTCCTTTCATAGTGAAAGTCCAACATGGTAGTTTTTCCCCAACATATAAAAATGTACCTTCCAAATGAAAGATTACTAGAAGATTTATTGTGTAATAAGTTGAATAAATTGCTGTTCCAGTTGGAATGGAATAAGAGGGCCTAGAGTGTTACTTTCTCAGATTCTTGACCTTCTTGTTATGTATAAAACTCTGCTTGGGTAAATCTAAAGTCCTCAGTGACATTCAAAGTCCTTGATGCTGTGGCCACTAATTTTTGTAAGTTTGGTGAGCCTCACTACTCAATATGTTGGAGTGTGTCTCTGCTTTTCTGGACCAGAAAACAGAACCTGTTTTTTGAGATCGTTCATCTCTAACAGGCAGATCCTAGAATTATTCTGACTGCCTAGAGCCTGGTGTTTTATCTGAATGGGATGAACCCTTGGAATACTGTATACTTAATTGGTATTATTGTTTTGTCTCAGTGCTTTATCAGCCCTTCAGTTTGAGAACAAGTCTAGTGTTAAAATCAGCCTACATTTTTGATATTTTCCTGTCTGGAGACCAAATCTTGTTTCTGTGAATGCAGATTCTGGCTGAAATTATTTTTTTCTCTATACTAGAGATTGAACCAAAGGCCTTCACAGTGAGCTACAATCCCCCAGCCCTTCTTAATTTTTAAAATTTGAATTTGAGACAGATTTTTCTAAATTGCTAAATTGAACAGGTTGGGCTTTCTTTAGCCTTTGGGAGTGCTGAGATGATGAATGTGCACCACTATACTGGGCTTCCCCACCCCAAAATGGAACTCAGGGTTGAACCAAGAACCTTTGGGCTGAACTACATCCCTAGGCCCCCATTTTTTTTTTTTTTTACTTTGAAATGGGGTCTTGCTAAATTGGTGTATTTCTTGGGTTTGGGATCATAATGCCTCAGCCTTCCAGAGTCCTGGGATTACAAGTGTGGGCCACTTTTTTTTTTAAATCTGGGACAATTAGAGACTGGTGGGGACCATGCTGCTGCACAAGGAGCTCAGCAGGGCCCTGGGCCTTCATCAGACCAGACTGGGGAGGACTTCCTAGTTGCACGGGGAGTTCACCAGCACCCCAGGCCTTCATTGGAGCATTCTGGTGAGGATCACCCAGCTACATGGGGAGCTCATCAGTGACCCAGGACTTCATTGGAACAGTCCAGTGAGGACCACCCAGCCATGCAGCTGCCTCTGCAGAATTCACCCCTGCCTGCCCCTCCATGCTTTTGGGCCTTCTGGTTGTGCAAGTACCTGGATCCACACTGCGAAGGCACAGGTGGTCATAAAGACCATTTTACTGAGCTCCAGGAGATAGAATGGAAGTGAACTGCTATAAAGACACATCAGACCTCCATACTTGGTAAGTTGGAGTGATCACCGCCCTCCGTCAGAACTTGGACTACCTTGAGGGGAAGAGCAGTGGGAACCTGTAGTAGTGCCTTGCAGAGCTCAACCCTGCAGGAGGTCAGGGAGCCCAACTTGGGCCTTGCAGTCAAAATTCAACCTGAATCTCAGGGGTCTGCCATTGGCTAGCTGAGACTAATTGACTTAGTTCTACACATTGCTGCCCGCATTATCTATTGTGACAGCAGAGATTTACCCTGAAAGACACTCCTCAAATTTTTTATCTTTCTTTTCCTCATATTTTTACTTTTTAAATTTAAATTTTAAAATTTTATTTTTTCCTATTCTGCAAATTCTTCCTTTTTCTTTCTTCTTTTTCCCATTCAGTCTCTTGATCCCCCATGTTGTTCTTCATCTCCCTTTTTGTTCCTGTTTCTGCCCTAATTTGGATTTCTTTCTTTTTCTCTTCTTTTTTCCTTAACTCAAGTGTCATTAGTTTCAAAGGAAAGTGAGTATAATTTATAGCTTCCCCATTACTGTTAAGTTGTTGTATTCTTGTCTTTGTTCTTGTACTCTGTCTTTCCCTTTTGTCTTCAACAGTTTCCTAGAGTTTTGTGATCAGCCTGTGCCCTCTGACTTCACTTGAAGCCTGTCCCATTCTTCTCCCTATCTATGCCTCTCCTGCCAACTCCTGCTAAGTCCATATCTTAAAGGGTAAAGATGCTATAGTGAAGAGTTTATTCACTAGAAATATATTTTGGGCTAGTCCAAAATTTTGATTTAATTCACATGGTTTATAGGTGATAGATTAATAACTAACACAAATGGTCAATTTCTAAACTGTACATGATGATATTGTGTTGCTGATTGTATCAATTGGGCTAAAGGGTTGTGATTTATTTAATGAGTTGTCCTTCCTGATATTATGAAAATGAGACTCTCTATGAGTCGTTAGAGACTCAAAACCTAAATCAGCTATATCAGAAAGATCAAAGTACTAACCTGCAATTAAATCAAGAATAGCCTAACAACAAAAACAAAAATGAGAAAACAGTTCTCCATGTGACAGGAGCCCAGAAACACCATGCGGCCCAACAGATCAAATCAACTAGGCAAGGCAAGAAACTAAGGGAGAGGGGGAAAAATTAAAAAGAGCCAACAATAGGACAATAATATGACAATGATGTCAATACATATCAGTTATAACCATCAATGTCAATGGCCTCCATTCACCAGTCAAAATAAATAGACTGGCAGAATGGATTAAGAAGCAAAATCCAACAATATGTTATGTACAAGAAACACACCTAGGTGAAAAATAAACTCATAGAATAAAAATGAAAGGATGGAAAACAGTTCTTCATACTACAGGAGTCCAGAAAAAAATGGGTAATTATCTTATTCACAGAAAAAGTACATTTCAAACCAAAACTGATTAAGAGACAAAGAAGGCCACTACATCCTTGTAAAGGAAACAATCCAAGAGAAAGAGATTACAATCATAAATATATATGCACCAAATATTAATGCCTCAAATATATAAAACAAATATTAAGGGACATGAAAAACCAAATAAGCACTAATACAATTGTAGCGGGGGACCTAAATACCCCACTATCACAAATAGTCAGATCATCAAAACCAAATAAGCACTAATACAATTGTAGCGGGGGACCTAAATACCCCACTATCACAAATAGTCAGATCATCTAGACAAAAAATCAACAACAAAATTCTAAAACTGAACCAGGCTTTTGAACATATGGACTTAAGAGATGTCTATAGAGTGTTCCACCCCGCAAAATCAGAATATACTTCTTTTTGGCTGCACATGGGTCATTCTCCAAAATAGACCACATACTAGCTCATAGAACAGGTTTAAATAAATGCAAAGTAATCAAAGTTATCTCATGTATATTATCAGACCATAGTGCAATTAAACTGGAGATTAATGGCATAAGAAACAGTAATAACTTCACAAACACATGGAAATTGAACAACACTCTCCTGAACAATCAATGGATCACAGAGGAAATTAAAGAATAACTTAGTCAGTTTTTACAAATAAATGAAAATGACAATACAATATACAGGATTCTATGGGACACTATCAAAGCAATTCTATGTAGAAAATGCATAGCAGTGAATGCCCACACTAGAAAAACAGCGAGCTCAAACAAACAACCTAATGGTGAATCTCAGGCAACTAGAAAAAGAAGAGTAAGAAAAACCAAAAGCTCATACAAGGGAGGAAATTATAATGATTGGAGCAGAAATCAATGCAATGGAAACTAAGAGAATGATGCAAAAAAATCAATGAATTGATGAGTTAATTTTTCAAAAGGATAAATAAAATCAATAAACCCTTAGGCGACCTTGTCAAAAAATGGAAAGAAAAGGCTCAGATCCATGCAGTTAGGAATGAAAAAGGTGAAGGCACAACAGATCCAGTAGAAATTCAGAGGATCATCAATACCTACCTTGAGAACCTATACTCTAATAAAATGGAAAACACAGAAGAAATGGACAGATTTCTTGACATTAATGAATTACCAAAGTTGAATGAAGAAGATTAAAAAATTCTAAACACCTCAGTTACAATCAGTGAAGTTGAAAACATAATAAAAAATTTACCAATGAAGAAAATCCTAGGTCTAATAAATTACTGGCAAACAGAATACAGAGGGTCATCCAGAGGATCATACACCCTGACCAAGTTGGATTTTTTCCAGGGATGCAAGGATGGTTCAACATACATAAGTCAATAAATGTCATACACTATATTAACAGAGTCAAGGACAAAAACCACATGATCTTCTCAATAGATGCAGGAAAAGAATTTCACAAAATTCAACACTCATTCATGATAAACACCCTACAGAAAATTGGAATAGATGGTCTTTATCTCAACTTAATAAAGGCTATCTATGAAAAACCAACAGCCAATGTCATATTAAATGGCCAAAACTGAAAACCTTCTTGTTGAAATCAAGAAGAAGACAAGGATGCCCACTATCACCTCTCCTGTTCAATACAGTACTGGAAACCTTAGCCACAGAGGTTAGACAAGAGAAATAAATAAAAGCAATAAAGATAGGAAAGGAAGAATTTAAACTGTCATTATTTGCTGATGATATGATACTCTACATAGAAAATCCAAAAAGCTCTGCCAAAAGGCTTCTAAACTTAATTGACACTTTCAGCACAATAGCTGGATCAAAGTCAACACTCAAAAATGCGTAGCCTTATTGTGCACAAATAACAGACTCACTGTTATATAAGTTGTGGGGAGAAAGGAAACCTTCTCCACTGCTGCTTGGTGTGCAGACTTTTGCAACCACTGTGGATATGAAGATATCTCAAAGAATTAGGGCCAGAGGTTCCATTTGACCCAGTTATCCCTCTGCTGGGTATCTTTCCAAAAGACACAATTTCTTTCACAATACCATCCAGAAAAATGAAGTATCTAGGAATCAAGATCAAAGAGGATATAAGAAAATGGAAAGATAACCCCTGCTCCTGGATAGGAAAAATCAACATAGTGAAAATTGCCATACTACTGAAACATCTACACAGATTCAATGCAATACCAATTGAAATTCCAACCATGTATTTCATAGAACTAGAGAAAATTATCCAAAAATTCATTTGGAACCAGAAGAGACCTAGAATAGCAAAAGCAATTCTAGGCAATAGAGACATGGAAGGAGGTATCACAATTTCTAAATTGAAATTATACTATAAAGCCACTGTGATAAAAACAGCATGGTACTGGCAAAGAAAAAGACCCAAGAATCAGTGGAATAGATTGGAAGGTGCAGAAACAACTCCAGACACACTCAGGTACCTCATCTTTGACAAAAGAGCCAACAATGCTCAGTGGAGGAAAGTTAGCCTCTTAAAAAATGGTGTTGAAAAAACTGGATCTCAACCTGCCAAAGATTAAAACTAGACCTTTTTCTTTCATCATGCACTAAACCAAAATCCAAGTGGATTAAAGATCTAAATATTAAAACAGAAACACTAAACTTGATGAAAGATAAGGTGGGCAGAACTCTCAAAGACATTGCCATAGGAAAAGACTTTATGAAAAAATCCTTAGTAGCATAGGAACTAGCACAAAGAATCAACAACTTGGATCACATCTTATTAAAAAGCTTCTGCCCTGTGAAAGAAACTACCAACAGAGTTAAGAGACAACCTAAAATGTGGGAAAAAATGTTTCCACCTGATCCTCAGACAAAGGACTATTATCTAGAATATATAAAGAACTCAAAAAAATTAGGCCCCCCTAATATAAACACCCAATTCAAAAATGGGCATCTATTTTTATAGATATGAACAGATATTTTTCAGATAAAGAAATAAATGCAGCAAATAAATATATGAAAAAATGTTCAACAGAACTGGTCATGTGAGAGCTGCAGATGAAAACAACACTAAGATTCCACCTTACCCCAGAAAGAATGGCTGCTATCAGGAAGGCAGGGGAGGGATATGGGGAAAAAATGACAACCAAGATCTGTCATGTAAAGGTACAATATCCCATTGGTGAATGTAACTGTACTGTATACTTAAAAAGTACCAATAAACTCAATAAGATAAAAATTAAATAAATCAACCAATAACAATTGTTGGCAGGGTTGTGGGGAGAAAGGAACCCTTCTCCACTGATTGTGGGAATGCAGACTTTTGCAACCACTGTGGATATGAAAATACCTCAAAGAACTAGGACTAGAGGTTCCATTTGACCCAACTATCCCTCTGCTGGGTATCCTTCCAAAATAATTAAAAGACTCATACCACAGTGACATATGTACACTCATGTTTATAGCAGCACAGTCTGTAATAGCTAAAACTTGGAAACAGCCCAATTGCCCATCAGTTGGAGGCTGGATAAAGAAGATTTGTT
This sequence comes from Fukomys damarensis, assembly GCF_012274545.1. Taxonomy (NCBI): domain Eukaryota; kingdom Metazoa; phylum Chordata; class Mammalia; order Rodentia; family Bathyergidae; genus Fukomys; species Fukomys damarensis. The sequence continues at coordinate 2,039,696 of NW_022900950.1, read as the reverse complement.
TTTTTCTATAAAATGGAATACTATTCATCCATAAACAATGAGAAACTAGAGTCATTCATAGGAAAATTGATGCATATTGAGTCCATACTCTTAAGTCAAATAAATAGGACATACACGTGTAACTACTGAATAGTTTCTCTGGTGTGAAAAACTATAAGTGTAAATAAGATCCAAATTATATAACTGACAATGTGAAATAGGAAGACAAGGGCTAAAGGTCTAGGGGAAGTGGGAAGGGTAGGAGAAAGGAAATAAGGGAAAATATGAGAAAAGGAAAAAATGAAAACAAAGTAAATGTAAATCGTTGGGGGGAGAGGGTGAAAGGAGGTCAGGGGCATGGGGAAAAATGAGAACCAAGACCTGTCATGTGAAGGTACAAGATCCCAATAATGAATATAATTGTACTGTATACTTAAGAAGTACCAATATACTCATGAAAAAAAAATCAGGGACAATTATGTTTTGCTGAGTTAGATTCAGGAATCTTCTCCTTAGAGTTTTTTTCTTTTTTCAGTACTGGGAATCAAACTCAGGACCTTGCACTTGCCAGGCAGGTGCAGTGCTGCTGAGATATATCCCTGGCCCCTCCGAATTTCTTTGGAATGCTTCTTTGAGCTTCCTCACAGCATATCAGCCTAAGGGCTGGAGGGCTGCCTACTGTTGGCTTAGACCTCTGGTATATCCATTGTTGCTAGCAAGAAGGAAATTTTAATGCCCTTCCAGACCTCATCTCAGAAGTCACACACATTATTTCCACCACATTTTATTGACTGTATGCAAGAAATAATCCTGCCTGAAGGGACAGGGAAACTAGACCTGATGCTTTAATGGGGAGTTGCAAGGTTTGAGAAAGGGGAAAGTATTACAATTATCCTTAGAAAATACATTTCACCACAGCCTAAATATATAGCTGTTAGCATTTGTGAACATATCAAAGATTAAAATATACTTAGCTTCTTGCTTGGGCAACACAATAACATTTGCATAGTGCCAACATATTGTCAATTCTAGTAATGTAGATATTTAGATATTGACATGTGATTGATAGTCATTAATGGTTTTTACTACTTTAAGTAAGAGTTTATAGATATATAGCTGAAATTTATTAGTATATGTTAATTGTACATTGGGTGTTGGAACTTATGCTAGGGTCCACTATCTATTTTAGTGTTTTAGAGGTGATTCAGGAAGAGGTGATTAGGAACTACCTCACTGCAAACTTTGTAAGAGAGAAGATACAATAGGGAGATCCCATGTTGGCGTGATTGTAAGATCTTAGTCAGTGTAAAGGATACAAAGGAAGGACAAGAATGCTGTTTATTTCCACTGGGCATTTAGTGTTAATCTAAACACTAAAGGTACCTGAACAATGGTGTCTAACTGTGTGTCTCAGTTGATTTGAGTTATCTCAAAATTAATATACACACTAATTTCTATACAGATGTTCTTAGTGAAATTCCTTCAGGATGCTTTAAAAGAGCTTTCTCATAACTAGGTCTCAGCAATTTCCAAGTCTTTCCTACTTCTATGGTTAAATTTATAGTTTTGTAAGAAAAAGTACTTCTGGTTTGTATTCTAGGGCTGTCATAAGAAAGTACTACAGACAAGATGGTTTAAACAATAAAAGTTTATTTTCCCACAGTCTGGAAGCTGGATGTCCAAGATCAAGGTGGCATCAGGATTAATTTCTCTTGAGCTCTCTTGGCTTGCAGATGTCTATCTTCCTGATATATTCCTACATAGACCGTGTGTGTGATGGTGTGTGTGTGTGTGTGTGTGTGTGTGTGTGTGTTCAGAAAAACACAAAGATCTCTGATTTTCTTCTTGTTCATATAAGGATACAAGTTCAGTCAAATTAGAGCCCCACACATGTGGAATCATTTGAATTTACATACCTTCTTAAAGGCTGTATTTCCAAATATGGTTACATTGGAGGTTAAGATTTCAACATATGAATTTTGGGGAGACACACTTTAGTCTAAAATATGGTTGAGAAACTAAAAATATATAGCTAAGGCGCAAAATAAAAAATAGTTAAATAGGAAGTAGAGACCTTTTTCAAGTAGATGTGTGCATGTATGAAAGAATCATAGAGATCTGACATTTGCTTTTACAATAATAAATACAATGTCAGCTTAGATAATTTTATCCATAATGGATGAAAGAGGCGCTTGGCATTTGTGACTTTTGGGATACACAGAGGAAAGTTCCCATCCTGAGAACTGTGTGCGCATACATGCATGTGTGCATATGTACACGTGGACATTAGTGCTAAAATAAAAGTAAAGTGAAATGAGCACACATATATAACTTTTTGCTTTTTGAAGAATACTTTACACCTGCTTCACAATACTAACTGGCAAAGGGAAGACTCTAGTCAGTGGTGTTAATCTTAGTAGCAGAAAATACTGTTTAGGGCAGCAAATGAGCTTTCTACTTTATCATAGCAGTAGCCCGGTTCTTGAATTCTTTGAGAACAGCTGTATCAAATGAAACCTAAGTAAAGAAGAGAAGAAAAGAGAGGAGCTTAAGAGGAAAGAGCTTGAAGTAGGAGTAGCAGTAAAAAGAAAACAGTCGAAAAAAATTGACTTAGGGCGGTGTTTTACTTAAACTTTTTATATTTATGTTAGGATATGTTTTATTGGCTCATAAAATTTAGCCACATGAATGGTTTCAAAACCAAAGTAGTGAGCCCATCTATTTGTTATCATTATAACAGTGTGAGAACCATTTCCATCACAGGTGTCTCAGAGACCCATAGAGGTTACGTGACTTAAACATTAACATATTATTCTAATAACATGAGGCTGCTACCCTTTGACCCAGAAGCTTTTGACTTTAATAATTTCCAGGTTATCCCTTAGCTGAAATATGTTTCTCCTTCAGTTTTCACACTGGTGCACTTTCTTTAATACAAAGTACTGATATAATAAATAAATTATATCCAGACCAAAGCCTGTCATCTGATACCTCATCTTAGCCCAGTGCCTGCAAACACTAAAGCAAACATTTCCCAACAATATGCCTCCCTGTATCAGGGACAGAGACCTGAGAATATGGCTGGGGTAGTGTTTGATAAGAGGAAGGTGAAACAAATGGAGCAGGTCAAGGAAAGGCTGCTGTGGACAAAGGTCTTATGGGTCAATACTTTTTTTAAATTTTCTATGAAGTGGGGGGATGGAACTGGTTGAAGAGACAAAGGCAGACTTCACCACAGATTGAAAAGCCTTTTATGAGGTGTGGAATGAAAGGACTTGCCAAAAAGAAGTCTTCTCCATCATGAAGTGCAAGATACACAAAAGACTGACACACAGGTTAGACAGAGCGACTGTTTGTCCTGTCCTTTAGTGTCCTTTCCCATGTGGCTGAAGTCAGACTTTCTTTTTTGTTAGCAACATATCACTGATTTCTTAAAGCTGCCCTTTTCCAGATAGGATGTCCCTAAAAGCACAGTGCATGACCAGCAAGCTGCTAAAGCTTAAAGCTCAGTAGTCTTTCAGTTAGTGATTTTCTTGTTCATATCTAATTGTCATGGTGTGCATTCCTTTTTTTTTCCAATGAGATTGTTAGATTCTTTTCATATTTTTCCTACCTTTCTCACTTTTATTCTTTCCTCTCTTCTTTTGTCTCTACTTCCTTGCTCCCTCAGTACTTTTAAGATAGTATCATTAGGAGCCAAGGGAGAAAAAGAAGGGTCATGCATGACTGGTGAAGACAGTTATAGAAGGAATGTAGATGATCACTTAGTGGTAATGTCATTGGGTGCTTATGCTTCACACACACACACACACACACACACACACTCAAATACACACACATCTGTGATACTGCTGTAGCAATATGCATGATCACATAGGGAGGGGGAAGTATAGATATTTATGTTTACTGAACTTCTGTGTAGCAGGTTCTAACTATTTGTCCTCATAATAACACTAGGAAGTTCTGATGAGAAAAGTAAGCCTCAGAAAAATCACATCTCTGATTTATTATTAGTATCTCTTATCAGTATTTAGATAATACCCCAGTTGTCTCAAAATACACTTTATTTATATTCTACCAAAATACTAATACATCAGACTCCTACTCAAAATTTATATTAAAATATTCACAGCCAAAAACTATAGTGTTACGCAGAATTCACTACCCAGTAACTCATTTTATGGATTTCCTACACTTTCCTCCTCCTCTTCCTCCTCATCCTTTTCTTTCTCCTCTTTCTCCTCCTCCTTCTTCTTTTGGTACCTGGGATCAAACTCAGGTCCTTGAGCTTGCGAGACAGGCACCAGCTGCTGAGCTAAATTCCTGGCTCTGGATTTTGTACACTTTCTAGGCAAAATTTTAGGCAGGCATAAGAAACACTATGATGGTGATGGTAGTCAAAGTTATGGCATTATGTATTTGTGTGTGTGTGTGTGTGTGTGTTGCACTTGGCTAATGAGCACTTAGGATATCACAGTGTGATATGATAATGACAATTTAACAGCTGACATTGAACATTTTCTGTATCTGAGGGGCTTTGGTCTACTGAATGGTCCCTGCATATTGGATTCCTTACAAGCAGTAATTTCTATGTAAGTTTTCCATTTTAATTAATTAGTCATGTACTTTGTTTCAAAGGCAACTTGAAATAGTATGGTAAAATAAAATAGAAATAAGCAGTAAATATGGGATAATGGAAGAACATGGTGAAGAAAGTAGATAAAGAAGGTGAAGAAATTAGTAGGTACAGAATGAGGCTGGGAAACAAATTATAGACCACAAACTTTGTGCATTATTCACCTGGGGCAGTGGGACACATGGTAAGACTCAGAGCCTGCAAGGTTAAAAACAAAGCAGTTGTTGAAGAAAAATATAATTTATATAATCACTGATTCAGAGACTGGAGATATTCTTCTGTAGGCCCTCAAGCATTTGCCACATGAGTAGCAATGTACTTATTGGAAACACCTAGTCTATCTTTCATTATAGACTCATGGCTTGGATACATTTAATTTAAACTGAATATAGCAAACAGAACTTTAAAAGGGAAAAGGAAAAGATTGGGTATATGGGGTACATGGAGTTAGAAGGGTAGACCATATAATGTTACCAACATTTTCTGATTTTTCTGTTGTAATCCAGAGAAAGATTGCATCTGAGGAATGTAGAGTCTGTGTACTTTCATGCTCTCCTTATAACAATTTCTTTCAGCTAAGTGCATAAGAGGCATTGATCCACAGTGAATTCAAGATTAATTCCAGTGTCAAATATTTGGAATGCAGGTATTCTGGATTAACTCAGCACTATACTTTGACAATCAGTTGAACTGGGGATAGAGTCAAAATCCTCTGAGAGGGTATTATTTATGAATTCCAAAAAGTTGTCAATGTGATGTCCCAATTCCTGTGACTCCATCCTTATCAATTTGCTTATGAACTTTCACATCTGCATTTACTTTTTTATTGTGTGAGCCCCTTCTTTTTTTCCTTACAACAATTTATGCTTTAATCTAGACAAAGGTAGACTTTTTATATTAAGCTTATCATTATAATTTTTCCATTAATATAGTGATATGTGCCCATTTGAGAAGATAAAGAACAATTCATTCATTGTCATTTAGTGTTCAGATTTGACTGCCAATCATCCTGTACTTTTTTTCTGTGAACAATGTAAGCATAAGTTTTATAGCTGGGCACAGTGGTGCACACCTGTAATCCCAGCCACATGGGATGCTGAAGCTGGAGGGTTGCAAGGTTACAAATCTGAGTCCACCCCATGCAACTTATTGAGACACTATCTGAAATGAAATTTTATAAAAAAGGACTAGGGATGTAGCTCAGTGGTGGAGTGCTTGCCTGCATGTGCAAGGCCCTAGGTTTAATTTCTAATAACTAAAAAGAAACAAACAAAAATCAAAGAGGCATACATATAATGCATATTATTTTCTTCTTAACATTTCTTTTACCCTAGTATAGCATAGTGTTTACAGTATTGTCTTTTAAGGTTGTACAATATTCTTTAAAATTAAGGTGCTATATCTGACCTAACTATATGGTTTACATGACTACTTATATGTGTGGTGGCATTAGGGTAAGAAGAGACAGAAAGAAAGGGAGAGGAAGGGCCAATGTGGGTTTTTACAGAGTAATGTCAATAATTGCCTGTAGACTTTTTTGCTTTTAAGACACCAGCAACTTGGAGTGTGACAAAAAGCTTTGTGTAATAATAAACAAAAATGTATGAAGTGTCATCCTTAGCCTCCTCCTTTTCTCCTGTGTTTCACTTTATTAATAGACACAGTGGGAATATTTTTAATAAAAATGCAAAGTGCACACAAGAGAGATAACAGAATTTGAGCTAGTTGAGCAATCTGATGTAATCTGCTGTAAAATTCTACACTCTGAATCAAATGAAATCCAAATAGTAAGGGATGGATTTAAGTATGGCTGGAAATTTCCACAATTCCTAAGTGTAGCTTTAGTTAAGATAAACTAGTATTTTCAAGGAGCTGCTATTATTAATAATAGAACTAAATTTATAAATTATTTGAAACAATTTTATTGAAATGTGAACTCAGGGTTGGAGGAGAGCTGCCTGGCTAGCCATATTTCTTTTGTGACTTTTCCAGTCAAATAGATTTACAGTAAAACAAAGTAGTTATTAGATTTAAAATGTTACCTAATTTCAGAACTCAGTTTCCTTATGTTACAGGCAACTCATAGGGTCTAGGATGGAGCAACATATTTAGACTGGATGGCGAGCTCAGCATGAGAATTTGAAAGGGCATTGCCTAGAAAGCAAAGCCAGGACCTGAAGCTATAACTCACCCACCAAGTGCTTCCTCTGAAGTGTTACCCAGTGAGCCTGGGGAGCTCTTTTATTGCCAATAGCACATTTTACACATCTAAGCATTGTCTTTAGTTACTGGATTTATTTCTATCATTAAAGAATGACATTGCTTTACATTTGGTTTCTTGGGACATGGTATGTTGGGGGTGGAACATTTTTAATGTTTCTGAATATATGGCTAGAATCAGATCTCTGTCCAGATACTGTCTGTAAGGTTTATTTAAGAACAGAGTTTGTTTTTCTTCATGTTGTTTAACATTATGTTTATTTCAAGTATTGCAGTTTATAGCCTGAGTGTTGTTTGGCGATCTGGTTTAGGTCCTTTTGAACAAGAAAAACCTTTCTTGGGAATGTAATTTTTTTTTCATAGGCACTGTGATGGATATTTTGTGAAAGATAAGTAGTGCTTTTTTTCCTTCAACCTCTTAGACTATGAAATTGATATAGGCTTCTGTTCCACTACATAAAAAAGATTTCAGAGATGGGAATGCCTGGCCGCTGTTGTCCAATATAATGGAAAGAGCAGTTGTCTGGAAGTTAAGAGCTGGTCTTAATCTCGACTCTTACTAAGTAATTATGTGCTCCCACATATCCTAGTTACCCTATTTCATTTTGTCTGATTATGACTATTAGTACCCATTACATTTAACAAACCTTTACCATAGCCATTTAAAAACATATATAAAAGGAGAGGGAATAAAGAAAAAGAATTGATATAAACATCTCAGGTTCCACAGTTATCTACGTCCATACCCACCAGGATCCTCATCTTTCTACTCCAGAAATATCTTGAAGCAAACTTCAGTCATTGTATCTGCAAATATTTACCTATAAATATTTCATTATGTACCCATAAAATATAAAATTCTTTAGTAATAACACAATCACAATTATTAAACCTATAACTAACAAACATTCCTTAATAATATAAAATGTACAATTAGAATTCCATTTTCTCTATTTTAAAATATATTTTAAAGCTTTGTTTGCTTGAATGGAGATACATAGAAAGCCATCCATCGTCACTCCTTAATCATATTGGTCATATTTTAAGTTTCCTGTAGATGCACTACTCAGCTTTCTTATTGTTGGTACAAGATATCCCACATTTGCAGCCTAAATGAAATAAGTCTTAATTTGGCTTATGGTTCCAGAGGGTGAAACCATGCTGTAAAGCTCTAAAACAGGAACATCATTGTGGAAGGGTGTGGTGGAGCAAAGTTGCTCACTTCCTCGTTGCTGGGAAGCAAGCAGAACAGCCCCAGAGAGGAAGAGGCAAGGAACCTAATTTAGGTCCCAAGGTCACCTCCATGACCCACCCAGACACATCCAGAAGAGAAGGGTGCTTTATTAATCCTTTTGGCAGCTCACAAGCCAATCAAGTACAGTGCTTATGTTTATTTTACATGTAATTTTTAGAAATTACTTTTGAAAATTAAATACTTGTAATAATCTATAAAATAATTATATGACTTCAAAGGCATATCTAAAAATAAGATATAAAGAGGTCCGGCTTCTATTCTTGGATCCTTTACCTTATTCACATCCTACGTTTATAACAATAACTTAGGAATATATATTTTCTCTTTCTATTTTTAAAAGATATAGTAGAAGAATATATGCTAACACTATATATTGGTATCACTTCTCTTTCCTAGGTGAATGATTGGTACTATTTACCTATCTTGTTCTTTTGAGCTAATTTATCTATGGAGATTACTTCCTACTACTATAGAGAAATATTCCCTCTCTTCTGTTTTAAAGCTTCATGAGAAGGCCATGGTGTGGAACCAACCACTTTGTTGCTGAACATTTGGTTGCTTCTGGTCTTTTCCCAAAGCAAATAATACTATAGTAAACAGAACTATGTATATTATCTTTTCCAATGTATTTTGGGCTATAATCTTAGCACTAGGATTATGAGGTTTAAGGGTAAATGCATATGTAATTTCACTTGATCTAGATTTTCATACTTATTTACATTTATTCATACAAAATAATCTCAGCTATAACTTTTCCTCTGGCAGTTATTTGCTTCTCTCAGTTTTTTTTCAATTTTGTGTGTTTATGCTTTCTCTCCTTTTTAATTAGTTAGATTAGGTAGTTGTTTTGTCTATTGATTCTTTTCAAAGAACAATATTCTGTGAAATTTATTAGTTACAGTCTTCAGTACAGCTAATTGCCTTCTACTTTTATTGCTATTAACTCTTTCCTTCTACTTTAACTTTGTTTATTCTGTTAATATTTTTATCTTGCTTTCCTAATTGAGTATTTAATTTTTGTTTGTTCCTTTTTGTTGAGTTTTTTTAGTTGGGTACTTATTTTTTATTATTTTTTTCTTTTTATGTGATGCTATAAGTTTCTGCTGACAACCTCATAAGCTCATACTGTGATATGTCATGGAATTTACAGTTAGGGTTAGACTTAGATTTAATGGAACCAAATGATGTGATTTTTGATTAGAATGATATTTTGATTTCAGTGGTGTGTCAGAGGCTTGGCAGAAAAGAAGTTGTGGTGTTTCAGCAAGAACTGATGAGGTCTGAAGCACAGACCCTGGAAGCAGTAATGGCTAAGAAGAAATATGGTTATGTTTTTAGACATTGATTTGACAAGGTACAATAACTAATTAAAAGAGAGGGACAGGAACAGATAAAGAATAATGTTTATGATTCTGAGTTTTAGGTCTACTGTACAAACTCAGGAAATTCAAGAAGCAGGTTTATGAGGAAGAATCAATGGAATGGAAATAAGCTTAATTTTCAGCATGTTTAATTTGAAATGTCTGCAGAACACCCAACTGGAACAGCAGATTGTAAACTTTATTCTAGTAATCAGGAGACAGGTGTGAAGTGAATGTGTATTTTCGGATGTGATAGCTGAAACTGTGCAAGATCATGAGACAAAGAGACTATTCTAGTCTACATATGAGGAGAAGCAGTCTGTGGTTGGAAACAAAGTTCTGAGCCTTACTGCTAATTTTTCTGTGACATGTGACCTCTATGCAGATTTCAGGCCTTGAGGGCACAATTGAATATTGCTGTTCTTTCTGAATCTTTTTTTGTTTTTGTTTTTGTTTGTTTGTTGTTTTTTTGAGACAGGGTCTCACTGTGTAGTTTAGACTTACCTGGAACTCACTATGTAGCCCAGGCTGGTCTTGAACTCAGAGCAATTCTCCCACCTCAGTGCTGGGATTACAGGTGTGCGCCACCATGCCTGGCTCCTATTTCTGAATCTTTTCAGAGAGACTGAGAGGTCCAATTTGAATATACCCCTGGAGGTAAGATTTAATTGGAGGAACTTCAGAAGTAGCTCTATCTTAAATAAGCATTGATTTCCTGATAAATTGGATTAGTAGGGTAAAAATGGAAAAGGGACTGGGATTTCAGTTCAGATCCCTGTGTGCTAGTTCTGCTGAGATGTAATGATTATTCAAATGCATACTAAGTTGAAGAAGTGAGTCACCAAGATAGATATAATTGGGGATTGAGAACATTTTGGGTGGCTAAACAATGATGGTGAATGACCTTTTAACGTTTTAATGATGTTGGACACATTTGATTTAAGATTAAACTACAAAAGAGGTCCTTGGCCAACCAGAGCCTGAATGTCTCATGTGCATTGCCTCCTCTGATGCCAGAAGTGTAAATGGATGAAGCCTGGGTGCAGGAGAGGACTGGAAGGTGTACTTTTCACTATGGTACAAAGTAGAAAAAGCTCTACATATAAATTTTGGTTGTTGTTGTTGTTAGTGTTCTAAAATTATTCTGTCCGTCAGCATTTCTTATTCATTGGTCTTCTTTCATCAGGTAGCCACAAGAAAGCAAGATTCTCAAACTCTGGCCTGTTGACTTTTTGGTCTATGACTTGACAGACATATGCTTATATGCTAAGTATCTCAGTTCTTTCCCCATGGGGAACAATTATTAGTGCTGTTTAAATATGAGGAACCAAAACCAAAGAAAATTTTAATGATGCAAATTAGTTAACATGGTTAGGGCTTTGTAGAGAGAATTTGAATGCAGATCTTCTGATCTGAAGATAACGCTATTTGACTACATCTACCTTTATGCATAAAGGAAGTAAAGAGAAAGAACCACAGTAAAAGGGAAATCAAAGAAGCTACCTAGAATTAGAAAACGTGTCTTGAACTGTGAGAGACTATCATTAGCCTTTTTTCATATGAAGAACAAAAACCCTCATATAATTTCCAGTATCTTTTGATGTAGAGAAATCACATCGCAATGTTCTTTCATAAAAATCCTTAATGGCTGAAAATAAAGAAATGCATTTTTGGGGTAAGATCAGTGCATTTCTTTTAACATTTGTGTCCTCTTTAAGGACATTGCTAAAAATGAGGAGGTGAGGGAACCATAAATCACAGATGCTGAAATACTGAAAGCTGTGAACATCAGTGTTTCGATCAATACCAAGTGGTATCAAATTTTGCTGTGAAATTCCAAAGTGTAATATATCCTTCAATTTAAGACAAGAAGTCTCTGAGTAACAGTTAAAATTGCTCAGTTTAGTTTTTATATTTTGCAGAGAGAGAGAGAGAGAGAGAGAGAGAGAGAGTCTGTTGTGTGTCATTCCAGAAACAACCAGGGAATGATCATATCATGCCTAATGGATTGTCCTTTTTTCCACTGTATGCCTTTCTTCTTGTTTGGTATATATACATTATATACCTGTTACATATATAGAGGCTTTTTGACATCAAAGATTTTGATTTTGCACCTTGGCTAATCTAGAAGATTATACTGACCATAACACAGCAGGCTGTGCCAGACACTTGACCCCTAAAAGGGGGTCAACAGGCCATGGAATATTTAAACACAGTGAGAAGTGAGCAGCCAGCATGCTTTTGAACAAACTCGCATTGTTGTCACAATTGAAACCACATGCTGAGTAATATAACATAGGCATTATTTTTAAATTTATATTATGTCTCTGAGTCTTGGGGCCACCTCTCTCTTTTTGATGGTGGAAGTCAGCAACATAAGCCCAGCTGTGTGGAACTGGGCACCAAAGGACCAGCTCCTCTCAAACAGCTCTGATTGTGATGAATTTCATTTGCTGCACCATAAGCAGCACAAGGACCTGATTTTCCTATGCCGTGCCAAACCTGAACTTAATCGAAGAGACTGTGTCACAACCTATGGAGCCAGACATCTATTTCAGTGGCTGTTTATTACTTTATGGAAAATGTAGCCATTGATGATTGTATGAAGAGATATTGACCAAACAGGTCAAGCTTCATTTAGTTTAAAGCAACACATGTTCCTCCCGCTGAACTCTATTTTTTCAGCTTTTCCGCATCCAGTTTTTGTTTATTGGCAGCCTAAATTCTGACAGGTTAGAGGCAGTGAATTTTCTCTGCAGGCAGATGACAATGATGAAATCATGATTTGTCTATATGTCCTTTATCCAGCAACAGCTGAAATGGTCTGGAAATCCCATTGATAGTTTCTTTTTGCTTCTGTTCTATATCTTTATTTGTCGCCAACAACAGAAAGCTTCTGGGGGACAAGGAAGAGGGAACTGAGGGAGGGTGCTGCGTGCAGTGGCAGCACCTCCTCTTCTCTTGGAAGGAGCATGGGGCCCAGGGAAGAGCCTGAACTCTCGGCTAGGAATGGAACCAAAGGTACCATTGTCACCATTCAGTGCACTTCTCGCTCATTACTGAAATTGCTACTCTTTTCAGGTAAGAGCAAAAGCTAAATTAAATAGTCTCTCTGGTAGCAAACTGCCCTGACTTCAGTTGACACTCACAATTTATTTCCTCACAGATACAACTTATAGTTCATTTAATACTGATGTCTGCCTCCACTTGTCTCTGTGCCTGCTTGTCTCTCTGACTGACCATTTCTCCAGCACTGGGGATTGAACCCAGGTCCTTCCCACCAGATTTCATTCCCAATCCTTTTCTTTTCTTTTCTTTTCTTTCCTTTCCTTTATTTTTTGAGACAAGGTTTCACTAAGGCACTAAGTTTCCCAGGCTGGGCTTGAACTTGCTATTCTCCTTCCTCAGCCTCTCAGATTACTGTGATTACAGATCTGTGCTGCCACAGCTGACCCTCACTTCTTTTTGTTTGCTTGTTTAGCTTGTTTCAGTATTCACTCATTTACTACATATTGAAGGACCTATTTTGCATTTTTTGAGGGGAGATGATAAGGAATTATAGCATATTTTACTTCGTGTATCTCTTTAACTTAGAAGTTACCTATTCAGAAGGATAAATTGCACCCCAAAAAATTGAGTTCTCAGAGGAGCACTAGATAAATGGAATAGAAGGTAAGCTATGTTGATTCAGGGACAAAAGGACACTTGGCATTTCACCATGGACAGAAATGATTCTAGGGGAAAGAGAGGATTCTATTGTGGCTCTGTATTTTGGAAGGGAAGAGAAGACAAACAGTCTACTTAAGATTACAGATTGGTGTAAACCAAACTTTTTCTGACGTGTGAGTTGACTAGTTCCAACAAGAAGCATAACTACTTATTCTTTAATTTCAACAAGGATTTATTGAGATCCTACTTCTGTGGTCCATATGGTGGGATATGAAGATGGAAACCATGGTCATGGTCTCTCCATCAAAGAGGTTACAGTTTAGTCAGTGATGTGGGTAGTAAATGTGGAAACCTACAAATTTATGAAATGATGATAAATTCAGCAATCATTACTAGGAAATATTTAGAAATGTATGAGGAAAAATGGAGGAAAACAACTGGAAAATAAAAGAACTGTATGCATGCATTATAACCCTGCAGATGAGGCAATGTGGTATTGTATAGTCATTTAACCTGGATTCGAAGCCTACTCTGCTACTTGTTGGTTACCAGACTTGTGTGAATCCAAAATTTTAGCTTTGTTAAGTAGGAATAATACCATCTAACTCATGCTACTGTTGTAAGAATTGAATAAAATAGCATA
>NW_022900950.1:1996502-2025916 GCF_012274545.1 Fukomys damarensis | reverse complement strand
CTTTAAAAAAAAAAAAAAAAAAAAAAAAAGACAAAAAACCCCAGTAAAACAAAAGCCCAATGTGCATAGCTTTTGGTGCAAAATAGACAATGAATAATAAAATCCATCTTAATTTATGCCAAAGTACCAGAGAAATAAGGACATGTTACTTTTATTTTAGAAAAGACTCTGAAATCTTTATAATGATTGTGAGTTAATACAGTAAGTTAAAGAATTACAGCACAGTCTTTTCATCACTACTTGTATCTGTTGAGACAATGGTGACTTGGCAAATATGAATAGTGTTCCTATAGAAGCCCCTTCAAAGACATTTTTCTTTTCTGCCACTGTCCTTATTATAAGAAGTGTATACTTTTAAATAATAGATGAATTAAGACATTTCTGTTTTTATTGGAAGATGGTAATTAATTAAATACTGTTTTGATTAAAATAGCAACATTATGCAAAATTCCTATCCTACCCACAATATTCTGAAATAAATTCAAGGTAGAGTCAGATCCTGAAGTGTCTTTTATTCTCATTAAAGTAGAAGTTATGAATATTTGGTGGAAAACATCATCTCTTTATTCAACTTGACCTGTTGTGTTCCATTAGTATATTGATGGAATCCCAGGGATGCCAGCAGGACACTCAGGTTGGCAAGCAGGGAATGTTTGGAACAGGATGTGGTTTCTGATACACTTGGAGAATAACTTTATCCCTGAAGGCAAAATTCATATTTTCCTATGTGAATATTCATGGTACCATTATTTTGCTTTGGTGGTATCTGATAGGAAGTCATTTTGTCTTGGCAAATATGATTCTGTTGTTGTTGGAGATACCAAGAAATTGGAGAGGCAATTTTATAAAATAGTGGGGAATTGAGCTAGAGAGCAACCAAAAGTCAAGAATTCCTGCACTAATGGATCTGCAAGAAAGTATTATGGTTTCCAACTGGTCTAGACTAGAGTTCTCAAACTGAATGTCAAAAGTCAAAACAATAAATCATCAAATATTGTTAGAGCCATTTTGTTCTCAAAAGAAACTTTCTTTTGTCCTTTGCACAATAAAATTTTAGTCTTTGCTGATGAGTGCTATTCTATTTTGATTTGGTCAAATGTAAGTATGATATTGTCTCATTCTAGGAAGGCTTTGAAAGTGGGCAATATACATAGGATTGTAAGGCTGCTACCCAGGAAAAGACAACTCAGAACTTCCAAAATATTTTATGACACTGAATATTAATCATTAGTCATGTTCTTACTTTTATTCCTCATCCTTTTATTTCTATCACTCTCTTCAATTATTTCAAGCTGTTTCCTGTCCATTTGGCTACTTCTCTTGCCTTTTCCATTTCATGTGATCACTAACCATAGTCCCTGGGATCAGCAAATGCTTTGTTCTGAGGAAATGAGAAGTGCTCTGAAATGGACATTGACACTAGACCAAAATGGAAGTGAACAGGCGGTTGTTCTTGTTTAACACAAGTGAAGTAAACCAGCACAATAATTGATAGAAAAGAAATGTTCCTAAAATATTTTCCTTTCTAAAATTCAATCTGACCCATAATATCCATAATAATTATACTAGTGAAATCCAAGCAGTAAACCACATTCCACACTAAAGCATTTTAAGCTAAGTATTCCTGCCAAGAAGTATACATAACTTTCCATCAGTAAATGAAAGTGTTTCACCAAGGGTCAATCCTGATGCCTAAATCCTAGGTGTGATTTAATTTCACAGATTACCTGGTAAGAAACTTACCAGTTCAAGATGACATACGAAGTCTATTCCTTTGGACGCAGCTCCAGCTCAAGCAAATGTTAAAATGTGTATTAAGTGATTATAATGAAATAAACATACAATGAGAAGAATGGGATGGACTTTCTTGAACAAACAAAATATTTTAACAAGTATCTAGAAGACAGAAAACAGATGGACAAGTGATGATTAGAAAAACAGAATGGAAGACCATTTTGTTGAGAAGACAAGCAGAGCCACTATACCATATCTCTAAATTTCTAAATGGTACATATGCAGCATCTGATAGTCTTCTTCTTTTTAAAATATTATTGAGTTTATTGGTATTTTTTAGTTATACAGTACAGTTACATTTATCATTGGGAACTTGTACCCTTACATGACAGGTCTTGGTTCTCATTTTTTCCCATAATCCTGCCCTCCCAAGACTTTGTTTCCATTTTTTTCATATTTTTTCTTGTCCCTTATTTCCTTTTTCCTACTTTTCCAACTTCCCCCACACCTTTAGCCCCTGTCTTCCTATTTCACATGATCAGTTATACAATTTGTATAGTTATACAATTTATACTGTTAGTTTTTCATACCCTGAGTCTTCTTTGATTCCTTTTTATTCATCTTTTTTATAATGATGATAACTCAGGCTTACTGATAATAGTTTTTAAGTATCAATATGGATTTGTCCTCAAACACCTGGATATTTCTTCCCTTCTATTTATCCATTGCTTAACTTAGTTCAGACCTTGAATGACTTCAGTTATGACATTGCTACAGCTTCTATCTGGTTCCTCTACTCGTAGGGTTGGATTTATACTAACTTTTAAAAATGTAAATCTTACTAAGCCATTCTTGTATTTAAAATGTATATAAAATATTATAATAGCATTGCATAGCTTTCAATATAAATACCCTAACATGGAATGCAAAGTGATTGTGCTCTTCATTTTTACTCTAGGGTCCGTCCCACACATTTTCCCTCCCCTATGAAGTTCAACTTGACCAGCTTGAGAGCTGTCAAAGCATATTTTTGGGTTGGTCATGGAGTAGTCATTTTGGGATTTAAAGGTCCCTAACCTCTTTCTCTTTGGCAGGGTTACCTTGCTCTGCTTTCTGGCTACCATGAAGTGAGCATCTTTGCTTTCCCATAGTCTTCCACCATGATGTTTTTTGGAGTCAGCTGACTATGAACTGAACCCTCAGAAACTGTGAGCCAAATAAACCATTTCTTCCTAAATTCTAAGTGTTACTTATTTGGTTCCACCAACAAGAAAGCTGAAAAATACACTATGATGAGCCTGTTTTTTCCTAAGACATTATGCAAATTCACATCTTAGTGCTTTTTTCATTCATGCCACTCATTATGAAGGCAATGTCATTTTCCAATCTTTCTCCCCACAACCCCGCCAACATTTGTTATTATGTGATTTCTTGATAGCAGTCATTTTTTATAGGGTGAGGTGGAATCTCAGTGTTGTTTTCATCTGCATTTCTTGAATGACCAGTGATTTTGAACATTTTTCATATGTGCATTTGCTGCATTTACTTCTTTGTCTGAGAAATGTCTGTTCATTTCAGATGCCCTTTTTCGAATTGGGTCTTTATATTTGGGGGTGCTTATTGTTTTGAGTTCTTTATATATTCTAGATAACAGTCCTTTGTCTGAGGAGCAGCTGGTAAAATTTTTTTCCCACATTGTAGGTTGTCTTTTAGTTCTGTTGATGGTTTCTTTTGCAGTGCAGAATCTTTTTAATAAGATGAGATCCCACTTGTTGATTCTTTCTGCTAATTCCAGTGCTACTGAAGATTTGTTCATAAAGTCTTTTCCTATGCCAATGTCTTCCAGAGTTCTGCCTAACTTATCTTTCAGCAAGTTTAGTGTTTCTGTTTTAATATTTAGATATTTAATCCATTTGGATTTTAATTTGGTGCATGGTGAGAGATAAGGGTCTAGTTTTAACCTTTGGCAGGTTGAGATCCAGTTTTTCCAACACCATTTATTAAAGAGGCTATCTTTCCTCTAGAAGTGTTATTTTTGGACATAAGCTGCCAGTCATCACCAGGAGCTATTTTGGTAGGTTTTAATGAAGAGTATATGCAAATTAATTGGTTTGTAGCCCCAGATGTTTTTGACATGGTTTTGTCAAGCCGGTGTGTTTATGGTTGGGATATTAGTCACAAAGGAATTAGAATGGTTTCCTAATTTCTTATAACATCAAACTTGATGAGTGTTAAAGAGTTCAAGCAAATATATCAGACAAAAATATTATTTCCAATTTCTTTGATCCCTCTCTTTCTGTAATGTTCTCACATTTGAAGCCTGAGTTTCTGTAAGTAACAAACTACCAAACAGGATCTATCTGACATTTTTTGCTCTGTGGCTTGGGAACTTAGAATTTATTCTTAAGCTGAAATTTATGTCCATATTTTGGGATGTTCTTATGCATATTAAGAAACCTTAAAAATTTTCCTCATTCTTAAACATACTAAAGTGGAGACTATATTAATAAACAGTAAATGAAGTAGGGAAAGGACATGCTGGTTGGAGTAAGTAATGACTAATACTAAAATAGGGCTCTTAGACAGAAAAGCATACTCACTGTAATGACAAGAATCAGAACACAATTGTTATAAAATAGTGCTTTCTGATTTTCTGAAGTCAAAATTTTGTTTTTTCACTTATAAGAATAGCCCATGCTAACAGAATGCAAAGATTAAAAAAAAAACCTGGAACTGTATATCCTGAGATAATCATTCTTTGTATTTTTTATATTTTGTTTTCTGTTCAGCATTTTCATAAACATATATGGTTATGGTGCATCACATTGTATGATTGTTTGATAACTGGCTTTGAAAATTTATTACAGTAGGAAGGAAAATCTAAGATGGCTAAATAGACAGTGCTCACCTATTTCACAGAGAATAAAAGCAACAAATAAATATGTGATTTTCAAGGTGAGTGTCAGAGAGAGCACTGGAACTGAGAAAGAGAAAGGCAGGGAACTGTAAGACACTGAGATCTAGTATGGTGACTGTGTTAATTACTCTCCTCTCATTGTTGAGAGAAAATACCTGACAACCAAGGTTAGAGAAGGAGTTTATTTGGCTTACAGTTTGTAGAAGTTTCATTCCATAATTGGCTGGCTCTGAGGCTGGGATGGCAAACAAGCATCACAGAAGAGAAACAACATGGTGCACACAAGGTAGCAAGGTAACAAGAGAGGTTAAATGTCTCTTTGCCCCTTTTATTCAGACTACTCAGATCAGGTAGCACTCACACCGTTAATCCTAGTGCCCTTGAGCCTAGCATTGCACCATAAATCAATTCCAGCTTCACATACTCTAGATCAATCCTGTGACCACATGAGGCTTCTGGGGGACATCTAGACCCAAATCATAGCAGTAGCATAAAGAGAGGAACAGAATACTTTGGAAACTATGATACTGGCTCCCCATTCAGGGGCATTCCTCAACAGACAAAGGAGACAAAGGAGGAACAAAGTGCAGGCTTGACAATCAGGTTTCCATCTTGTTCCTGAGCTCCTCTATTTTTTTTTTAACCTGTATATGCGCTAGAGTCACTAAGCATGTCTTTTATTCTGGTCACTATCTCTGTAGTTATCTGGGAAATTATTTCTGCTTTGATTTTTTTTTTTTCTAGAACCTGATCCATCTGCTTTGTTACTTCTGCTGTTATCACTTCAAAGCATCTAGGTGGGTGGCTTTTGAATTGTTCCACCTCATTGCCCCCAGGGTTTGCCTTTGGTGAGCTGAAGGTCTGGGCAGGTTGTGTCTTGTTTATGTGTTTTCTTCTTTTCTTTTTTTTTTTTTTAAGTTTGACCTTGATTGATGCTTATAAATTGCTTAGGGCAAGTAGCTTTATTGTCAATTTCAGAACCTTAGGAACTGACTACTTCTTGAAGTGCCTTCCAGATATAACTGACTTTTGGGTTTTGGGTCTGTTGCAAGATCCTCTTCAGTTTATTGGAGATAAGGTGTTTCTGGCTACTTGGCCCAGCTGCCAGTTCTTTGGCACTGGCCTGAGTTTTTTTTTTTAAAGCCTTTAGGCAGTCTCAGTCTTGGTATAACAGGAGGAATAACTGATTAGCACAATTATGTCACCTTGGCTAAAGTAGTACGATTAACAATAATAATATCATCTAATACAGCCTAGAAAATGGCAAGATATTGTTAGTATTAATTTGCTACATTTAACTGTATGAACAAGATTTGTGGTTATATAAAGAAATCTAGAATAAACCCAAAAATTATATGCAATAAATAAGCACTTATTGTGGTGATTTTACACTTAGGGGAGAAGATCTAAAAGGAGTTAAGGGGAGAGAAAACAGAAATACAAGATGAGGAAGAGATCAGAAACAGGGTGGATGATAAAACTTAGGAAACTGGTGAAGAAGACAGGTGGGAAAGAGAAAAGGAAAAAATAAAACAAGAACAAGAACAACAACAAAAAACTGGAAACTGTATTCAGATAATCAAGAAAAAAAAAAATGAAACAGGAACCAGAAAGGAGGAGAAAAAGGAAAAAGAAAGAAAAAAAGTTATTCAATTAAAAAAGTCCAAAATAAAAGCAGCAAGTAAATATATGAAAAAGTGTTCCACATCACTGGTCATTCAAGAGATGCAAATGAAAAAAACACTGAGATTCCACCTCACCCCACAAAGAATGGCTGCTATGAAGAAATCAATCAATAACAAATCTTGGCAGGGTTGTGGGGAGAAAGGAACCCTTCTCCATTGTTGGTGAGAGTGCAGACTGTTGCAACCACTATGGAAATCAATATGGAGATACCTCAAAGAGCTGGGACTAGAGGTTCCACTTGACCCAGGCATTCCTCTGCTGGGTATCTTTCCAAAAGAATTAAAAGAATCATATCACAGTGATATATTCACACCTATGTTTATAGTGGCACAGTTTGTAATTGCTAAATCTTGGAAATAGCCCATTTGTCCATCAGTTGGAGACTGGATAAAGATGTAGTTTTTCTAAAAAATGGAATACTACTCAGCCATAAAGAATGAGAAATTAGGCCATCGCTCCAGTGCCTGGAGGAAGCCTGGGCCCCGATCCACCATGGGAAGGAGAGCCATGCCTGCTCCCGCCCCAACTGCCATCACTCCAGCTCCAGGAGGTAGCCGCATGGGCACCCCTGAACCCCATAAACTCCCCCACTCTGCAGAGGCAGAAGTGGTCATCAAGGGTATTTTTCTGAGTTCCCAACTTTGAACATCTTTAAAGAAAGGGCATGGGAAACCTGTAGTAGAATGGTGTGGAGTTCAACCAGTCAGAAGATTGGGGAACTCAATCTGGGCCTTGCAACCTTAGGTCAGTCAGCATCATGGGGTTCAGCCATCAGCTAACTGATACCAGGGGTCTTGCATCCTCACTCTGTCTGAGCCATTAAATGGTAAATACACTATATTGAAATTTTGTTCACTGCAGACATGTTCTGGGCTGCTTCTTGATTTCAATTTAATTCAAATGATTTAAGGGTGATAGACTAGTGACTACCACAGGTGGTCAGTGTCCAAGTTGTGCTTGATCTTAATGTGTTGCTGATTGTATCAGTTGGGATAAAGCATTGTGTTTGATTTGATGAGATGTTTTCTCTGACCTTATGAAGATGAGAATGTCTGTGGGTCTTTAGAGACACAGAAGCTAGGGTGCAAATATATCAGGAAGATTTGGGTGGTAACCCAGAAATTAAACCAAGGACAGTCCTACAACAATAGAGAAAACACTTAAGCAAGACACAAAGACAGACTTCCAGTTCACCAATGGCAAACAGTAGGGCAAATGAGGATGAAAAGGCTGATAGTGAACCACCAGGACACCCTGAACTCAAAGCACAGGAAGTAACAAAACAGATCAATCAGGCTCTAGAAAAATTCAAAACAGAAATAATATCCCAGATAACCGTAGAGATAGTGAGCAAAATGGAAGTTGTAATTGGAGACTCTAGAGCAGAAACTGACAAAAAAATAGATGAGCTCAGGACCATGATAGAAGCCACGAAGGCCCAGCATAAGGAAGAAATGAAAAAAATAAAAGGCCAAAATAAGAAAGAAATGGAATCCATGAAATAGATTCAAACAGATATCCAGGAGATTAAACACTCCATTGAAAGTGTAACCAACAGAATAAAAGGAGGCGAAGATAGACTCTCAGATATAGAAGATAAGATTGCAGTCAGTGACCATGAAAAGAGAGGTCTCTTAAAAACAGTAGGGGATCATGAGAAATCAATCCAATAACTCCTAAATGATGCAAAGAAGAATAACATAAGACTGATAGGAATACATGAAGTAGCAGGAGAAAATACAAATGACTTAAAAAAGCTGTTTGCAGAATTAATGAAGAAAACTTCCCAAACAGAGGGGAAGAATTGGACATTCAGGTAACTAAGGCATATAGGACCCCAACTAGCTACAATAAAAAAAAAAAAATCTATACCTAGACATATAATAATCAAGATCCCAGAAACCCAACAGAAGAACAAAATACTACAAGCAATAAGAGAAAAGAAACAAATCACATGCAAAGGAAAGCCCATCAGAATCATAGCAGACTTTTCAACACAAATCCTTGGGGCAAGGAGAGCCTGGAATGAGATATTTCAAGTACTAAAAGAAAACAACCTCAAACTTAGACTGATGTATCCTGCAAAATTCTCTTTCAAAATGGATGGGGAAAAAAGACACTTCCATGACAAAGAACACCTGAGAAACTACATGAATACCAAACCAGCACTACAAGCAATTCTAAACAATATCCTAGAAAAAGACAATGAAGGCAACAACACCATGAGGCCCAACAGAGCAAATCAAATAGGCAAGGCAAGAAACTAAAAGGAGAAGGTGAAAAAGTAAAAAGAGTCAACAAAAGGCCAATAACAGGACAATAACAAGTCAGCACTTATCAGTTATAACCATCAATGTCAATGGCTTCAACTCACCAATCAAGAGAAATAGACTGGCAAAATGGAATAAGAAGCAAAATCCAACAATATGTTGTATACAAGAAACACACCTAGTGCAAAAAGAAGCCCATAGACTGTAAGTGAAAGAATAGAAAACAATTCTCCATGTGACAGGAGCCCAGAAAAAAACAGGAGTAGCAATCTTATTTGCAGACAAAGCAAATGTCAAACCAAAACTGATTCTAGTATTATTGATGTAGGATGGTACTGTATCATACCTCTGTGAATGTAAAATATTTTGTACCTGCCTTATGATACATAGTAGTGACCATGCTTTATCAGAGCTATATTTAATGATAGTACTTTAGAATGTTCTCTTTCCAGATGATGATTAAGATGCTAATAAAAAAAATGGTGCCAGGTACCACAATACCAGCAGAACTTTGCTGTTTTCTGGATATTATTCTTTCCTTTGTTTTGTTTGTTTGTTTGTTTCTTTTTGTTTTGTTTTGATGGAATGTGCTGAATGTCTATAATTTTGTTCAGATGACTGCAGAACCTGGAAAAGCTGTTGCTGCTATTGATGCATAACATACTGCTATTATTAGTCTTTTTATATATATATATGAATTGAATTTTGGGAAACTTTAACGGTGCTGTCAACTTTGGAATAAGTTATCCCAATCTACTGTGTTGAGTTGGCATTGTACAGAAATGGACAGTCATATTGGTCTAGAAACGTTAATTTTTTTATTTTTATTTTTTCCATCTGTACAGGAGTAACACATGTACTAAGTATGTAAGGTCATATCTACTTGGGTTTGATTACAGAAACTAATAAAGTATTCTCTAAATAATGAAAAAACAAGAACAAGACTACAAGAGCAAGAAACAATTTAAATATGTTCAGGGACCTTAATCCAGAATTAAGGATTATTTTAATGTTACATTATTACCTTTTCTCTTTTACTTTCCTTTTCAGTTTTATTTTAGGATTCCCTATTTTTAATGTTCATACAGAGATTTCTTTAACTGAAATACCGAATAGTTTCTTTGGTGTGAAAAACTACAATAGTACACAGGATCCTAATGAGATAATTAATAATGTGAAATAGGAAGTAAAAGGCTAAAGTTGTAGGGAAAGTGGGAAGGGTGAGAGAAAGGTAATAAGGGAGAGGAAAAAAATATGAGAAACTGAAAAAATGGAAATAAAGTGTTTGTAAATGGGGATGGGAGGTGGGGGTGAAGGGAGGGCAATGACAAGGGGAAAAAATGAGAATCAAGACCTATTATGAAAAGGTCAGAATCACAATGATGAATGTAACTGTATTGTATACCTAGATTGTACCAATAAACACAATAAAAAGAAAAAAATGATAAATTAGATTAATTCATAGGAAAATGGATACATATTGAGGATATGCTCCTAAGTGTAATAAATAAGTCACTCATGTATAAATACCGAATAGTTTCCCTGGTGTGAAAAACTATAATAGTACATAAGATCCTAATGGTATAATTGACAATGTGAAATAGAAGCAAAGGGATAAAGTGTTAGGGAAAGTGGGAAGGGTAGTGGAAGGGAAATAAGGGAAAAGGAAAAAAATATGAGGAATGAAAAAGTGGAAATAAAGTGTTTGTAAACAGGTTCTCATTTTTCCCCTTGTTCCTGCCCTCCATAATGAATGTGAAATTAGACTCATTCATAGGAAAATGGATACATATTGAGGATATACTCCTAAGTGAAATAAATAAGTCACACATGTGTAAATACTGATAGTTTCTCTGGCATGAATAAACTGTAATAGTACATAAGATCCTAATGAGATAAGTGACATTGTGAAATGGGAAGAAAAGGGCTAAAGGTGTAGGGAAAGTGAGAAGTGTAGGGGAAAAGTTATTGGTTGATTTCTTGATAGCAGCCATTCTTTCTGGGGTAAGGTGGAATCAGTGTTATTTCCATCTTCATCTCTCAAATGACCAGTGATGTTGAACATTTTTCATATGTGCATTTGCTGCTTTTACTTCTTTGTCTGAGAAATGTATATTCATTTCAAATAAAAAATTTTGAATTGGGTCTTTTTATTTGGGGGTTACTGATTTTTTTGAGATCTTTATATATTCTTGATAGTAGTCTTTTGTCTGTGGAGTAGCTGGTAAAAAGTCTTTCCCCACATTATAAGTTGTTTCAGCTCTTTTGGTGGTTTCTCTTGCACTGCAAAAAACTTGTCTGCTCTTATGCCAATGTCTTTGAGTATTCTACCTAATTTACTTTTCAATAAGTTTAGTGTCTCTGTTTTAATAATTAGATCTTTAATCTACTTCAGTTTAGTTTAGTGCATAGTGAAAGATAGGGATCTAGTTTTAATCTTTGTTGAAATCCAGTTTTTCCAACACCATTTATTAAAGAGGCTATCTTTCCTTCACTGAGAATGGTTGGCTCTTTTGTCAAAGATGAGGTAGCTGAGAATGTCTGGTGTTGTTTCTGCATGTTCTAATATATTCCATTGATCCTTGGGTCTGTTTTTCTGACAGTAACATGTTGTTTTTATCACAGTGGCTTTGTAGTATAGTTTCAAATTGGAAATTGTGATACCCCTTGCTATGTCTCTGTTATCTAGAATGGTTTTTGTTATTCTAGGTCTGTCATTATTCAAAATGAAGGTTTAGATTGTTTTCTCAAGTTCTGTGAAATATACTGTTGGGATTTAAATAGGGATTGCATTGAATCTGTATAGCAGTTTTGTAACTATGGCCATTTTCACTATGTTGATTCTTCTGACCCAGGAGCAAGGGATGACTTTCCATCTTATTATATTCTCTACTATCTCTTTTTTCAAAATGCTGTAGTTTTCAGTTTAGAGGTCTTTTGTCCTCTTCATTAGATTGATTCTTAGATATTTCAGTTTTTCATGTTGTTGTGAAAGGAATTGTTTCCCTAATTTCTCTCTCAATGAGTGTATTATTTGTGTATAAGAAGGCTATTGATTTTTTAGTATTGACCTGGTATACAGATACTCTACTGAAAGTGTCAATGAAGTCTAGAAGTATCTTAGCAGAGTTTTTTTGGGTCTTCTATGTAGATTATCATATCATCAGCACATAGTGACAGTTTAACTTCTTCCTTTTTTATCTTTATTGTTTTTATTTCTTCCTCTTGTCTAATTGCTGTGCTAAATGTTTCCAGAACTATATTGAACAGGAGTGGTGATAGTGCACGTCCTTGTCTTGTTTCTGTTTTTAGCATGAAGTTTTTCAGTTTTTGACCATTTAGTATGATATTGGCTGTTGGTTTTTCATGGATAGCCTTGATCAGGTTGCGATAAAGAACATCTATTCCAATTTTCTTTAGGGTTTTTATTATGAATGTGAGTTGAATTTTATTGAATACTTTTCTGCATCTATTGAGATGTTTATGTGGTTTTTGCCCTTAATTCTATTCATGTAGTATATTGCATTTATTGATTTACTCATGTTGAACCATCCTTACATCCCTGGGTTAAATACAACTTGGTCAGGGTGTATGATCTTTCTGATGATCCTCTGTATTCTGTTTGCCAGTATCTTATTGAGGATTTTTACATCTATGTTCATTAGGGAGATTGGCCTGTAATTTTCTCTCTTGGTTGGATCTATCCCTGCTTTTGGAATCAAGGCAATACTTTGGTCCAGGAATCAATTTGGAAGTATTGCTTCCCTTTCAATTTCATTGAAGAGTTTAAAAAGTAGTCATGATACTTCTTCTCTAAATGTCATGTAGCATTGACAGTCAAGCCATCAGGACCTGGGCTTTTCTTTGTTGGTAATGTTTTAATTGCATTTTGAATTTCACTGGATGTAATTGAGGTGTTTAGACTTTTTATATCTTCTTCATTCAACTTTGGAAGTTCACATTTATCTAGTATTCTGTCCATTTCTTCTGTATTTTCCATTTTATTAGAGTATAGGTTTTTGTAGTAGGTATTTATGATCCTCTGGAATTCTGGAGGATCTGTTTTGACTTCACCTTTTTCATTCCTAATTGCATGAATTTGAGCCTTTTCATTCCTTTTTTTGATAAGGTTGGGTAAGGGTTTATTGATTTTATTTATTCTTTTGAAAAACCAACTCTTTGATTCATTGATTTATTTGTATCATTCTCTTAGTCTCCATTGCATTAATTTATGCTCTAATCTTTATAATTTCCTCCCTTGTATGAGCTTTTGTTTTGTCTTGCTCTTCTTTTTCTAGAAGCTTAAGGTTAACCATTAGGTTGTTTATTTGAGTTCTCTCTGTTTTCCTAATGTGGGCATTTGCTGCTATGAATTTTCCTCATAGAACTGCTTTCATTGTGTCCCATAGATTCCTGTATGTTGTACTGACATTATCATTTAATTGTATAAACTGTCTAATTTCTTCTTTAACATACTCAGTGACCTAATGGATGTTCAGCAGGGTATTTAATTTCCATGTGTTTGTGAAGTTCTTGCAGTTTATTAGTCTATTGATCTCTAGTTTAATTGCACTATGGTCTGATAATATACAGGGGATAACTTCAATTCCTTTGCATTTACTTAAGTATGTTCTATGAGCTAGCATGTGGCCTATTTTGGAGAATAACCCATGTGCAGCTGAAAAGAATGTATATTCTGGTTTTGTGGGTGTAACACTGTAGACATCTACTAAGTCTGTTTGTTCTAAGACTTGGTTGAGTTCTGTTATTTCATTTTTGATTTTTGTCTAGATGATCTGTCTATTTGTGGCAGTAGAGTCTTTAGGTCCACCACTATAATTGTATTAGTGCTTATTTGGTTTTTCATATCCATTCATATTTGTTTTGTATAGTTAGGGGCATTAGTATTTGGTGCATATATATTTATGATTGTCTTTTCTTCTTCTTGTACTGTTCCCTTTTCAAGGATGTAGTGGCCTTCTTTGTCTTTCTTAATTAGTTTTGGTTTGAAATTTACTTTGTCTGCAAATGAGATAGCTACCCTTGCTTTTTTTCTGGGTTTCTATAACATGGAGGACTGTTTCCCATCCTTTTACCTTCAGTGCATGTTTCTTTGTGAAGTAGGTTTCTTGTAAATAGCATATTTTTGGATTTTACTTCTTAATCCATTCTGCCAGTCTATTTATTTTGATTGGTTAATTGAGGCTATTGACATTGATGGTTATAAATGATATGTATTGACTTATTGTTGTTATGTTATTGTCCTGTTTTTGGCTGTTTTATTTTTCCCTCAATCACTTTAATTTCTTGTCTTGTCTGGTATATTTGCTCTGTTGGCCCTTATGGCCTTTATTTTCTGTTTCCTGGATATTTTTTAGAATTGTTTGGAGTGCCAGTTTAGTGTTAATGAAATTTCTCATGTGTTCTTTGTCTTGGAAGTATCTTATTTCCCCATCAAATTTGAAAGATAGTTTTGCAGGATACATCAGTCAAGGTTGGAGGTTGTTTTCTTTAAGACTTGAAATACCTCATTCCAGGCTCTCCTTGACTTGAGGGTTTGTGTTGAAAAGTCTGCTGTGGTTTGGATGGGGTTTCCTTTGCGTGTGATTTGTTTCTTTTCTCGAACTGCTTGTATTATTTTGTTCTTCTGTTGGCTTTGCAGGATCTTGATTATCATATGTGTAGATGTACTGTTTTTTTTTTTAATCATGGCTAGTTAGAGTCCAATATGCCTCACTTGTATGTCAAATCTTTCCCCTCTGTTTAAGAATTTTTTTGTCATTAATTCTGTGAAGAGTTTTTTATGTCATTTATACTTTCTCCTGCTACTTCATGGATTCCTATCAGTCTTATATTATTCTTTTTCACATCATATAAGAGTTTTTGGGTTGATTTCTCATGGTCTCTTACTGTTTTTAAGAGATCTCTCCTCATGGTCACTGACTTCAATCCTATCATGTATATTTTCAATTCTACATTCACATTTGTTCATTCTGCTGTGAATGCTTTCAAGAGAGTTTTTAATCTCCTAGATATCTGAATCTGTTTCATGGATTCTATTTCTTTCCTATGTTGGGCATTCAAGATTTCCATTTCTTTCCTATGCTGGGCATTCATGGTTTCAATCATGATCCTGAACTCATATATTTTAAAAAATCTGTTTCTGTTCCAGGGTCTTAAATAATGTCTTTCATTCTCTAACTATCTCTGTGGTTATTTGGGAAATTATTTCTGTTTTGAATTTTTCTAGGTCCTCATTTATCTGTTTTATTACTTCCTGTGCTATTAGTTCAGAGTGTCCTGATGGTTGACAATCAGACTTTTCCACCTCATTTCCCCCAGTTTACCTTCAGCGAGGCAGAAGTCTGTGTGTGCCTTATTTAAATGTTTTGTCATTTCTATTTTTGTTGTTGGTACTGTCCTTAGTTTAATTCCTGAGTTAATACTTTGATCTCCCAGATATAGCATATGTTTAGGTTTTGAGTCTCTAATGATTCTGAAGCAATCTTGTTTTCATCATAACAGGGAGGACAACTGATTGGATCAATCACAACACCTTAGCCCAAGTGATACCATCAGCAACACAGTAGCATCAAGAACAGTTTAGAAATGACAACTTGTGGAAATTATTAATATATCACCTTTAACTGTGTGAATTAAGTGAAAATTGAGGACCAGCCCAAAATATGTTTATAGTGAATAAACTCTTCAATATAGCAACTTTACCTTTCTGGATGGGGATTTAGAAGGAGTTTGGAAGGAAGGGATAGATAGGATAGAGAAAGGTTAGAAGAAAGGTCAGAGGATACCAGAAGACCACACAAACTCTAGCGAGCTATAGAAGAGAAGAGGAGAAGACAGAACAAAATATACACAAGAACAGAACAAACTAACAATAGGGAGTATGGAAACTGTAATAAATTTATTTTTAAATTGTCAATTGAGAGAAATTGTCAAAAAAGTGAAGAAAATGAAAAGAAAGAAAATAAATTTGAATTAGGATAGGAACAAGGAACAAAAAGGGATAGAAATGAAGATCAAGGTGGCACAGAGAGAGAGTGTGAGAGAGGGAGCAAAAAAGAAAAGAAGATAAGAAAAAGAAAAAGATTGACAAAGAAAAAGATAATTTTCTTAATGATTAAAAATAAAAGATAAATCTTACTGTGAAAATAAAGCATACAAATAGAGATAGAGGGCCTCCTTCAGGGTATTCCTCTGTCGACACAATAGACAGCGTGGTCAGGAGTGTGAAAATTTAAGTTAATTAGTTTCAGCAAGCCAGCAGCTGTCCCCTGAGGTTCAGGCTGATTTCTGGCTGCGAAGCCCAAGTTGATATCTCTGACCTCCTGCTGGGTCGAACTCTGCAAGTTTTTGCTGCAGGTTCCAGCTATCTTTCCCCTGAAGTAAGACCAGGTTCTGATGTGAGATGCTGGTCTGTCCGACTTCCCAACTATGGTGGTATGGTATACTTTTATCACAGATATTTTCTTCACTTTTCCAATGGGCTTCATTTTTCATCCAGGAGCCTCAGACGGCCCTCTTTCTCTTGTTTGAGGGGATGGGGCGCAGACATCGCTGTGTTGGCATCTGCTTGTCTGGGCTACTGTGCCATGCTGGGCCAAGGGGGAGGGCCTACAAGATTGTCTCATGCTGCTTCTATGCTCTTGTGCTGTTTGGTGCCAAAGAGATGGGCCCACAAGAGCATCACAAGCTTCTGCCAATCCCTTCTGCCATGCTGTGCCCATTAACATGTGCCCATTAAATTGCTACAGGTCCCCCAAGTCAGACACCTGCCCAAGCAGACATGCTATCCACATACACAGGACCACAGAGATTACAAGAAGCCAGTAGCCACTCTGCTCTCATTCCTGCTCTGTTTATCAGCCATCCCCAGGCTCATCACATATGGGACTCTAAAATTTTCTACCCTTTTGTCCAGTGCCCTTTCCTTACCTAAAACACCCCATATACCATGAGGAGCCTCCTCTCAGTGCCAATGGCCTTTTCACCCATGGTCCAGCTGCACCTAGAAGGCAATAAATTCATCACACGTTAATTAGATTTGCCTGCCCCAGTGATCTCAATCATACCAAGGATCTGACCTTACAATTTATTCACCACAGGTCTCCAGATCCATCCATTTTCTTGCAAATTACAGAATTTTGTTCTTCCTAGAGGTTGAATGATAATCCTTTGTGTCTATATACCACATTCTCTTCATTCACTCTTGCTAGGCAGCTAGGCTGGCTCTGTATCTTGGCTATTGTGAATTGTGTTTATATAGGTATGAAAGTATCCCTAGACTATGCTGACTTTATTGATCTGGGTATTTACTAAGGGGTGGTATGGCTGGATCAAATGGTAACTCTAGTTTTAGCTTCTTTTGTGGAACCTCTATGATGATTTCCATAGAGCCTATGCCAATTTACATTCTAACTAGCAATATTTCCTTTTCCCTCATATTCTTGCCAGCATTTTGAGTTATTTAGTCTTGATGATAACCATTATGGCTAGGTTGAGAGAGAATCTCAATGTAGTTTTGACTTGCATTTCCCTGATAAGAGCTCTTCTTTAAACAGCTTTTTCCACAGCAAAAGAAACCACCAATGGTGTGAAGAGACAATCCACAATGTGGGACAAAATTTTTTACCAGTTGGTCCTCAGACAAAGCTTCACTATCTAGAATGTATAAAGGATTTTAAAAAGTCAGACCTCCCAAATTTAATAACTCAATTCAAATATGGGTGTATGAAATGAATAGACATTTATCAGACCAAGAAGTAAAAGCATCAAGTAAATATGTGAAAAAATGTTCCACATTACTGGTCATTCAAGAGATGCAGATGAAAACAACACTGAGATTCCACCTCATCCCAGAAAGAATGGCTTCTATCAAGAAAGCAACCAATAACAAGTGCTTCCAGGGCTGTAGGGAAAAAGGATCCCTTCTCCACTGTTGGTGGGAGTGTAGACTGGTCCAACCATTGAAGAAATCATTATGGAGATGCCTTAAAGAACTAGGAGTAGAGGTTTCATTTGACCCAGGTATTTTCCTCCTGGCTATCTTCCCAAAAGAATTTAAAAAATCATATTACAGCCATATATGTGTACATATGTTCATAGTGGCACAGTTGATAATAGCTAAAACTTGGAAACAATCATCCAATTGCCCATCAACTAGAGACTGGATAAAGAAAGTGTGTTTTTAAAAATATAAAACAGAGTACTTCTCACCCATAAAGAATGATAAATTAGAGACATTTATAACTAATGGATGCATGTTGAGGTGATATTCTTAAATGAAATAAATAGGACACATGTGTAAATACAGAATAGTCTCTCTGGTGTGAGAAACTGAAAGTGTAAATGAGGATCAAAATATATAATAGATAATGTAAAATAGGAAAAAAAGATGCAAAGGAGAAATGGAAGTGAAAGGGGTAGGAAAAAAGAAAGAAGGGAGTAGAATTAACATGAGAAAATGAAAAAAATGGAAACAAAGTCTTTGTAAATGGGGGGGTGGAGAGACTGAAGGGAGGGCAGGGAATGGGGAAAAAACAACAATCAAGATATATTATGTAAAGGTACAAATCTCCAATGATGAATGTCATTATATTGTGTACCTAAAATGTACCAATAAAATTAATTTAAAATATGTTGAACATTTTTTTTTCATAGGTATTAGCACTTTGTATACCTTTTGAGAACTGTCTGTTTTGAGAACTGGCAAAGATTATTTTCCCATTTATTTATTAGAATATTTGTGGTGTTAATTTTTTTGTGCTCTATTTATTCTAGATATTAATCCTCTACTGGAAGTATAAGTGGCAATATTTTCTCGCATTCTGTAGGTTGTCTCTTCACTCTGCTAGTTCTTTTGCTGTGCAGAAACTTTTTAGCCCTATTTGTTGGTTCTTGCTATTAGAGTCCTATTCAGAAAATCTTTTCTTGTGCCTATGGCTTCCCTTGTTTTCTTTTGACAGTTTTCATGTCTTATGACTAGGTCTTTTGATCTATTGTCAATTTATTTTTATACAGGGTGAACAGTAGGGATGTAGTTTCAGTCTTCCACAAGTAGATATCCATTTTCCCATTACCATTTGTTAAAGATGCTATTTTTTCCTCCAACATATAATTCAGGATTCTTTGTTAGAAATAGATGGTTATAGTTATGTGGATTTGTTTATTTGTTCTTTATTCTGTTCCATTGGTCTACATGTCTATTTTTGTGCCAGTCCCATGCTTTTTCTTTGTAGCTATATAGTATAATTTATAATTGGGTATTTGATGCTTCTAGACTTGTTCTTTTTACTTAATATGACTTTCGCTATTTTGAGTCCTACTTTTTATACGAATTTTGGATTGTTTCTTCTAGTTTTATGAAGAATGTCATTTGTACAGTGGTAAATTGGTTCACAAACTTAGCTCATTGCATGATTCTGGTTGCCAACCAAACTAGATGAGAACTGAATCAAATTCAATGGTGTGGTTCAATGCTGACCTTACAGAGAAATTTGATTTGGTCCTCATCCAATTCATTTTGAGGCCAGAATCATGGAAGTGAATTAAATATGTGAAACAATGTACTGATGTATTTTGACAGGGATTGCACTGAATCTGTATATCACTTTTGGTAATATGGCCATTTTCATAATATAAATTCTGCCAATTCATGAACATGGGAGGTCTTTTCACTTTCTGGTGTCTTTAATTTCTTGCTTCAGCATTCTGAAGTTTTCAATGTAAATGTTTTTCACTTCCTTGGTTATATTGATTCTATGTATTTTACTTTATTTGAATAAATAATATGAATGGAATTTCTTAGTTTCTCAGCTAGTCCATTATTGATATATAGTAAAGCTATTGATACTTTAATGTTGATTTTTATTTCTTGCTACATTGCTGAATTCATTAATCATGTCTGAAAGTATTTTGGTATAATCTTTAGGAAGACAGAACATTTTAAGATGTTTGTTTGGGCAAAGATTTTTATTTTTGTTTCAGACCCCACAAGTGGAAGCAACAAAACCAAAAATATGCACATGAAAATATATTAAGGTATTTAGCTTCTACACCACAAAGGAGACAATCAATGGAATGAAGAGACAACCTATAGAAAGAGGAAAATATTTGGAAACTATTCTTCTACATAAGGAAGTAAAAAAAAAAAATGAGCCAAAAGTAACAAGACAAAGTCATTTAAAGATAATCAAGTAATTTGAACGTATACTTCTTAAAAGAAGAAATGACTAACAAATACGTGGAAAATAAATCATTGGCCATCAGGGAAATGTATATCAAAACCATAGTGAGATGGTAATACAACCATTTTGACAATATAAAGTGATGTCATGTCACATCGCCTAGAATGGCTATAAAAAAACTGACAAAGAATAACAAATGCTAAAAAGAATATGAGGAAAAGGCTACTCATGTACTATTGGTAGGAATATAAATTAGTGCAGTGGAGACCCCAGGACATCTGGAAATTGCAGAGCATTGAATGTGTATTGAGGAAAGCTGAAGGAAGTAAGCCGAGCCAGCCCAAGAGAGTTGGACAAATGATAAAGCATCGGAGTGGGGCCACTCAAGCTCTTTGGGATTTGTATTGTCACCACAGATCTGGTTTATGGCAAAAGAAAGTTATTGAAATGTTGCTAGGGTCACAGGCCTAGACTTTGGGATTTTTGTGCGACCTACCGTGGGTTTCAGTACTGATTCAGTTATTACTCCATTTTTATCTGAACTGTTCTTGAGACCTCTACTCTTATGTAGGGATTTCTCACGTGGCTTATTTTGACAAGTGTTTTCTTCAGGGATTAGTGTATTTGTGTGTGTTCACTATGGGACCAGATCTATGCTGAAAAGGGGTCCAGATTTACTAAAATAGTACCTATTGCCATAAGAAATGATTATAGATAGAGCATAATGTTGTGGGATAGACTGGTTGCCATGCACTGTATTTCAAAGCTTTTGGCTCACTTGGATGTCTGGATTTCTGAAAAAAGAACAGTCTGAATGTATAGCAGGGCTTCTTAGAATATAGAATAGAGAAATCCAAATCTCTGGAGGAAATTTATAGAAAGTTAATAAATAACTTCATATCTTATGGATGTAATTTAGATGAATGTCTAAAAGTCAAGAAAACAGACAATGGTGGTATAAGGGGTCTGGCTAAAGATAGCATCAAAAAATGGGGAAAGAGCAATAAGAAAAGCACTGAAAGATAAGAAAAGCACTAAACGGAATTGGTGCTTTGTGTACTAAATTCCAAATGGATTTAAAATATGACAAAATAGTTCTAAAATGGATTTTTTTGTCTTAGATAGTCATGATTATAATACTGAAATTAAGTAACACCATGTCCTTAAAAATAGCAATAAAGATCGGCACAAACCTTGGGTTTAAAATTTAAACTGACGTTGTCTTGTGGAATGGCAGATTGAGAACAATACTTTGGGGAAATGAGTAATAAGTCTTTATGAAATTTTACTAGTGTAATGCCCCCACCCCAGTTTGCTTTCTGTAGTTTCAGATATTGGTAACAAAATGCAGTAAAAAATATTGAAGTAAAGAGCTAGAAATAAAGATTGATAACTTCTAAATTATGCACTATTTTGAGTACCTGAGGAAATCTTGTCCTCTCACTCCAACCCTCTTGGAATTTGACTTACTTGGTTGTCAAGCATTTCCAATTGCATATGCTATCTGTCCATTAGTCACATAGTAGCCACTTTAGTTACCCAACTGAATTTCACACAATAGCAGTGCTTGTAGTCAAGTAAACTTGGTTTGAATTAGGAACGGCCCCAAAGTCCCGTAGTGGTGATGCTGGAAATTCAGAAATGCCTAGGAAATACCATAAAGTGCTTTTTTAAAAACGAAAAAAAATATATGTATTATTGTTCTAGGGATAGAACTCAGGACCTCAAGTTTGCTAGGCAGGCTCTGTGCTACTGAGCTACATCCCCAGCCC
Source organism: Fukomys damarensis (assembly GCF_012274545.1). NCBI lineage: Eukaryota > Metazoa > Chordata > Mammalia > Rodentia > Bathyergidae > Fukomys > Fukomys damarensis. Next base: position 2,004,333 of record NW_022900950.1, on the reverse strand, counting down.
AAGGTAAATATAGATATAGTTTTTGGAGGGAGTACTGGGGATCAAACTTAGGACTTTGCACTTGTGAGGCAGGTGGAAGAACAACTGAGCTAAATCCCCAGCCTGGTAAATATTCTTAATGAGGAAATAAAAATACGTTGAAGTTGTTAAGGTCTATCATATAATAGATGTTTGCAGAGAGAGTGAGAGATGGCATATTCACATAACTTTATTTGCAGTATATTGTTACAATTGTCCTGTTGTAGTAGTAATTGGCCCTAATCTCTTACTGTGTCTCTTTTATAAATCAAACCCTATCATGAGTATGAATATATAGGAAAAACATAGTGTGTGTGGAGCTCAGTAACTTCTGTGGTTCTAGGTATCCACTGGGCCTTGAAATTTATTCCCCACCCATAGAGAGGACTATGATAACTCCCATGAAGCTAGAAATCTGTTTTTAAAATTTACCCTTGAAGTCCTGAATGATACTAGATGTATTTTGTTTACCTTGTTTAAATGAATCACATTAAAAGAGGCATTTTAGAAAAATAATTCATAAATGTATCATTTCCCTGTTCATATATGAAATGTAACCTATTGCAGCTCAGCTAAGGATAAGAAGAAAAAGCCATAAATGTGTGTTTAGAGAGATTGCTTAACTTAGTAACATTCAACTTGTTTCTTTTAGCTACTTGCAAAAAATAAGCCCATCTCTAGGTGAGACAAAGTAATAATTACTCATAAGCATTACATATAGTCATGTAAAATGAGAAAATATTTAATTGGATTATCAGTTATACAATTTGGATCTTATTTGCTCTGATAATGTGAAATAGGAAGAAAAGGGCTAAAGCTGTAGGAAAAGTGGGAAGGGTAGGGGAAAGGAAATAAGGGAAAAGAAAAAATATGAGAAAAGGAAAGAATGGAAACAAAGTCTTTGTAAATAGGGGAGGGGGGTGGGGTGAAGGGATCTGTCATGTAAAGGTACAAGATCCCAATGATGAATGTAACTGTACTGTATACCTAAAATGTACCAATAAACTCAATGGAAAACAACCTTGAAAAATATTTGGTAGACATTTTCCTAATAATTGATGATATCCCATCAGACAATGTAATTATAGTCTATTACCAGAAATAAAATATTAATTGAAAAAAAGATATCTAATCAGAAATGGAGGAGCAGGGATGAGTGGGCCAAGAAAAAGGTGAAAGGAGAAGTTAAGAATCGCGTGAGTGAGGAGATGAAATACACCCGTTGGTTAGCAGTAACCAAGAACCACACACTACTAAGAAAGACCAGCAGTCACAGTAGAACTGGGGAGAAAAACTAAGGAGTAGCAGAACTACGAGGCCTAAACAGGTGATAAGGGAAGTGTGCAATGAGGGAAGCTGGCCCTACAGCTGATGCTGTTGACTTGATTCCGTTTTTGACAAGAGAAACAGAAGTTCAACTAATAATACATTGATAGAGGTGGAGAATGCTGGATGTTTCTACTTTTTATTAAATAAAATAGTCATATGACACCCCTAAAACTCTGAACACATTAGCCAATAATGATGAGTGAAAGTATGTCTCTAGATTAACAGCAGTAAAAATATTGATAAAATACTACAATGAAACCATCTATTTAAATTCAAATGTGGGACCCATATGACTTTAATACTTTCACTGGAAAAAATAGAGTGCTTTCTCAGAGCATTTTGTTTCTACATTATATGACAGGAAGAGAAGAAACTTAAAATTTCGATTCTAGACGAGACTCAGTGGAGTAGTTAACAAGACTTTCAAACCTGAAAAAGCCGTGTTTCTTCAAGCAGTCATTGTTTCTGGTTCATTGACTAAAAATACTCTTTTTTTTCAGGGAACTGAAAATTTCTTTTATTTATTTGGGCATATCTGTGAAATCACTTTTCTCTTGAAAGACAGAGAAACTTTCCAGGATAGAGTGTAGAAGTGAGTTCTTTTAATAAAGTAGAGAATTCACTATTATACATAGGCTCTCATCAAATTACAAAAAAAGAAATCAAGGCAATATATATCTTCTGGTTATTAAGTGTTGAAAAGAGCTTTTATCTTTTTTGATTTTTTTGAAGGCGATAAACAAGGGTGTTGATGAAGCAATACTAGAGTCCAGAGATTGGGCCTAGTTATCTTTAATCTGGTAAGAGAGCAAATACTCTTAGCTATGTTGACTTAAGAATCCTACCTGAAATGAGGTCTTAGGCTATCTGGAGTGTGCTATTATAAAAAAATAATGCTTAAGTTATTATTCATAGAGTTGACCAAATGCCAATAAATGAAGAGTTATTAATATTGTTCACCTCAAGGTAAACAAAAATGATGTCTTCTTCATAACAATGTTTGGGGGACAGAATGAACATAAAATTAAACTTAGCTTAAAGAGCTCAGATGTAATTTGCATTGAATTTTGGTTAAGTCCTAGAAATTCGCAAATGAGATAGAAGACATAGAGTGAGCTCTCTGTTTTAGATATCTTTGGCTTCCTGAGAACATTTGGGGAAAGATTTAAAAGCAGGTGCTTATAGTCCCTGTTTTCGGAATGACAACATGCACGAAGAGCTATTTAAATTCTGTCTGTTAAATGAAGTCCAAATATCATAAATCCTGTACGTTGAACAAGAATGACTTTCTAGTTTGAAACCAGTAATTTTGACAAATTGGCTGAGTCTTGTTTTCTGAGAAATGATACATTTATCTATGATCTAAAAGGAAATCTGTTCCTTTCATTTTCAATGTGTGGTACAAATGTGTTTGGAGTGTGCATTATGTATTTATTTTTAGGAATACCATTACTATGCCAGTGGGAATGCCTTATAGCAAAGATGCGTGTTTCAGCAGCAGATGTTTAAATTATGTTTCTACTCTGTAGCAAGTAAGATTATTTTTGAGTGTCAAAATAAATAAATATAGCAGTTTGACTGATATCTCCCAACTTGAATACAACCTGAAGAAATGTAATACAAAAAGAAACTGCACGTCTTCTGGCAAGCTTTTCGGAAAGAATTACCTAATACACAAAAAGCGTGGCCTTCCTGAGCCACTGTAAGTAGGTTGGATACAGGTGATATACAGGGCATTCGGTGAGTGCTCATCCAAACCTGAGGGGAAATACTTTTAAATAAGATGAGGATAGGACACCGATAATGATTCTTTTTATTTTTTTAAATTTTTATTTTTTGGTTTTTTTGAGACAGGGTCTCACTATGTAGTTGAAACTGACCTGGAACTTACTATGTAGCCCAGGCTGGTCTTGAACTCACAGCAATCCTCCTGCCTCAGCCTCCCAAGTGCTGGGATTACAGGCATGCACCACCACGCCCAGCTTTTATGATTCTTTTAGAATATTGTCATCATTTTTAATGGAATCGTCACATTTTAGTTGTGCCCAACATGTGTATTTCCTTTTGTTGGTAGATTTTAAATACAAGAATTGAACTGGAGAAATAAGTGGCCTTTATATTATTATCAGTATAACTAATTCTTTTGTTCATCTCTAGATTTACAACTTGAGTATTATCTGTGTCCATTTCTCACTTCTGCATATAATTGGTTCCAGTACCCAGAGTACTCGTTGGTTACACTCACCTGCTCAGAATGTTGTAAATTATATTGGATCAACTCTTTTCTACCAGTACTTGTTCCTATGCTCTCTTCCAGACCATGCAAGTAGAAGACTATATCAATGAAGGTTCTTACAGGATCAGCAGTACTTATATTTTAAACTTAGAAAATTGGCTTCTTTACAAAATTCTTCTAATTTAAATCATTAATGTTTGTCATAATTTGGGTACTTTGGGATTAAGTTTATTTTGTTTGTTTTGAGACAAGGTCTTGCTATGTATTTTAGACTGGCCTTGAATCCACTATGTAGTCCAGGTTGGCCTTGAACTCACTGAAATCCTCCTGCCTTAGCCTTCTGAGAGCTGCTATTATAGGTATTTGCCACTATACCTAACTGGTGGCACATGTTAACATGCTTTGAATATGCCCATTAAAAGCAAAGCCATAGAAACCTAACTGAACTCTGCTTCCATCTATGAATTTCTAAGCGAGAATTGTAGTGAAGGTTAGTATTATAGAGTTAGAATAGAAAGTGTGTGTGTGTGTGTGTGTGTGTGTGTGTGTGTGTGTGTGTGTTGATAAAATTCAGGCAGTTTAATTCTACTTCTCCAGAAAAAAGAGTACTTTTTCTTTTTTTTTAACCAATCATTACGAATGCTTTATAAGACAACCATATCATACAGGAGAAAATTTTTACAGGAGAAAATAAATAATACTTTCTCACATAAGCTAAGGAGTGATGTGGAGATTCTTTTGCAACTCAGATTAGAGATCAGAAGCTATCCAAGAAAAGGATTGTTCTAAAAGGATCTTACAGTGATAACCCATAATAATAAGTTGAAGTACAATTTAAGGTATGTGTGGATTACATAATACTAGTGTCTTTATGATGAACTGTTACAGTACGAACATATGTATGTGTATTTACTAATTCATTTAATGGAACTGGGTTCAAGAGAGCACTTCTGGATGATGTTTATGAGAGGGGTCATATTTTAAAAATTGTTGATATCTTTTGGAGTTGACATCTAAAGATATTAACTCTGGAGACCTGATGGTCTTGAATAGCTAATCCTGAATAGTTTTATACTGAAATTCCAGGTGAATGATCTTCTGTAGAATAGTATTTGAACCAACAGTATGAAGTAGGCAGTATCCAGTTGGCTTCAGGTAATCTAGGTTCTACTCTCAGTTTCAAATCCCTTGTCTGAATGGCATTGTCACCTTTCTTGGCCATTGTGTAAGTAGTTCCTTGATTTTTGTCCAGTTTTTGCATGTTTCATTTTTCAGTGAGTTTGCCCTGTGTAGAAGGATCTCAGGCATCCATCCTAAGGCTTTTCTTCTTATTTTGAACTGTTAATAGTATTTCTTAGTAGTTTTTCCTGTAACTCACTTTGAAATTATCCCAACAAGAAGAATTTTGTCCACTCAGTAGTTGGAATAATGTTTTGAGGTTAGGTAAATGCAGGGGCAGTAAAACATTCTGTTTTTTACCTATAATAATCATAATTTTATAGTAGGAAGATTTTGTCTTATAAATGTGATCATTCAGTATCAGTGATTAGTAGTTATGTGCTGTTATTTGGTAAGTTATATGGTTAAACTTTATTCCATTCTTCAGAGGAATAAATTATATCCCTGCATTCAACTCACCATCTTCTAGTGCCTTATGTTCATTATTCTCTTCTGAGACCATGAAAGAAAGCTTAGAGAGCTCAGGGCAAATTATAACCATGGAAACAACAGTGTAATGCCACGGAGAGAAGATTGGAGAGATAATCTGGAGACCTGTGTTTGACCTCCAGTTTTGTCTTTAATTAACTTTGACCAGGAATTTCTCTTAACCTTGACATTTTTTTTCTTTGTGTGCAATGGAGGGGCTATATTTAGACAACTTCTAAGAGGTTCTGAGGTTCTAGATTATCTTAGTTCTAATATTATATCATTCTATGTTATTAAATACCAAACAATTGTTCAATTGTGGCTTGCCAATTATTTAAATAATACTTAAATACCAATCAGCCAATATCCTAGACTGTGGACTTAGTGATTCAAAGTAGTCAGCTATGGAATTTGGGGCTTGTATTAGAGTTCTTACAAGAAACAGAACCAACAGGGAGCGCGCGCGCGCGCACACACACACACACACACACACACTCCTCTAAATAATAAGCACTTCACCCAAACATTTTTGATAGGTGAGATGTCTAGAACCAGACAAACTGATGATAATTCCAGCCCGAGTCCAAAGAGTCAAGAACAGAAAAAGTTAATGGCGTTAGTCAGTCTGAGTCTGGAGGCAGAAGACCATGTCCCAGTTCAAAGACAGACAGACAGAACTGTTTTTAACTTAACCTTCTACTCCAGCCTTCAATCTCCCATTGGGGAGGCAATCTGATTTACAAATGTTAATGTCATCAAAAGATGCCCTCCTGGGCTACCCAGAAATAATGTTTAGCTGAGCATCTGGGCATACTGTGGTTCATTCAAGCTGACACTGACACCATACAATTAACCATCACAGGACTGGTTGGCTGAACTGACCACAACTGTAGTGGTGTATGTGTGTGTGTATAAGTATGTGAGAGATACTGGAAATCATAACTACTGCCAGTGCAGTACAATAAACTCTTTAGGATGTGTTTAGATTACAAAAACAGCATTATTACAGGGGAAGCAGAAACTGATGGTAGCATGAGTATTTATGGAAATAAGATGATTAAATAAAAATTGGGACTGATAGGTGAAATGTAAATTTTTAGTAAAAATAAATGTCAAGTGGAAATGACTGTACAGATTAAAGTAATTCTTCTGAAACAAAGCGTTTTAATTTTTTTTTTTTGAGACACGGTCTCACTATGTAGTCGAGACTGACCTGAACTCACTGTGTAGCCCAGGCTGGTCTTGAACTCACAGCAATCGTCCTGCCTCAGCCTCCTGAGTGCTGGGATTACAGGCGTGCACCACCACGCCTGGCTTGAAATAAAGGGTTTTAGAAAAGTATGAACTGAGGATGTAGACAGGATGACTGGAGGACTTAGAATCTGACACTCATGGATCTTTTCAGTCATGCTTGTTCAAAAGGGATAGCAATCATCCTTTGCTGATATTTTCTTTAATAGAGGGAGAGTAATACAAGTTCATTTATTCTCACAATTTCATATTGTGCAGTGTCTGAGGAGAAAAATTAAAACACCCAGGTAAAGGCCTCATGTTTTTACTCAAAAGGGCTTGTTCCTTAATCTCTCTCTCTGTCTTTTTTTGGGTACTTGGGATTGAATTTAGGACCTTGTACTTGCAATGCAGGTACGGTGCCACTGAGCTAAATCCCTGGCCCCCTTAATCTCTTTTTACACTAATCATTTAGGATGTTTTTTGGGGGACCTTAATTTCTTGATTCCAAAGAAATTTTCTGTTTAATTTGTAAAGTGATAATAAATAAAAGTGTCCAGCTAACAAACCATATGTGTAACCTAAGGTACTATTGTTTTCCCCCTTTATTGTAGACTTTTTGTTTGTTGTTTAAACTTTGTATATCATGAACAGGAATTAATAGAATGATGTTTACTTGCCCCTTATTACCTTTATTTCTTGTTGGTGTGATTAATTTAATCAGAAACACAATGGAATTTAAAATAAACAAATTTAATCTTGTTATATTGAAAGCTGAATAAGAAGAAAGGAAATAAGCCTGTTTCTATGTATTTTCCTCTAGACATAGTTATGAAAACAGTGATTATATTTGAACTAGTTTCAGCATTAACTGCCACATGAGGAATCTGTAAGTTTTCAGAATCTAAGCCTTAATGTTGACAGGTTCCTTAGTTCTACTTTAGGGACAGTTGATTTGTCAACATGATATGATGTTTAAAACAAGAAATGAAGAGTTAAGCAATGGGAAAAGGTTGAAGGGAGGGGAAGGAAATGGGAAAGAAAGAATAAAGATATATTATGTACAGGTAACAAATTCCATATGATGAGTGTTAACATTATGTGTGTCTAAAATATACCAGTAAAATCAATTAAAATAATCTTAACTAAAAAAAAAAGGAATGGGACAATGCAGTAGAAGTATAGTGAAAGTATTGGTTAAAAAAATTAGGATAAGTCACACGTGTAAATACTGAATAGTTTCTCTGGTGTGAAAAACTATAATAGTACACAGATCCTAATGAGATAAAAGACAATGTGAAACAGGAAGAAAAGGGCTAAAGGTGTAGGGAAAGTGGGAGGGTAGGGGAAAGGGAGTAGGGAAAAGAAAAA
>NW_022900950.1:1970216-1996480 GCF_012274545.1 Fukomys damarensis | reverse complement strand
ATGGGGAGGGGAGGAGGGGGTGGAGGGAGGGGAGGGACAAGGGGAAAAAATGAGAACCAAGACCTGTCATGTAACACTACAAGATCCCAGTAATTAATGTAACTGTATTGTATACCTAGAATATACCAATAAACTCAATAAAAAGAAAAAAAATAGGGTAGAAGCCAGTCTTTCCCACTTCTTGAAGCTGGGTGTGATCATATGGCTTCCTTTATCCACAAAATTTGGTACAGTGAATTTATGCCCTGCAGAAGCTAGACTTTAAGAGATCCCCTTGTGTGTTTGTTGCTCCTTAGCTCAAATTTGGAATAACTGAGTATTTTTTCATGCCATTGAGTTTTAAGTTGATTCCTTGTAGCACTAAAAGAGCATTCATCTGAGGGCTTAGGTCCCTTCGGCATGAGGAGGTTATCTTACACACATTTGTGTAATCAGGGCATGATGCTCAGACACTCAATTAGCATATTTTCTGACATATTTAATGAGTACTGAAAATTATGAATAACAATATAACACTATCTAGAATTAACAAAAATTGTTTTTATAATTTTGGTAAAAATGCTTTTATTTCTTCCCAACTCAACCATTGTCAAGAGTTTTGTATCATTAGGAATTCTTTAAATGTTTAAAATTTTAATGGATCCATAAACAGTATGTGCTTTGTGTATATTAAAATATTTATATGGATGTAAATATACTTTATATATTATTACACAACTTTTTTTTATTCAGTGTTGTTTTGTGATATTAGATTCACTTCACTTATTTTATTTGCTTTATGATATTTAAATAGTACTTTTATCTATCTTCTTATTGATGAATATTTAGGATGCTTTCAAAATTTTGTAAAAATGAAGACGCCTTCCCAGAACATTCTTTGTCTAGAAAAGATGTTTGTTTATTCATATGCACAATTTCTCCAGGTGTGTGTTTACAATTAAATTACAGCAGAATCTTGCTTGTCTATCGGCTCCAAGCTTGAACTTTGTACTACTTGAGCAGCAAAGTTCAAAAAAATTCTGCCAGGTGTTCATAACTTTGTGATAGTCCCGCTGAAAATCTGGCTTGAGAAAATCCTGTACAGGTGTCACGTGTGTTGTCTCACACTGCAGACCTAAAGCGGTGCTGTTCAGTGTAAGCCCTGGTGTCATTCAGAGAGCGTGTAGCGCTGGCTTAATCTTTGATCCTCAGAACCATTTATTTGGTTTTTTTATTGCTTCTTTGGGAGAAATATGTTCAGTTCTTAAATTTTTCGGTGTTTGAACATGAATTTGGAATGAGTTGAGTTTGACAACTGAAGTATCACTGTACTGGGACATAGGGTATTTCTATACTTGCTGTTAGCCAAAAGGCCGAGAAGCAAATGGAACATAGGGCATTTCTGATATCAACTTTAAATGGTCAGATTGCTTTCTACAGTGATTTCACATTCCTATGTGAAGACTGTGTCTTCACATCCTTCTTTACCATGTATTAATAGGCTTTTTATTTGTGCTATATAATAAACATGAAAAACTATGTCTTATTTACATTACTTCTGATTATTATTGAGATCAAGTAACTCTCCAGATAAATATCTGAAAAAAATATATATTTAGGTTACTCTGTTAGTTTCTTATTTGCAGTATTTGCTTTTTTTTTTGCTCTCTTGGAAATTTTTCTGTGTTTTGGATACTGTTTCTTTGCTACATGCATTACAAGTATTCATCCTTGTCAAATCGTCTCTGAATTTTTAACGGTGTCTTTAATATGCAGTCTTTGGCATTACTCCCTGTGACTCCTCCTTGCAGGTATTGTGAGATGACCTTGTAATCTCTTCCCCTTGAAGGTGGATTGGACTTAGTGATTTACTTATAATCAGGAGACCATGGCAAAGTGATAGGATATGATTTCTGAGAGTAGGTTGTAAAACAACTGTGGCTCACATCTGGGCCCTCTATCTCATGCATACACATTTTACTTGCTCTGGTGGAAGCTATGTAATGAGTAGCCCTATGCACTGATCCATATGGCAAGGAACAGAAGTCTCTTGCCAAACAGCCACATGAATGAACTTTGGAAACAGATTGTCCACCCCATTCGAGTCTTCAGAGACTATAATCTGGCCAACACCTTGACTGCAAACTTATGAGAAACTCTAAGCTAGAATCTGGAGCTAAGCCATCCAGGATTCCTGACCTTTTGAAACTGTGTGAGATAATAAATATTTGTGTTTTAAACTGTAAAGTTTTGGAGGTAATGTGCAAAACAGCAATAGACTACTAATACATTATCTTTTGTCATGGGAATTTTAAGTTTTGGTGTGGTGAAAGAAATCAATATTTAATTTATGTTTTTTGGGGGGTTCTTTCAGATAAGTATATGTTTGAATTTATGAAGATATTTATCTACACTTTCTTTCATATTTTTTATCATAAATTCATTTGGTTATGTTTCACTTTTAAAGTGATTATAGTACAAGGAGGCTTTATATTTTTTCAGACAATCTTGTTAAAATGTCAACAATATTGAATTTAATACCTCTTGGTAGATTCTCTTGGGTTTTCTATGTAAAAAAACATGGAAACAGCAAATATTGACATATATATTTACATTGAGTTTATTGGTACATTTTAGGTATACAATACAATTACATTCATTACTGGGATCTTGTACCTCTACATGACAGGTCTTGGTTCTCATTTTTTTCCCCTTGTCCCTGCCCTCCCTTCACCTTCTCCTCTCCTCCCCATTTACAAACACTTCATTTCCATTTTCTCATATTTTTTTCTTTTCCCTTATTCTCTTTCCCCTACCCTTCCCACTTTCCCTACACCTTTAGCCCTTTTCTTCCTATTTCACACTGTCATTTATCTCATTAGGATCTGTGTACTATTATAGTTTTTCACACCAGAGAAACTATTCAGTATTTACACATTGTCTTATTTATTTCACTTAGGAGTATATCCTCAATATGTATCCATTTTCCTATGAATGAATCTAATTTCTCATTCTTTATGACTGAGTAGTATTCCATTTTATAGAAAACCACATCTTCTTTATCCAGTTCTGTTTTATATTTTCTACTCTAAGAAAAAGTTTTTTTCCCCCTTTGGTACTGGGGATTGCACTAACAACTTTGTGCTTGCCAGACAGACTCAGCACCACTGAGCTGCATCCCCAGCCCTAGGTTTTTTTGAGATGTGATTTACATTCATTAGACTTAGTGAATCTTGATGTTTTGATGAACTCAGGTATTCATTGTGTAATTACAACTACAATCATGATACAGGGTATTAGCATGACTCTCAAAAGCTCCTTTGTTGTTTGTACAGAAGCTCCTTTACAGTCAATTTCTTCCCCCTGCTCTTGGTAACAATTGGTCTACTTGGTAATACTGCAATTATTTTATTTTTTTATTTCTTTTTACAAAATTTTAATTTTTCATAGTAAGAACATTTTACACAAGCTCTTCCATTTTAACTGTTTTTAAGTATCTAGCAAGTGCATTATTGTTCACATTAGGTGATGTACTAATACAACAGATCTGTACAGCATATTTATCTTGTTGAAATGAAATTTTATGCCCATTGATTTGTAACTCCTCATTTACTACTCCACCTAACTCCTGGAAACCATTATTTCACTCAGATTCTATGAATTTGTTTATAGTAGGTACTTCATATAGGTGGACTCATTACGGTATTCAGCTTTTGTGATTAACTTATTTCCCTTAGTGTAACATCCTCCAAACTGATACATGTTGTGAGGTGTTGCATAATTTTCTTCTCTTTTAAAGACCTTATTGTATTTCATTGTGTATACATAGAATATTTACTTTATCCACTCCTCTGTCAATGGAAATTTAGGTTGTTGTCACATCTTGGCTATTATATAAATAGTTCTGCCCTAATCATAGGCATGGTAATATTTATTAAAGTTCCTGATTGCAGTTTTTTTTTCCAAATATAAATATCCAGAAGCAGTTTGCTGGATCATAAGGTAGTTCTACTTTTAACTTTGTGAGGAACCTCTATGTTGTATTTTTGATGACCTCCAGCATTTTGCAAGTGTTCTATTTTTTCTGCATCCTTACCAACACTTGTTGCTTTTTTTTTTGATAATCACCTTCCTGACTGATGTGAAGTGTATTTTATTGTGGTTTTAATTTCCATTTCTCTGATAATGAATGGCATTGCCTGATTTTTCATATACCTATTCAGCATTTGCATGTCTTCTTTGGAGAAATGTCTATTCAAGCCTTTGTTCACTTAATAATCAGGTTATTTATTGCTATTGCACTGCAACAATTCCTCAGATATTTTGGTTCTTAACACCTCGTGATATATATGAATAGCAAATATTTTTCTTTCATTCTGTAGGGTTCTTGTTCACTGTGGGTTGTTTCTGTTGCTATGTAGAAGTCTTTTAGTTTGTAGTCTCATTTTATTTTTGATTTTGTTTTCTATTCTGTTAGTGTCATTTCTATAAAATTAAATCATTGCCAAGACTAATATCATCAAACTTTCCCTCTGTTTTCTTCTAGAAGCTTAATAGTCTCATGTAATGTTTAAGCATTTAATTCACTTTTGGTTGATTTTTATGTGTTTTGTAAGATAAGGCACCATTTTCATTCTCTGGCATGTGAACACTCAGTTTTACCAGCACCATTTGTTTTTGTTTTTTTACTTTTGGTACTGGGGATTGACACCATTTTTTTTTTTTTTTTAGTACTGGGGATTGAACTCGGTTCCTTGCGTTTGCAAGGCAGGCCACCAACAGCTGAGCTAAATCCCCGGCCTGACACTATTTGTTAAAGAGATTGTCTTCTACTCATTGTGTATTCTTGGCATAGCTGACTATCTTGTTGGGCTTATTTATGGGTTCCCTATTCTGCTCCATTGGTCTACATGTCCATCCTTCCAGTTTCATATTATTTATAGCCATATGATATATTTAAAAATCAACATCTGCTTTGTTCTTCTGATTGCTATGAATATTTGCAGTATTTTACGTTTCTCTATGAATTTTAGGATTACTATTTTTATTTATATTGAAGATATGTGGGATTTTGACAGGGACTGTATTAAATCTGTAAATTGTTTTAAGTATCATGAATACTTTTACAGCATTCTATCTTCCATTCCATGAACATGAGAAGTGTTTTCTTTAACAGTATTGTTTTGACGTTTAAAATTTTTTGTATAAATTTTTGTATAAATTTTTGAACCTACAGTATTTTTTTTTACTTATTTCACTTAGCACAGTATTTTGAGATTTTTGTATTGAGACTATTGTTAAGTAATAGGAGGTTCCTTGCTTATTGATATCCCATTGTTGGATATACTACAGTCTGTTTATCCATAAAAGACTGATATTTGAATTGTTTCTAATTGGTACATATTATGAAGAAAGCATCTATGGTCATTTAAATTCAGGTCTTTGTGTAGAAATGTATTTTCATGTCTCCTAGGTAAATATGTAGCAATAGAATTTGAGATGGTAAGTGTATATTTTACTGTATAAAATATTGACAAATTGTTTTCCAAAACAGCTGTATCATTTTGCATTATCACCAGTAGTTGATTTCAGTTCCAGGAGTTCCTCATACCTGCCAAAAATTGGCTTTATTTGTTGATTGAAATTTATTCACTCCAATGAATATGTAGTAGTATCATGTTGTGTTTCATATGCATTTTTCTAATGACTAATAATAATATTTAATGTCTCCTTGGCTTATTTGTCATGTATATTTTCTTTTAGTTATTACATTATCTCTTTAAACTTAGTGACCATTTAAATATTGAGTTTTTGTATTATTTTTGATTAAGAGATTTGTATATTTTTATGATTACAAGTTTTTTTATATATGCTTTGCAAACATTTTCTCCCAGGATATGGATTGATTTTTCTTTCTTTTTTTTATTAAGACACTGATAGTGTTTTAATACTGTATTTTAACAGCCAGTTTTACATAACCTAATTTGTCAGTATTTCATAATTTGTGCTTTTTGTGTCCTATGTATGAAAGATTTAAGTAATCCAAGGTTGCTAAAATTTATATTTCTTATTCAGAAAGTTTTATAATTTTAGTTATTTCAGATTTCTATTGCATTTCAAGTTAATTCTTTTTTTAGTACTGGGGATCGAACTCGGGCCTTTGCACTTGCAAGGCAGGTGGTGGAATCACTGAACCAAATCCCCTGCCCTCAAGTTAATTCTTGTAGGTAGTATGGGGTATGCTTTTTTTCTTTGTATTAGGATACATGTGCCTTAAGTTGAAGAGAGTCATTAACTGCCTTGACACTTAAGAAAAGTCAGTTGAATGTAGAGATGTAGGTCTTCCAGTTTAGGCTACACAGTGAGTTCAAGGCCAGTCTGAACTACATAGTGAGACCCTGTCTCAAACACACACACACACACACACACACATATACATATATTTTCTTTTTTGGTACCAGGCATCAAACTCAGGACCTTGCTCTTGTGAGTTAGGCATGGTGCCACTGTGCTAAATCCCCAGCCCTATATTTTTAAGCTGTCAAACTATAAGAATATTACAGAGCTCTCTTTAAGTCTACTACTTTATTTTTAAAAAATGTTTATGTTTTCTGGAATCTTAGCTGTCTATATTGTAGTATAAGAATCCAATTTTATTTTCTTTTAAATATATATGCAATTTCTGATTGCCACTTCCTGATTGTTTTCCTCTCTGATTTGAAATATCACCCTACCCTTCTCCCCCGACAGCACACAGTATTCATACAAAATACAGGTATTTCTGTACCTAGGGTGTTAAATTAATTTGTCTTCTCTAATTTTCAGTTCCTGCACTAATATCATGCTGTTTGCATGTGCAATATTGTAGTTCTGATTTATTGTAGTGAAAACCTTCTTAAAATTCTTTTACCAAAATTTCTTGGCTATCATTTCACATTTACTCTTCCAACTGATCATTTTACATCTTGAAAAAAATTGTACTCCATGATTCTGTTCCTTGGTAGAGACCTGCTAACACTTTCCTTTTGAGAAAGCATATGATCATTTTTTTTTCCTGCTTATGTGCTTTGAAAGAAAGCAAATCCACAGGCTATAAAGGAATCAGGCAGAACAGGTTTGGGCATGCCTGCAAAGTGTAAGCAAATCTGTCTACAGATGTGGTTCTGAAACAATGCATTTAATAATAATCCACTATAATTAATATGGTGTCTTATGTCCCCTAGGCATCCAAAGAACTATAACTCAGTGTGTTTTCCAAAGCAACAGGCAGAGGGTTTAATAAAGACCAGAAGTGTAGAACAGCTAGATTTCCAAGTCCTACCGCATGATTTGGAAATATTGTATAGTCCATGAAACTAGAGGGTGCATCTGATCTAATTAGAATTTTGTGATATTTTATGTGTGTAGAGGCTTAAGTGTTTCTAGAAATACAATGATTTTCATTGAACCCTTTAGATCAGTTCTTTAACTGAGTAGCCATTGGTGTGCTGAATCTACAGTTTTCTTGGCTTCCACCCAAACTTCTAGCAAAATCTGCAATAATTTTTGGGCCATGCTTTCCCTTAAAAGTTGTGCTATCTCTAATAGGAGAGGTTTCCCTGCCTTCAGTTGCCAGGGTGTTATACATATAGATGTATGTCTTTCAGCTAGCTGGACATCATCATCATACACTGATGATTGCCATGACGCAACTGCTGATGTCATTTACCTTTAAGAGAAGGAAAAAATGGTGCTGTATCTCTGGAAGGCTATATGGTCATGGGATCTACTGCAGTAAGTGTGGGACTTTTTGGATAGGAGTGCCAATGAATGAAGTCTGCAAGATCATGCAGTAAGAAGTAGTAACAGCATAATTCACAAAGTTTAAATAGAGTCTGGGTCTCTATTTTATGGTTTAGTAGATTTCTTCCAAAGGCCTCATGTGTTCAGAGGAGGGGCTTTTGGAAGGTGACTAGATCCAAGGTGTGTTCCACTCAGTGGTGAGTTCAATCACTGGTGAGTTCAGTGCCTGAATGTGCTGTTGGTACGTGAGGCCTCTTTGGAGGTGGGTCACTGGGGTATGGTGTGGAAGGATGTGTTCTTGTTCCTTGTTTCTCTGCTTTTTTGGTGCTATGGTGTAAGTAATCTTACCTCTGCTAGACTTTTCACCATGCCCTTCTTGCTTTGAAGCTAGCCGACGATAAGCGGAAAACATAAGCCAAAATTAACCTTTCTTTTTTTAAGTTTGTGGGTATTGGGTAGAGTGTCTCCATGATGAGACAGTGGTTAAGACAAGCATATTTTAATATCAGAATAGTGTTTTTTGTGTATCTATATATCACAACAGACAATAAATATGGAGTTTTCTGAATTATTTTTGTTCTAATAATTTTCCACATCGTTCAAATAAGTATACTCAAAAGTATATAAGAATATATTAAGTTGCTTAACAAAAATGGTTTACAATTTCCCATCTCAACACCGGATTATATATGAAGCTATTAGTTTTAATGTATCCTGAGCAACATCATATTTGAAATGAGTATTTTAATGAATGAAAATTATTTGGTGTCTTATTTTTGCATTGTATTACTTTACATTTTATTACATTTGTTTCTTTTGTTCAAACCATCACTGAAGAGGTATTATTTAATGTGGATTTAAAGGAATTGTTGAGAGCTTGCAAGATAAAGAAGGGGCAAAAAGGTATTCATGGTAGGTGGTGCAGTACTTGAAAAGTTCACAGATGTGCATAAAACATAAAAAAAAAAACACAGCACAGAATATAATATAGGGCTGGGCATTTAACTCAGTGGTTTTGGCTCCTGCCTCACAAGCGCAAGCTCCCGAGTTCGAGAATCCCTGGTAATTCAAAAAACAAACAAACAAACAAACAAACAAACAAAAAACCCTTGTGAAGTCACGCGTCAGAGTTTGCAGCCTCAGTTACTTGCAGATTTTTCCTTGGAATCTAATAATTGTTCACGCAAACCACATGAAAGGATTTGCAACTGTTTTTTGGGAGGGAGGTTTGCAAATAGCCTATCCAGGAGTGTAGTTCAGTTCTCCTTGCTGCTGATTGGCTGCTGCCCTTTAACCCATCTACAGCAGATGCACCCGCATTCCCATATCGCAACAGTTTGCATCCTGTATCATATGTAGCTATATCAAGTGTTCTTGGTGTTCTTCGTAAAGCCCTAAGAGCCCTAAGAAATGCCCTGCATCTTCTAAGCTTTGTTAGGACAGCATTTTATTAAATTATGTAACTTTGGGAGACGTACCACACGTAGGATGTAAACTATAAAAGTAGGTATAGGTATCTATAGGCATTTTCTGACTATAACCTGAAATTTGCAGTTATAAACAATTCACGGGGCTCTTGCAGGGCTGACCCCTGAGAATTTAGGGGGCCACTGTGTAATGCCTTTAGATATTATTCTGATTTTTGTGTTTTTCTTATTTATTTGTATGAAATTCTTTATATAACAAAGACATCAGTCCTTTAAATATAAGCTGCTGCAGAATCTTTAACAATCTGTTCTTCTTTTATAGTTCACAGAAGATGTGTGTGCACAACACAAACCGTGTGAGATATCAGCCATTTTATTTATTTTGCCACATTTTTTGATGATGTACTATTTTTGGACAGTGTTCCCGTCTGTGAAGGTATATCAGGACACACAATAAAACCCCTGAGTTTCAAGAACTGACATTCCAGTTAGATAAATAGATATACATATAGAGAGACAATAAGTAAATACATGCTATGATTAAGTGTCATAAAGAGAAATTAATCAGTAGCTGGAGCACAATGAATAAGATAAGAATGGAGAGTGATGAAGTCAAAGAAGAGGCAGGAAGCCAACTATATGAGTTCAGCAGAAAGGTTTGGCAAGAACTGGCTATTAATTCAGAGTGGAGGCCATTGGATAGTTCTGGGCAGAGGAGCCGATGACCTGTCTTACATGAGAAAAGGATGATCTGCTTGCTCTAGAGTGGGCTTCAGAGGAGTCAAATGCAGAAGCAGAGAGACCTGTACAAGATATCTGATTTTGTATGTTTCAAAAGTAGAGTTACAGGGGTTTGCTTATGGTTTGCATGTGGTGTATTAGGAATGTTTTCTTCCTTCAGGGAATGCTAAGTAATTTAAAAAATAGAGTTGTTATTTGTTTTTTTTGAGACAGGGTCTCACTATGTAGTTGAGTCTGACCTGGAACTCACTATACAGTCCAGGCTGGTCTCAAACTCATAGCAATCGTCCTGCCTCAGCCTCCCAAGTGCTGGGATTACAGGAGTGAGCCACCACGCCTGGCCTAGAGTTGTTATTTATTGGGATTAATATGTTTGTGGCATTGGGGAAGGAGAGTAAGACTTTGGGCTTATATATTTATGTTGAAATGTAGATGCTGTTTAGATATCACATGAAATGTTACTTAGAAAATTAAGTGAGTCTAAAGTGGAGATGGTTTACATGTAGATGGGATTTAAAGACATAGGACTTCTGACCGAAGAGCTTGACTGTCAACTTGATGGCTTTAGGGATGCCTAGAGATTACCAAGACATACCCCTGGGTGTGTCTGCATGGGTCATAATGCAGACAAGACCTTGGAGAGCAGATTTCTTCTCTGGACTCTCCCCCTCAGGGCTGTTGCCTTGTTCCACACTTCCTGGCCACCAGGAAGTCGAACAACTTCCACTATAATGTTTCTGCGTTAGATCCAGCTGACTATGGACCAAAACCTGTAAAACTGTGACAGCAAAATAAACCTTTCCTCCTTTAAATTGCAAATATTAGGTATTTTGTCCTACCAATAAAAAGGTTTTCTAAGGAATTAGAATTCTGAGAACTAACACACACACACACACACACACACACACACACACACACACACACACACATACTCTCTCTCTCTCTCTCTCTCTCTCTGTTTTTACCAAATGTGTGTGTGAAAACAATGTACTATAAAACATAATGATTTATATTTATTGGCCCCCTATCAAAATTTTATCAATATTTTTGCTACTATATCCATTAAAGACAGATACTAAAATTTATCTATATTAAGCAATTATGGAATTACAGAGTTTTAGATTCAGAGTTGCTTTGAAGATAATTGTCTTATAGTTAAAAAATAAATCATGAGGAAGGGCTGGGTTAGAGTGTTAGAGTGCTTTCTTAGTATGTGTGAGACCATAGGTTCAACTAAAATACAAAAGCCTACTCCTCCTCAAAAGCTCAGACAAACAAACTCTCCAGCCAACCCTAAAAAGTAAATTCACATCCCAGAGACACCTTTTGCAAGATGACAGTGTAGACCACTTGCATTGTAGTATGGTTTCTTCTTTATGCTTTTAATCCTTCTTGGAGGTTTTAACATTTGAGGGTATGTGTGACTTGTATGGAACAAAGATAAGAATAGTTAGAAAGCAAAATATACTGTTCAAACATTTCAGCTTCATGTTTTATAAGAGTCAATCCCCAAGAATGAGTCACTGGGAAATATCCAGAATTAGCATTCATCCTAGGTTCCTAGCCAGTCTCTATATTTCTTTGTTCCTGTTATCATCCAGATATCTTAGCAACCGGATCACTTCTCCATTTTGAAAAATAAGTGTATACCAAAGATTGAGAATGTATTTTTATGGTATTAGAATGAAAATCTATATTAATATGTACCAGAGGCTAATTTTTTTCACATTCGTTAAAAGCTTCAATATTCCCTTACTTGATACTGAATAGAACTTAGGTAAAAACATGCGCCGATTAAAATAAAAACTGAGCTCAATTAGCACCACATTGTTCAACCAGATTTCTGGTGGAAATTAAAAGACAGCTCATTGTCATTCTCTGTAAGGGAGAGGAAACATATTTCTCTGTAGATGTGCATTCTACTCCCAAGAGAAAAGTAGAATTGGTATAAATCATCTGGCTTCCACTCCTCTCACTTATTTCCCTGATGGGGAAAAGCCGAGTATCTAGGGTGCATCAGTTGCTCATAGTTACAATATGCAAGCCTTGCATCTCCATCTGTCCAGGTGGCAATGTTGATGGGTAGAAATTTTAGGGTAATAACTGTAATTAATTATACCTAGATATTTCTGACCTCACATTATCAATTTGTAAGCTAATTAGCATCATTTTCTTAAAGATGCTGTAATTATAAGATTACTGTGGAGGTGTGGGGCCCAAGGACCATCAAGGAAACCAGCCATCTTATGAGACCTGGAGCACTTCACAATGAAAGTAACAGATTAACTAAGGGCGCTCTTTATGTTACTATTGACTCCTTCCCCTCTGAGTGAAATATAAGAAATCCTGGTGTTAGGAAATTGGAACAAATTTCATAGAGTGATAAGAGCAGGAGAGTAGAGAGGATAAAATGTTGGGTAATATTCATGGCTATAATTGCAAGCAATACAAAAAATGAATAGATATTTCCTGGTGTTCTTACACAGGCACAATTTCAAACCATATCTACTTAAAAATAATACTACTGAAATTGGGCTTGATAAGAGTTGATATTGCCAAGAATGTTCATTATAGCTTTCCTGCACTGTATACTTGTCTCAGTTACAGTTTGGTAAACCCACAAGCTAAACCTAGTCAAAATGAGTAAAAAACAAACATCACTGGAGAGCTTCTTTGAAAAGAGAGAAAAACTCAATTATGAGATATCAGATGGAAAGTTATAGTTGAAACAACATACCAGGAATCCTACTTGGATTCATTCCAACAGGTGATTTACCTTCTTCAAGCCTGCTTTTTAAAATATGTGGCAATCAGCTATCCAATAAAGCAATAAAAGCTTTAAAATTGCTTGCTATGTGGAAACCCAGCACCCTGCATTAAAAGACAAACCTTTGTGGTTTTCCATAAGAAAAAATTGTGAACATGAAGAACAGATGCAACTACTGAAGCCCACTATTTCATCATATGTTTCCCCTCTGATAATCATTCAACCACGAACTAATTAGTATTAATGAAGAGTTGATCCTTTCTGCTGCTAAGGACACGTGTCATGAACTTTTAGAAGAGGCTGAAGTTAAAAAAGAGGCTGTGTTCCTCTTTGGCTAGCACCATAACTAGATGAACTGATGAAATATCAGAAAATATTAAGACATAATTATTAGAAAAGATCAATGAGCCACCATGGTAGCAATCAAAATTGATCAGTTTACCAATGTTTTTGTGTGATTTATATCTATATATTTTTTCACAAGGATATGTTCTATACACTTTTGTTGCCAACCAACACCATCGCTGCAAAACTATTTGGATCTTTGCATGATTACATATTAGACAAGATGAGACTGGGCACATTCAGGGTGGTATGGCCATAGACTACATATCGGGAAAACTGAATCAGTCATTTTGTGTCTGTACATCCATGAATGAAGTGGCTGCTGTGACTGGATGGCTTTCTGGTTTCACTATGCAAGTCAAAGAGGTCACTTAATATGAATCTATGCCAGCTATCCAAAAAAAAAGGTCACCTGAACTTAAGAACTTTTCGTGGCATGTGATTAAAACCATATTAAAGCACATGTTCTTAACTCACATTTATTCATGCAGCTCTGAGGAGACAGACACAACATACACATCTTCAGAAATGAGATAGTTTCTAAAGGTAGATCCAGAATTTTTGAGTTATGAAAGCCACTCTAGAGATTTATTTTATAAAAACAGACACCACTGGAAGTGCATTTCAGTGACACAGAATAGGCCACAAAACTTGCTTGCTTGTGGGACATATTGAACCTGCTCAGCGAACTCAGTCTTACAGGGGAGAACAACAATTGTGTTCAACTTAGCAGATAAAGTAGCTACATTTAAAGCCAAACTAGAATTATGGAGTTGATGAACTAACACTGGGATTTTTGATGTGTTTCAAATATTAATAGAGATCTTGAAAGAGACTGGGCCAAGGCTCTCTTTTTCCTAGATGGTACTTGATCACCTATTTCAGCTTTCAAACGAATTTGAGCTTTACATCCCAAGCACAAAAGATCCCTGAACTAGGAAGGAATGGATTCATAACCTACATACCTAAATAGGCTGGTGAATTGACTTTGGCCATTGTAGAAGAAGATCAACAGCTTGAACTCACAAATGATGGTGGCCTTAAAAGTGTTTCTGAGACAACTTCGGGTCTGCATATGATCTAGATTAAAATCAAGGCAGAATAGCCTGAGGCATCCTACTTTTATGAACAGGGTTTTCTACACTGACAGCAAACACAGTGAAATTATGGAGTAGACTAGACATAAGCAGTGCACTTTGGGTGTCACTGTCTACCATCACCCCTAGGTAAGACTGTCTAGTTTCAGGAAATCAAGCTCAGGGGACTCACTGATTCTGCATTGTAGTGAGTTGTATAATTATTTAATTATACATTACAAGGCAATAATAGGCTTGTATAAAATGCAATACAGTGCTTGGATTACTGTATTCTGAAAACATCCCCCTGCCCTGCTCACTGCATTTTAACTCCTGGTCCATGGAGAAATTCTCTTTCACTAAACCCATTCCTAGGGTCAAAAAGGTTGGGGATGGTTGGCCTAAAGTAAACTGTTTGGTGGTACCATGAAGACCTAAAGAGTTAGCCCAGGACAGAGTATCGTTATTTTACTTTTGGGTTCTCTGTCTCAGAATGTAAAAGAATCTTCTTATACAGAATTTAGACTCTGAGTCTGGAAACATCAAAAGGTTGTTGAGTTTGGCTTCTATATCTTTAATGGTTGAGTTGAACGTGCTCTCCTTTAGAGAGCAGTGACACTGGAGAAGAACAGTCTCCAACTGGACAAAGCCCTTGAAACTTTAATATATTGTTATATGTAGAGTAGAATTATTCTTGTATTGTGGCAAGAATTTCAAATGACTTATTTCAAAATGGCTGCTAATACATAATGATATATGATGGATGGTGTAGTATGTCAAATTACTGTTTAAATTCCTGGTGATGTTAAGAAGAGCTTAAGAGTGTGTATGTAAACAAATCTCACTTGGAAATTCAAGAGTTTTAGTTGCGTGCACTAATATATATATATATATTTTCATCTGAAACAAATAAGCATGAAGGAAAGAATTTTCCCTATATTAGGAAATCAAAGTTATCTAAGAATGTAATGTTATATATTACTATTTTGGAGGAATTTTATTATTTATTCTGTTGGCTAGTAGGTAATGTAATGGATGGTTTAAATGATAATTATAAGGTGGGAGGCATCCAAAAAGGAACAAAAGTGAGATTGGGATGAAGACAGAACATAACCAGCAAATGAAGAAAAAAAAATGAAAATTTAAACAGTGTTCTTTTCTGGTTTCGATAAAAGTAGGAGAAATAGAGACATAAATCCAGATTTTATTTTATTTTATTTTTTTAAGAGTAGGAAAAATTGAGGGAAAGAAAGCTTCTGTCTAAGAGAGACAGAAGAAGGACAGGAAAATGGGCTGCTGGCTCACCTCACTGATGTTTAATACAGCAAAGCCATGTGGGGAGGCAGGCACAAAGTGGGACAAAACTATAAGACTCAATGGAAAAGTACAAGGTGGGGCAAAACCATGACCAACCAATAAGATCATAAGTACAGTCATCCAGGAAATATTGATTAAGTGGGGGTCAAATGGGGGAGCAAGTCACATAGCAAGTGTATAGGATTCTCAGCAAGGGTGGAGGTCAGGGATTTTCCTGGAAAGGCTGAGCCAAGGCCTTGGTCCCTCACCCAGGTGACTGATACCCATCTAGAACATCAATCACCACCCCTTATCCCTAGGGGAAGCAGAAGGGTACAGCAGACCCCCTCCTTTCACAAGTCCAGATTTTAAAAATAACATTAAGACAGTGATTAGCTATGGCTCATGGGTGGTTTCTATGGCTTATACATCAATCAACTTTTGTGTTTAATTAGACTAATAGAAATTGAGTTTTGGACATTTATTTTTAAATATATATTTGCTTTTGTTATATTCAAGTTTCATATAATGGGCTTTGATGCAATTTAGTAAAAATACATTGTATAATTAAATGTTATGAAATCTTGCATACCTTGGAAGAAAAGTTTCAATCTGAACATAGGGTTATACAAGCTGTTATCCGGATATCATTTAGTTATAATCTAAAAATTATTTGACTATGAGTGATTCATAGCCTCATTTTAATACTTTCATGTGAAAAGATTTGAAAACTGTAAAAAAAGATGATTTGAAAAATGTTTATTTGGTCTGAGTTCCATGAACGTGGAAGGATTACATATTTTCCATTTTAAAGATAATTAAATTTATTTTTTCTTTTGTACAGAATACAAAAAATAAGAACTTAATTTTAGAATTTAGAACTTTTCTGTGGGTTTGGAGAAAGGTTATTTTCAATTCAGGTTAGGATTTTCGCATCTGCGCTTATCAATTATATTGATCTTTAGTTTTCTTTTTTGTTAAATGTTTATCTGGTTTTGGTATTTCAACTTTAAGTTTCTAAGGCTTGTTAGTAAGACACACTAATTCACCATCAGAAAGATCTGCTGGAGATGAATCACATTCTTCTGCCTGAGTTTATTTATTAGTTTTATTGGTGTATGTTTGTGATATGTAATAATTACATTCATCTTGGAAAATTGGTCCTCAAATATATATAATGTTACATACATAATCTTGTTAGCTTTGGTCCTATTCTCTTTCTCTTCTGTGTCCCTTGATTGGCTCCCCAAATTTAAAATATCTGCTTCCTTTTTTTCTACCATCTCTCTATTTTAGTTTATTTATATTCTGAGTTTCTTAAGGTAAACCATGTGATATTTTACCTTTGGTATCTGTCTTATTTTACTTAACATTTTGAACTGAAGATCCATTCATTTTCCTGCAAATTACTTGAATTCATTCTTCTTCGTGGCTGAGTAAAATTCCACTGTAAGAGTACTGCATACCATATTTTCTTAACCTTTCATCCATCTGTAGATGGGCTCTAGGCTATTTCCATAGTTTACCTTTTGTGAATTCCTGCTATAAATATGAGTATGCATTTATCACTATATACTAGTATGATGTTTTTAACTCTTTAGGAAAAATACCTAGGAAAGGTATAGATAGATAAAATGAAAATTTTATTTTTAATTTTTTGAGGAGTCATACTAATTTGCATAGTTGTACTAGTTTACATTCTTATCAATGGTGTAAAGGCTCCCCCCCAAACTTGTCAGCATTTGTTAGTTTTTGTGTCCTTGATGCTAGTGTGGCTTGAGTTTTAAACATTAGTGTCCCCTAGTGTGGATTTCTATGCCTTCTTCCCTTCTCATTCTAATATGCTTTTATTAAGTCATCCTTTATCTTTCTTTGCCACTGATGATGTCCAAATCAGTATCTTCCAGCAAGATCTGTCTTTTCAGTTGAAAACTTGTATATTCAGTATCTTAATCCATTTTCTCGAATAAGACAGGTATCTCAAATTCCCTTTGTCTAAAATTGAATGAATGGTATTAACCTGTGAATCCACTTCCTTCCCAGTGTTTTCTGGTCAGTACAAGGACAGAGTCTCAATCAGTTGGACATCAACAGATTTCTACTGTATGTCTGCAATATTTCAGAAACTGCTATATAACAAAAATGCGGTGATGAATAGGAAGGTTGCAGTTCTTGAATCCACTGACCTGTCATTTTTTTCATTATTTTTTACTCCTCTCATCCAATCTATTATGAAGGCCTACTATTACATTGGTACCTTAGTTTACTAACTTAATTTGTTCCATGATTTTGGAAAACATGACCATGTTCATGTGGGAAAGATGGCTTTGGCCATGTTAATTACCTGATGCAGAATTCCCAAAGAAAAACAAAATTGTGCCGAACATTCTGTTTGCAAACTAAATTGTTTCCAAACAAAATCATTCATAAATCAAGATACCACTGTATTGTACTAGAAAATGTTTCAAACTATCTGTCTTCTCTTTATCATGAAACTACAATTATTTGTGAACTGAACCTCTATAACATACCACAAAAATGATTTTATTATTCTCATTATTAATTTTTATTCTATTTCTCCCATGTGATCTTAAAAAATATTTTAAATGTAACTCTTACAACATCATTTTCTGAGCTAATGTGAACTAAGAACTCCTGCTTAGACTTGAAAAGTAGCATAAAATTCTGAACATGACCCCTTAATCCATGGATAATTTAGTTACAGCTCACCTCTTCCCCTTTGTCATCTTCTACTGTCCAATCTCTCTGTATTGTTTAGCCTCACGGGTGTTCTTTCTGTTCCTTGAAGGCTCGTGCTAAGTTTTTCCTATCATGAAACTTTTGACTGGAGTCATTTCCCACGCTTGGGAAGCCAGTGCCAACTCTACTGTGTGTCTGGCATGATGACTTTCATTTATTTACCAGAAAGAATCCCAAAGATGTTTGTTCACTGTCTTTCCTCTGAAATATAGCAACCTCCAAGATGGCAGTGTCTGTATTGATTTTACTTAACCCCCATGTCTCTAACACTAGAATAACTCCTGGCACAGTAACTCCATGACAAATATCTGTGGAATGGATAGATAAATATTAAATATTCATATTCACAATTCTTAGAAAATGTTTCCGTTTAAATTCCAGAGTTTACTAAATCCTCTAATCAATGATATTATATCAAGAGCATTATTTTCCATGTTTCAATTCACAAAAAGGGAGATAGTAAGGAAAATAAAAGAAATAAAGATTTATAGTAGCTCATTCTATTTTAAAAGTTTTTTATTTTTTATATTAGCCAAAGCACATGAAGTGATTTGGTGAGAAATTTCGACCGAACAAAAATGTCCTCTACTCTTAAGATGATTGTATGTGTGTTTTTCCTCACTTCCACAATTTTTTCCTTCTTTTCATTTATTGAGCCTGAAACATCCATTGTTTCAAAGGAAAGAAAATACACAGATGAAAACGAAGGATCCCTTTTCAGTTTTTAGTATTCCAAATAGATTTTCTGAGGTCAATTATTGTGGAAAAAAACTTGAGAAACTCAAAGATTTCAATATACACAGATGAAAACGAAGGATCCCTTTTCAGTTTTTAGTATTCCAAATAGATTTTCTGAGGTTTCTAATTATTGTGGAAAAAAACTTGAGAAACTCAAAGATTTCATTTGGAAAGATCAAAATGCGTTGATAGAAAAGAAGCAAAAGCAAGAGACATAGGATTAGTGTGTTATAAACTTTCAGTGAGTAAGACGTTTGAGATGATTTAAGTTTTCCGCTGCCAAGGACTAAGGAAAGCCTTCCCTACACTGGGAAGAGAACCCTGTAAGGAAGGAAACAACAACAACAAAAAAAATGGGGCAACTGGTCCTTGGCCCTTGCCCAGCCCAGCCTCTCACTCTTCTCCCCCTGGGTGCAGCAACTCAGGGGGCTGTGTCATGATCATGAAACATATTTTGGAATCCAAAAGCAGATGAGGTGCAGCCACTTTACTGCACAGAACTTTTAGCTGAGGACCTAGCACCAGACAGATCAGCTATGGTGGAGCAGAAGTGGCAGTGTGACAAGTCTGAGCAGGTGGCAGAATGGAGGTACATCCTCTGACTTCCGTAGTCAAGAGCGGAAATCTGGGTGTGACGCCTTATGTCTACAATCCAGGGTCCCTGAGAAGCTCAAGCAGGAGTATTACAAGTGGAGCCAAGCCTGGACAACTTAGAAAGACCTTATCACAAAGGAGGTGGTCAGGGGACTTGGCTCAGTGTGAAGGCCGTGGGTTAATTTCCCAGTACAGGGTAAAGTGGAGAAGAAAAACCGGAAATAAAGAGACGAGGGAGAGGGTAGAGATAGGGAGGGAAGGAGGGAGGAAGAGGGGAAGGGAGAGAGAGACAGACAGACAGAGAGAGAGACAGAGAGAGAGAGATGGAAATCAAGGAACACTGAGAATACTGATGGACCAGGAGACTGGGGTCAAGTTTGGAAGACACAGACCTGTGGTAAACATCACTATGAGAAGCTCTGGCAAGGACTTCAGCACATAAGATGATGGGACCTGTCTTCAGAAAATGGGTAATCTGATTACCTGCAGGAAAGCAGAAGGATCAGAAGGCAACATCTAAAGACCAGACAGGGTAAGACCAGTATCTTACTGAGAGTTTGCATCTATGTTCATTAGGGAGACTGGCTTATAGTCTTCTTGGTTGAGTTTTTCCCTGGTTTTGGAATCAAAGTAACACTTGCTTCTAGGAATGAATTTGGAAATGCCGAATGGTTTTTCTGGTGTGATAAACTAAAAGTGTAAATAAGAATCAAAATGAATACTTGATATTGTGTAATAGAAAAAAAAAGGTCTAAAGGGGAAGTGGGAAGGGTTGGGGAAAGCAAAGAAGGGAAAAGAAAAATTAAGAGATAAGGAAAAAATGGAAACAAAGTCTGTAAATAGGGAAGGGTGGAGGATTGAAGGGAGGGCAGGGGAATGGAGAAAAATAAGAACCAATATATGTCATGTAAAGGTACAAGATTCCAATGATGAATGTAACTGTACTGTATACCTAAAATGTACCAATAAAGAAAAAAGGAAAAAAATAAACTTCTGTTGCAACAAACAAACAAGCAAAGACTATTTCTCTGTGCCTCTGTTTTGTTACTTGATACAAAGGTTAAATACATTAACGTAAAATGCTCAGAACAATGCCTATCACGTGGTAAGAACTCTGTCATATTACCCCAAAGACACATTAGAAAGGCTGTTTTGTAGAAGGAAGACGAAAGTTTTCAGTCAAGACAGATTTTTTTGAACCAAGATCTACTTGCTTCTATGAAGTTGGCTATTCCACTTTCCATTTTTTCAGAGGTCACTGCTTCTCTTGTGTAATATAAATGTGATACAGTATCTGTGAATGCAATGGGCCAACTTTCTATTTAGTCTTCTCTTACTGACTTATGCCACTTGAAAACAATGAAATCTAGACTCTGAGTATAAATCCAAAACAAAACAGAAGTTCCAAGTATTTCTCATAAATTCCTGAAGATGTATATTAAACACGTATATGATGATGCACTTTTATTCCTCTCATCCACCATGAAATTCAGTGCTATTGGTTCATGTCCTAATCATACTATATTTTGACTGAATGGAAAGACATGGAGGGAGATTATTCAGTTTCACCAATGTCATTGAACACCTACTGGTTTGTTAGGCACTGTTTCAAACTGTGCTGTGGGCTCCGAATACACTATGCCAAAATGCGAAGGATGTACCCCTTGCTTGAGAAACTAACTAATCTACATTATAGTTAGGTGTAGTGACTTGGCAGATTCTCTTGTTTACCTATCTTCTTTATTTTTATATTCCTCTTCTTGCTTCACAAGTTGAAAAGAAACATTATTGGTACCCACAATTTGTATTTCCATAAATATCAGCATATCAGGCTGATATCAGGCACTGGGCATTGGGCTGGTGATCTTCCTGGTTACCAGTTTCATTTTTTCCTCCCCATATGCAGTACAAACAAGGAATTGAGCAAAAGCCAGGACATGTGGCAACTGTTAAGTTTCCTGCATGTTTTATGAGCTCAAAATCAAATGTGGAGTCCACCCTACTCTCTATCACTGGCCTTGACATCATCAAATTTATACCACCACTGTGCCCTTAAAACTTGGAAATTGCTCATTATTCAGGTCAAAGGTGCAGTTTGCTTATTGATTCTGAAGCTTCTATTTGGTAAAAATTCAGTGTAATGTATAGACCTCATCTCCTAAATCCTATCTTGGTACTCTCTTCTCCACAGCAGGGTGTAATTTTGCTTATTGTATATGCAAGCACCTTTTTCCAGTATGCCCTCTTCCAAGCATGCCTTCTTTGTGCCAGATACTATTAGACATTATTGATTGAATATTCCCAGGCCTTCAGTTATATGACTGTGTCAGGTATGCCTAATTTTTCTATTTGTCTAAAAAAGAGCTATATGTTATTATAAATAGAGTGCACATTTGGAGATGGAAATACACTGTTCATTAGGTATACCAGTACAAAACCATTGGCCTCTGGCCATGCTCCTCTAATGGTGTAATTTCCATGCCTCCAGGGATATGGTTATGTATCCTCTCTTTATTTTGAGGGCTATAATTGTAAACACATGTCTTTGACAGGATACCTTATATCAATAGTCTTCATTCACTCTGCCAGGAGAAGTGCACAGTGCAATGCAACATCAAAGGAAACCTAGTGAAATGTTGATCTCTTATTTGAAATGTATTTGGGTTGGGCTCATACTAACTTATTACTACATGTGGAAATCAAACTTTAAACTAAGACTGAGAGGTTTTAGGAGAGCAACTTTAGTACTAAATAAATGAGATAAAAATGATATAGTAAAAAGGGTTCGTTGTAGTCATCTGCATGGGAAAACCACCACATCTGACATACATAAACCAGAGTCTATTATCAATCACATACATTTAGTTTATTTGCATTATAATTTCCCAGATATGTCTGAACCAATTTGTGAGCTTTTGGTGAAAAAAATTCCTGTGGCTTCTCTATTTACTTCATTTACAGGGCATCATTTGTGAACCTGGGGTTCAGTTATGCCTAATAAAAGCTTGTTACAGGCAGTAAAATGGACACAAACACCAAATTCTTTAGTGGTCCCTTGTCTTTAAGCAGTAATTTTAAAAGTCTATTGATGTTTATCACTCTGGTTAGTCTTCCTTCACACACAAATGTCCTCCTGAATACCCTACTACGTCCTTAAAAGAAGAAAATAATGAGTAGTGAAGATGGAAATAATGTGTTTTGTATTTCCATAAATATCAGCAATTCTTTTTTGTCATCAATTTTTACATTATATGACTACCAACTACTACACTTCTTTTTTTCCCCAAGGGGGGTGACTTTGGGAATCTTTTAACAGTAATGCAGATGTTAGTTTATAGGCATGCTGACAGTGGGTGTGGTGCCTTCCTGATCAGTTCTAGAACAGCACCTGTCATGAGTCTTGGTTTGGAAAACACATTTATGTCAGCTGGCAAACTACTGTACGCAGGAGGATGGAAGGAGCATGAGTGCTTGTTAACCTAAGTCCTCATTCTCCACTTCAGAGCCTGCCAACACTAAAATTTAAGAAAGGCCTTTTCTTAACCAAGTGGAAGACTTTTTGTTTTGAATTACAGAACACAACATCAGAGTGGCTGGCTTTCCCTGCTAAAATACCATCTTTTTCCAAATGCCTAACGATACCATTTTTATTAATATGAAATTAGGGTGAGGGACAAAAGTGTTTTTAAGGATTTAGTCTCACTGTGGTTGAAAAAGGATATAACATCATTTCATTATAATAGAGTAATTGTTTTAAAAATATTTCTTGAGAAAATTTAGGAAGACCCATTGAATTTTTCGTGTCATGGGACACACGTAAAAGGATGACACCTTTAAAAAAAGTATTTATATAAGTATATTAAAGCATATAAGAAAGGTAGCGATCAAGTCACAATATGCTTTGAAATCAACAGTGTTCAGTGCAGGCTGATGAGGGCTGCTCTGGAGGCTGGCAGCCCCGCCAACAGAAGTAGGTGGTGGTTCCTTGTCTCCTGCGGAAGTGGGAAAGGGGTTAGAAAAATAAAAGCGCTGAGGCTTTGGGTCTCAGGAGGGGTGGCACTGACCTTAGGAGCCCAGGGGACAGTAGGCTGGGTGTGACTTAGGGACTGGAGGGCCTTCATGGAGCGGTCCTTAGGGAGAGGAGGGAGTCCCTGAGCCCTCAGGCTGTGCAGCTGCGCCCAGCTCTCAGGTGGTGGAGGCACAGGGCAGGTTAGGGGAAGGCTTGCATGCAGGCCCATCTTACTTTTCATAGAGCTGGATTCCCCTGAGCACAGCTTCTGCTCAATGGCCCAGGCCTGGGCACGAAGGACTGGGTCACCCCGTTTCTGGACACTGGCTGGAAGGCAGATGGCTTGGGTTCTGGGTTCAGCGCCCTTGTCTTGAGGTCCGGCATCTTGAAACACAACGGCCCATCAAACTTGTTCTTTCCCTTCTTGTACTGGCAGATGGCCTGCAGCACGATCTCCCTGGCGCAGGGGTGTGGGCGCCCCTCGGACTTCGGGCACGGGCAGAGGCTCTTAAGGAGCACAGTGGGGTTGACCTGAACTCGCGCCAGGCCTTGCAGCCGAGGGTCCCCAGCGGCTAACAGCTCCGGCTTCACTTGGTTGAGGTAATCATAGGAGAGCTTTGCTGTAAGGGAATGCTCGGAGGATGACTGCCTGCCGGGGCAGCCTCTCCAGGCGGTGTCCTCCCTGCCTGCCTGCACCATGCAAAGAGCTGGGCGCTGGGGCGTGGGCCTCAGAGGCGAAGACTTAGGGGCAGAGGAGTGCAGCGAGGCCTTGGCTCCCCCAAGTACCAGCTCAGAAACCTGCTCAGGTAAAGGCCCATGAGAGCCTGAGGGCGGAGGCGGGGCACACAGGCCAAGTGAACTCAAGCTCCAGTTGGGGTGACAGTTGGCTTCAGAACGCAGGCAAAGCTCATGGGGCCCAGGCGCTCAGAAGCCTCTCTCCTGTTTGGGCCAGGCCTGTGCTCCTGGGAACGAGGATATCACAGGGGACAGGGGTGACTGGGGGCCCTTGCTGTCTGCAGAGCATAGAATGCTGCAGCCTCCACCCTTCCCCTTGCCAGTCAGACCCTAAGCTAGGGGCAGAAGGGCCTAGCAAGAGCCTCTAACTTTGCACATGACTTTGCAAGGCAGGAAATGGAAGAATTTATGCAGACAACTATTGATGGGAAGGGCTCTCTTTCATCATTGGAAAAATTAACATAATACACTTGGGTTTTCTTTGAAGAAGACACAAATAACTAATTTTCTCTTTTTAATAAGATGATTGGTGTATCTTTCTTGTTATAAAAGTAGTGCATGTTCTAAATGCAGAATAGTGATGTTGGTTTTGTGAATTGGTTCATGCATTTAGAATACCTTGTTTTCAACCTCTTTACTCTTCCTCTCCCATTCTTTCCCCCTCCCTAATCCCTTCCCCATTTCCAATCGTCTACCGTCTAGTTTCCTATCGTCCCTCCTTATTTGATTTGTTTATTTATTTATAGTTTAAGTTGACTATATAAGAGAATGCATGTGACATTTAGATTTATGTCAGGCTTGTTTTGCTAAGCATTCTATTCTTAAATTCAACCGATATTCTTGCAAACTATATGATTTCTTGTTTCTTTATGGCTGAATGATATTCCATTTCATATCTACACCTTTTTTATTCCATTCGTCTCTTGACGGGTACCTAGGCTGTTTCCAAAGCTTTACTATTGTGCACTGCATTGCTATGAACACCGTATGCATAGATCACTGTAGTATAATGCCTTTAATTCTGAGTATGTACCCAGGAGTTGTGTGATAGGTCAGATGGTATTTCTATATTTAGTTTTTTGAATAATCTCCATTTTTCTTTCCACAATGGTTGTTCTAGTACTTTCACCAGCAATCTAGTAGGGTTCTTTTTTCCTCATCTGTGCACCAGCATTCACTATTCACTGTTCATTATATTCTTGATGACAACCGTTTCAGCTGGGATGAAATGGAATCTTAATGTTGTTTTGATTTGCATTTTGCTCATGGTTAAAAATATTGAACATTTTTTCATGTACTTACTGGCTATTTGCACTTCTTTTGAGAAGTCTTTTCAGTTTATTTGTTCAGTTTTTGATTATGTCATTTTTATGAGGTTCTTTATAGATTTTTTTTTTTTTTTTTTTTTTTTTTTTGGTACTAGGGATCGAACTCGGACCTTGTGCTTGTGAGGCAGGCAGCAGAACCACTGAGCTAAATCCCCAGGCCTTTATAGATTCTTTATATTAGTCCTCAGAAGGTAGGTAATTAGGAAATATTTTCTCCCATTCTGTAGGTTGTCTTTTTAATATTTTGATTATTTTCTTTGCTGTGAAGATGGCTTTTACTTTGTTGTAATTACATTTGTTGATTCTTGATATTATTTTCTGTTGTATTGGGGTTATTCAGGAAGTCTTTGTCTATGCCTATGTAATCTGCCAGAAGTTTCACAATTTGTGCTTTTTATAATTAGGTCTTTGACCCTGATGTGACTTTAGTGCAGGGTGAAAATGGTTAGCTAGTTTCCATCATCTATAAATGAATTCGCTGTTTAGTGTATTCTTGATACATTCTCACTGGGATGAAATATAAGTATAATTTTTTAAAAAATTTAAATATTTCTTATATTTATTGGTACATGTTTTTAGAACATAATGATTACATTCAATGTGTGGAGTTGGCACATGAACATGAAATTTATTTCTTTTTTTATACCATTCCTATTCCCTTCCTCCTTCTCTCTTCCCTCACTCTCC
>NW_022900950.1:1867170-1970094 GCF_012274545.1 Fukomys damarensis | reverse complement strand
TATATATATGATATATATCATATATATATATATATTTTTCATAGGGACTTAGTGCATGTACACAACATCTCACAGTTCCCTCCTTTTCAATTACATTTTCCTTTCCTTCTTATATCCTTTCTCTCTCTCTCTCTCTCTCTCTCTCTCTCTCTTTTCCTTCCCCATAAGCTAAATATCCATCTTGCTATTTCCTATTGTCTATCTTCTATTTTGCAATTAATTTATCTTTTGTGTTTCTCATATGAGAAACCACACAATATTTAAGCTTGTATGTCTGATTTACTTTCCGTAACCTTGTGGTTTCAAAGTGCACCCATTTTCCTTCAGTTCATTCCACTTTATCCCCCTTTATGTCAGAGTAGCACTCCATTGTATATAAACACTACATTTTCTCTAAGCATTCATCTGATCATGGACATACAGATTTAACTATTATGAGTTGTGCTGCTATAAACATGGATAGGCATGTATCACTGTAATATGATGTCTTTAACTTTTTCAGGAAGATACCTAGAAGGGGAATAGCTGGGTCAAATAGAAGTTCTAGTTTTAATTTTTTAAAGAAGCTCCATACTGATTCAATAGTGGTTATACCAGTTTATACTCCTACCAACAATAAAGAAGAATTCTGTTTTTCCTCCCACGACTCTTCAGTATTTGTTATTATTTGATTTTTCAAAAATAGTCATTTTTTGCTGGAGTGAGATGGACTTTCAGTGCTGTTTTAATTCACATTTCTCAAATTAACAGTGATGTTGAACATTTTTTTTCATGTATTTTTGGCCATTTGTATTTCTTCATCTGAGAAGTGTCTATTCTTTTCAGATGCTCATTTTTTGATTGTCTTTAAATTTGTACCTAATTTTTGAGTTCTTTATGTATTCTAGGTATTATACCTTTGTGAAGTAGCTGGCATTTTTCACCTATTTGTAGGTATTCTCTTCACTCTGTTGGTGGATTCCTTTACTGTACAGAAGCTTTTAAATATATTATGATTCCATTTGCTGATTCTTGGTATTATTCCTTGTTCAGTGGGGGTTCTTTTTAGAAAATTCTTGCCTATAGCTATGTCTTCAAGAGTTTACCTATTTTGTCTTTCAGCAGATTAAGTTTTTATATTTTAATACTTAGATTTCTGATCTATTTTGACTTTAGTTTGGTGCATGGTGAGAGACATAAGTCCAGCTATTATCTTTAGCATGTGGATAGCCAGTTTTCCCAGAACCATTCATTAATGAGAATATCTTTTCCCCAGCAAAGCTGTATGGCCCTCTTGTCAAAGACAAGGCACCTAAATGTGCCTGGCATTGTTTCTGCATCATCTGTTCTGTTCCACTGTCCCACAAGTTTAGTTTTAATTTTTTTTAACTCACTTAGCTTTGTAGCATAACTTCAAGTGTGGGATTGTGATGCCTTCTTCCTTGCCCTTGTTGGCCAGAATTGCTTTTGCTATTCTAGGTATTTTCTAGTTCCATATGAATTTTAGGATTACTTTCTCTAGTTTTGTGAGGAATGCTACCGGTATTTTGATTGTGATTACAGTAATTTTTGATAACAGTTTTTAAAATATGCCATTTTGACTAAATTGGTTTTTCCTATCCAGAAACAGGGGATATCCTTCCATTTTCTGATATCCTGTTTGATTTCTTCATTTATAGTATGATAGTTTTCATTGTAGAGGTCTTTTACTCCTTGGTTACGTTAATTTCGATTTAATTTTTCTTGATACTATTGTAAAAGACATTATTTCCCTGATTTCTGCCTTAGTGGGTTTATTATTGGTGTTTTGATTTTTATGTGCTGACATTTTATCTTACTACACTACTGAATTTGGTTAATAATGCTAGGAGTCATTCAGTGAAGGTTTTGTGGTCTACTATGCAGAGAATCATGCTATCTGGAAATAATAATTTATTCTCTTTCTTAGTCATATTCCTTTCAGTTCTTTTTCCTGCCTGATTGCTTTGGCTAATGTTTGAGAATTTTATTGAACAGAAGTGTTTGTACAATTTTGTCTTATTTCTGATTTTCAATAGAAAGCTTTCATATTCTTCTGATTTTTAATATGATTTTGGTCCTAGTTTGTCATAGATGGTTCTTAATGGATAAAGATAAAGTCCTTCTACACTTACTTTCTTCAGAGTCCTTTTAAAAATCATGAATGGATATTAGATTTTGTCAAATGCTCTTTTCTGTGTCTATTGCAATGTGTTATTTTTGTCTTTGTCTCTGCTGATGCGGTAGGTTATATTTATTGATTTGCATATGTCTAACCATTCATCCCTGCCTCCCTGGAATGAATCTTACTTGGTCAGGATGTATGATGTTTTTGATGGTTGATTGTATTCTTTTTGCCAGTATCATATTGAGAATTTTTGTGTCTATGCTCACTAAAGAGATTTTCTTATTTGGTTGGGTCCTTTTTTGGTTCTGGCATCAGGGTAATGGTTGCTTTCTAATTTTGGCATCAAGGTAATGACTCTGGGAGTACTGCTTTCCCTTTTGATTTCATTAAAGATTTTGAAGAGTATTGGTGCTAGATCTGTCAAATTGTTGTTTAATTTGGCAGTGAATCCATCAGGACATTGGTTTTTCTCAATTCATAGTTCTTTAAAATGACTTTTTCAATTTTATTGATAGATGTTAGATTATCCAGGATTTTTATATCTTCTTGGTTCATCTTTGATAGTTCATATATATATCTAGGAATTCATCCATTTCTTTTGAATTGTCTTTGTCTCTTCTGACCAATTTTGGCTTGGAATCTACTTTATCTAAAAGTAGCATAGCTACTCTTTTTTTTTTTTTCTGGTTTCTGTTGAACTGAATTTCCATTCTTTGATTTTTAATCCTTTTTAAATTAAATGTATCTCTCGTATACTGCATATTGTAGGGTTTCTTGATCTGTTTCTTGATCTGTTCTGGTAATCAATGTCTTTTGATAGAGGAATTGAAACCATTCACATTGAGAGTTGTTACCAAAAGAGATCGACTTATTCCTGTCATTGCGTTATTTTCCTGTTGTTGAATCCTTTAGTTTTTTTTCCCCCTTCTGCTTAGCTCTTCATCCTGCCAGATATGCTTATTTTCTTTGACTTATTGGCAT
This sequence comes from Fukomys damarensis, assembly GCF_012274545.1. Classification (NCBI taxonomy): domain Eukaryota; kingdom Metazoa; phylum Chordata; class Mammalia; order Rodentia; family Bathyergidae; genus Fukomys; species Fukomys damarensis. The sequence continues at coordinate 1,966,988 of NW_022900950.1, read as the reverse complement.
TGTTGGCTTCATTTACTCTTCCTAGGATATGCTTGAGAATTTTTTGTAGTATTGGTTTGGTGTTCATGAATTTCTCGAGGTGTTTCTTGTCACGGAAATGCCTTATTTCTTCATCAATTTTGAAAGAAAGTTTTGCAGAGAATGTAAGATGGTGTTGGAAGTTGTCTTTTAGGGCTTGAAACTTTTCACTCCAGACCATGTTGGCTTTTAATGTTTATGTTGAGAAGTCTCCTGTAAATCTAGCAGGTTTCCCTTAAATGTGATTCATTGCTTTACTCAAACAGCTTTTAAGATTTTGTTCTCAAGTTGGACTTCTGGTAGTTTGACTATGATGTGATGGAGAAAATTTCTCTTTTGATTATGGCTATTTGGGGTTCTATATGCTTCACTTATCTGTACATTTATTTGTTTCTTTATATTTGGGAAGTTTTCTGGTATTTACATAAACAGATATTTTTATGCCTTTTGTGCTGTCTTCTGATTTTTCACTTATTCCAGTTACTCTTAGACTGGTGTCTTATGCATTGTGTAGCAACTATTGAATCTATTATTTATGTTCTCTTGCTGCTTTTAAGGTGTTTTACTTTCAAATACCCCGTCTTCTAATTCTGAAATTGCATCTTCACAGTGGTCACTTCTACTGTCCATACTTTAAATATAATTTTTAATCTCCTGGATTTCAGATTGAAACTTTTTCATGGACTTATTTGCTAAACTGGTCATTCATGCTTTGTATCTTTCTTTTTTTAGCTTACTAGCTTTTTATTAGTGTCTTCTGAAAGCTCTTTCATTGTTTTTCACAAATCTTCCACTACCTTTTTAGTTATATCTTCTTTTACTTTACTCTACACTTCTTTAATCTGTTTTTTAAAAATTATGTTATCCTTTCAAGTTATTCTGCTTTATGGCTTGTCTTATTCTCTTCCTCAATGCCTCCTTTAATTGGGCTTGGGGAAGCTAGAGTTTTGGGAGGCATTTTATTGCCTTCTGTTTTGTTTTGTGGTGAGGTTTGTTGGTACTTATTGTGGAAAGACTTTGTTGCTAGTATAGGGATCCCTTAGTCTGCTTTTCTCTGATGTGCTTTGGATGTGGCTAACTTTGCCTCTGCCCTAAGATATAACTACTTCAGTTAATTTGGGAGGGGAAGATGCAGTGTAATTGGCCCTATACTGAGTTTTCTGGGAATGTATTCCAGCATTGTTAATGTCAGGTAATCTGGCTATTGGATTACATAGAAAACCCATTAATATCAATTATGTGATGTTGACAATATGAAGTAAATCATCTACAATAGTATCATCGAGGATAAATTAGATATTAATGTATCAATCACGTAGCACCCTTAATTAACCCTAGAGAATAAACCTACAATTATAGTGTAAATACTACGATACCAGGTATTGATTTATTGCTAATATGTACTAAATGTGACAGTTTTATCTCTGCTAATGGTAGAAAAGAATTCTTCAGTAATTTTATAGAGTTATCTAACTAAATATTAAGAAAACTTAATGTTTATACTATTAAAGATATAGAGGGTTTAGGAAGGGCGAGTGCAGGAAGAAAAATTTGAAACCTTAAAATATAGGATGTAGGAACCAGCCTTTGAGTTTGTCCTGCCCAAGGAGTGCACAACGATGAAAGATGAAAGACACAAAGATAATTTAGAATGAGGGGAACAGAGGGCTCTTGCCTCTACTGGACAAAGACCTCTCAGAATTTGGCTCATGTCAGTTTTATTCACTTAGATAAGGCAGCAACCAATTAGGTTAATGGAAGATTCATCTGCCTCTTGTCATCTGTAGTGTGTGCCCAGGTAAACATCCAGACCTCAGCTGTATTGACTCTTCTCTGGAACTTGCAATGTGCCAGGATGCCTGCACACTGCCAAAGGAGGAAGAGCTTGCTGTTTTCTCTTCTGTGCTCATAGAAAAAGTCAATTAGGCCTTGATCCTCCTTATCTGGTCTCCTATAATAGGATATGAGAAGGAGGAGAGTGAAATGAGACAAAGAGGACTATTGGGGAGTTGAAGGATGTTTAAATAATTAGGCAACACAATAGAAAAATCTGACAAGCAAAAGAGAAAAGAGTGAAAAAATTATACGGAGAATAAACATTTTAAAAAGTGGAAGGGAAAATTTAAAAGGAAGAAGAGGAAAAAATGAAAGAAAAAGTAGTAAGAAAAAGAGGGAAAATAAGGCAAGGAAAGAGGACAGAGGAAAAAAATCTCCAAGTCCTAATAAACTAGTGAAGAAGAAAGAGGAAAGAGAAGGGGAAAAAAGAAGTTTCTGTGTGATTTTGAATATGCAGTTTTCTTCTGAGATCTGCTATTGTAGGGTCTAGCAATTCTCAATTTCTCTGAGTCTTTTCTGTTTTACTGAGGCTGTGGCAGTGTCTAAATCAAGACATATCTCTGTTCAGACCAGAGCTCCGTGCTGCACGTAGACATGAGCAGGCAGTAGAGTGAGAACTTGAGTACCCAATCCTGAGGCTTTCAAATCTAGAGAATGCCAGTGGGGGAGGCTGTGTCCTTTCCAGCTGAGCTCAGACCTATCAGGGGTCTCTTTCCAGCCCACTTCCTGGCTGTGGCTATCTTTCAGCCAGGCACTAGAGGAGGGTCACACTGGAAACCCGCAAGTGAAGCTGTCCCATGGCGGCTATTCGGAATGCGAGGTTGTAACACTCTACCTTTTCCTGGAATAGCACCAGGGATGTGGGGGCACCTGGACTGGGATCACTCACCAGCTGTTGCCTGTGGAAAGTATCCAGTGGGAGCAGAACTTTGAGCTGTTTTTGCAGATCACAGCAATCACCAGGCCCTTTGGAGTTCCCAGCATTCAGTTCATTTGATTTTGCTTTTCTGTGAGTCAGGAACAGGAAGTCAGGGAAAGTCCAGGATGTTTCCTTCTCTTCTCCAGATTATGTTCTGTCTCTTTAATTTCTCTGTGCTCTTTATTTTCCTGTCAGCCCCTTCCTGATTGCTGTCGCTCCCCCATCTCTGTTTCTCCCCCGCTCTCTCCTCTCTCTGTCCCTCCCCTCTCTCTGTTTCTCCCCCCCTCTCCGTCCTCTCTCTGTCCCTCCCCTCTCTCCTCTCTTTCTCCCTCCCTCCCTTTCTCACCCTCTCTGTGTCTCCCCTCTCTCTCCTCTTTCCTCTCTCTCTCTCCCTCCCTCTCTCTCCTCTCTCCCTCTCTCCCCAATCTCTCCTCTTTCCTCTCTCTGATAATCTGTATTCTTAGATTGTATATTTCTTCTTTTTTATCGTAATTTATTTCAGAAGATCAGTAGGGAAAAAAAAGTATGCTTCTTATTATTGGATTTTCCATAGATTTTATGGAAAAAAAAATTGAGGGGAATTATTCCTACCTTCAGACCTGTTCCATTGACAGATGTTCTATTGGTTTAAATATAGAGGTTAAAAAAAAATCTATGTTCTGGTGGGCACAGGTGTGTAAAGAATGTCATTAGCTTGATGAATATTCACACCATCTTAATGGATATTGAAACTAGGACAAGTAAATTCACACTTGGAATTATTGATAATGTCTCTAGTTTGTAGATCTCAACTGCACTTGCCCAAATTTTAATTGATTTTTTTTTTTTTTGCTCTTTCTAATAATAAGCACTAACAATTCAGTATCAGCTAAGGTACAAAGCTAGATGTAAAAGTACCTTGTACTGTGAAAAATATCAATCCCTATGTGTTGGTTCCTAAAGATATTTGAAATCCTTCTTTCTTCTTTTCTTTTCCATTTTTCTTTCTTCCCCCTTTCTACCCTCCCCCTCTCTTCTCATCTTCCCTCCTATCTCTTTTTCCCTTCTCTACAAAAAGAGTTTGTGAAATTTTTAAATAAGCCCTTAAAGCCACGAGGAAAGGCCAAGTGTTTGAAATGTGGAATGTGGAGGGAAATCATTATGAGTATCACTGTTTTCATATTTTTTTTTCATTTTGCCTTTTTATTTCAGAAAGTTTAAAAATATTGAGTTCATTAAGGATGGCTTTCATGTGGTTACCTTCTGTTGTAATAAAAAATTCATAAAGAAGGAAAGCCATCCCAAACTGGGGTTTTATTTAGATTATGAGTCATGTTAATATTTTCAGTATATATTTTAATCAGCAAGGGTAACCCTCAACCACAGTTTGGATTCATCCAGTGTCTGTTCTTCAAAAGTTGTACATTTAGCAACCTCTAGAAGTTATTACTCATTTATTTGATTTATAAAATGCGCTCATCACCCTGGCCTTTGGGCCTATTTGCAACAGTGATGCAAATTTAATGAACACAGTATTGCTTGGTTCTCCTCCAGCAAGTGGATTTCCGCACCTCTCCCCTGTAGCCACCATGAGTCAAGAATAGAGCCAGCTTGAACAGATGGGCTATGAACTGGGTTTTAAAGGAAAATTTAAATTTAAATTGTTGATTTACTGGGAAAGGAAATTAATTTTTACAAAAAACAGAACAAAACAAAACAAAACAAAATACCCTTTCTCTTGCTGGTCAGGTAGATGTAATGACCAACCAGGATGTAGTACTTGACCTACATAGGTGTGAAGTCATGAAGGGGAAAAACCTGAGATGTGGCTAAGGTTGTGCCCCACCTGCCCAAAAGAGCCAGGACTACAAAAAATAAATTTTAGAATAACTTCGTTGAAATTTTAGGCAGCCAGAAAGCGTGTCAAGTGACATGCAGTCTGTCTAGCCAATGACTTTTCAGTATCTCCCCTCCCACAAACCTTAAAAGTCACTTTGAATGCAGAGTAATACAATGGTTAAACTTACACATCTGAAATTATCAATGGAGTCTTAACCAGACTTTTCTGAGTTATCTCATCTATAAAATGGGGTAAAATGAAATAATGTGTATAAAGTATATCTCACACAATTGGCACACAGAAAGAGTTCAGTAAATATTGGTTATAGTTTTTAATGACACTTTAGAGATTTGCCTGATTTGGAGGAGTGTGTGACCAATTTTTGAGCTCTATAAGTCACATTAAGAAAAACAATATGCTTCCATCATTGAAATGCCTTCCCTGACTAATGAATATTTGTGAAAGTTTTTGGAAAAACTCATTTTAGTACTACCACCACACAACCAAGTGATGGTCATGAGGTTTTTCATGATGTTGCCACAACATAAGCATGTGATCTTTGGATCACACAGTATAAGTGAGTTATACTGCTTAACCACACAAGCCAGTTACATCTATCCTATTAGAATGATATTATAAACAGAAGTGTTCTGTTAGTTGTTCAACAAGAGAATGAGTTTAATAAAATGATAATTTGGGGCTATGAGGTAATATAGTAGTAAGTGAAAAACTTGGAAGAATAATTTAGCTTACCCTATGAAATATTCATTTTGTTTTGAAGCAGAGATCACTGGGTGAGGATCTGGAATACATGTTTCCTTATATTCCCAATATTTCTGTATTTCTATAGCTGTATACTGTGTCTCCAAAAGATACACGTGTGACAAAACAAACAAACAAACAAACAAACAAACAAACAAAAGCCTTCTTACCTCTAGAAGATTTTATGAAAATGGAGCCACTGCTTAAACTTGATCTAAAGTCTGTGGTTCATCTGGTAATATGTATGGGAAGAGAGTATGTTCACCCCATCATGTATACTTTTCTTTCTTATCTTTTGATTTACCTTGTGAATCATGTATAAAATCCTATTTCTGCATTAGCTGTCAAAAAGGAAAAAAATTCATTGAGGAATTGTGCCTTTGTCTGTTTAGCTCTAAAATACATATTTTAAAAAGGAAGTGGGAGGGATAGGGGAAAGGAAAGAAGGGAAAAGAAAAAGTATGAGAAAAGGAAAAACATGGAAACACAGTTTTGTAAATAGGGAAGGGTAGAGGGAGTGAGGGGAGGGCAGGGGAATGGGTAAAAAATAAGAACCAAGATACATCATGTAAAGCTACAAAATCCTAATGAATGTAACTGTAATGTATACCTAAAATGTACCAATAAACTTAATGAAAAAAAGGAGAGAATAGATCTCACCTGATTTTTATGGTATAAACATTTACATAATAACTTCATTATTACTAATCAAATAAAATTTCATTTTCCTATACATTTTTGTTTACTTTGCAGTGGTTCCATGTTTTTCTTCTACATCATTCAAATATACAGTATATTCATATCAAGACATCTCTCGTTCAATTTTTGTTTATCAGTTTGTGTTCAGTGTTTACTGGAATAAAACTGGAAGATCACTTGTCCTTTCTTCCCCCATACAAGCTGGAAATAATTGATTTAGTTAGATTTTGTCAGGCCATTGGGCCTTCGAAGGAGTTTAGAGCCGCTTTTGATCTTATCCAGGGATTTCCTCAGTTGTCAGTACGCTGCATGCTGTACTCGAGCAGCGAGTGTTGCTCTCCATTGACCGAAATGGCAGCACCTATCAGAAAAGCATGCTCTCTTTTGCGGTGAATCTAGGTGAGGTCCATCTGGAAACAGCTTCCTTGAAATGTTTGTATTCTCTTTTTAGAGAAAGATCTGGGATATGCAATATAGGAAATCTGTCTTTAAATAATATGAAACATTTGTTTCAATTTCTTTTTCCGATTGGCTCATTTCTGCCATAGAGGAAGATCATTCCTTCCCTGATGGGTTGATTTGAAATTTGGCATGAGGCTCTAGCCTTTGTGTTGAATTTGCTTCTTTAGTTTTTCCTTGGGAAATTAGATTCTTTCCTGGATGTAGGCAATCTCACTGGAATTTTATAATGGCATCTATAGACCAAGAAGTCTGATAATAAAGAGTTCTTGACCCTGGTTATAGCCCTTTGAGAATCTTTCATTAAGAGACAGCTGATGAGAGATAAAATTGGCATAAACCACCTATTAGTATAACCCACATATTGTATCTATTGTTATACTTTTTAAATAGGGAACCTGAATTCCTTCGTGAGAGGGATGGATTGGTTTTTCTTTTCAGTGCCGCCACTTGGGAACACGGGCCTAAAATTCACTGGGCATTATTATTTTATTTTGCTTAGTAATCTGTTTACTATAGTTGGCCCTATATTTTGATTTCTATTGTCCCCATCTACATGGACTATGAGGCTTGTTACTTACATAAATGTATTTGAACCCACGAGGAAACACCAGTGGGGAGAATTTTTATTAAGATGGAAATGTTCATAGTAATATGTAGCCATGGAAATGTGCATAATCTTTCTTGAGGGCTGTCCAGGGTGCCTGCCTGGTGCCAGTTCTCTGAAGGAAGAATATTGAAATGCATGCGAAAGAAATTGTGGAAAATTTTCCTCCTGGAATTAAAAATTTTGTGACACTCCCAAATCCCATAGAACACAGAAGAAATATAATATAAATTTATGAAACAAAATATGGTTGAATTTATTCCATGTCTAACAATATAAATGTGAAGCAAAGGAAAACATCCTCATCCCACCAAAAACGCACTGCTTTAATAAACATTAGTTGAAAGAGGATGTGCTGCTTTTGGCGTCTGGTCCAGACACTTATTGTAAAACAGGATAATCAAATGTCTTCCACATTTGAAATCACTGGGGTGCAGTTGAGTTGTGGTTTTACTCTATAAGTTCATTGGAATGCTGAGATGAATCCTATCCTGTATCTTTCTGTCAGCAGGAGGTTTCCCACCATGTATATTGGAACTATGCCTATTATTCTTATTAATCCTTTTGCTATTACAGTAGCATGTCAATTTTGACAGGCTGGTCAGTACCATATTTGTTTCTAGCTACCTACAACGCTCATATTCTCCAAATATAGAGAAATGGGGAGGGCTAGGTGATTGGGTAATGAATGGTGAGATAGCTGTCTTTAATTTATTTATTATTGCTTAGGTATTCATACTGACATATGTGGACCCCCAAATATTGAATGCGGTGCTATTCTCTTGTGATCTATAGGAGAAGGCATAGTAATGGACAACATGAAGTACTTTTTTATCATGGTGGAATTTCAAGTGAATTTTAAGAGGAAACAATGTGTAAGAAAGTGAACCTGCACTATTACATATGTAAAGAGAGAGGGGGAACTAATGTCTCTACTTGACCTGCTAGAAACAGTCCTTACAAAGTTCGTCCCTCAGGTATGTGGCAATATATTGAAGGGAAGTGTACTTGCTGAGATTAATTGAAACAATATCGACATCGATTTAGAAATTCAGATCTTTATGAAAGACGTCAGACTGTGTGTCTCATGCTGAGTATGATGATCACTATAATAACTATATCCACTGAAAATTAATTGTATATATTGCAGTGGATAATGTCAATTCTTTGAATAATCCTGTGAGTAGACCCTATTAAGACTTCAATTTTGCAGTTCAAGTAAATGAGGCTTAGAGATATCCAAGGTCATACCACTCATAAGTTAAAAGTCTGGAGATTTTTACTCTGATTCTTTGATTCTGAACCCCAAACTTTTATATATCATGTCCTCTATAATAATATCAAACACTGATTTAAACTTACTATGTTCTGGGCTAAGCACTTTTACATATATTTTCTTTCTTTTTTTTGGTACCGGGAATCGAACTCGGGTCCTTGTGCTTGCAAGGCAGGCCACCGAACGGCTGAGCTAAATCTTTGGCCCCTATATTTTCTTTTTATTCTTTTAATAATTTTGTGTAGACATTATTATTATTTTATCCTGTTTTATGCTTAAAGAAATCAAAACACACAAACAATTAAATAATTTCCCTTAGATCATAAACAAGGTCATGGTAGAATTAAGATATGAATACATACAGCTTATGTATGTATATGTCACATAGGTATTTAAACCATTCTTTTAAAAACAGGAACAGCTCATGTGCTTGGGAAGCTTAGGATAGGTATGGTTTAGATATAAACATGCAAATAAAATATTCAATGTAAAAAGACTATTGTGTCAAGGGAACAAATATTTTGGAAAATATTAATTTTAGCTTCATACCTTAAGGGCTCTTTCCCCACCTCTAACCTACACACACCCTTTTTTGTCAGTTTTAAGATCTGGGGTATGGTTGAAGAATACAGTGAATTAATTATAAAAAAGCTATTACTCTAAAAGACACATCTCCATTAATTCCCTGTCAAAAGACTTCCTTTTGCTTAAAACACACATATCCACTTTCTGAAGCAGTGCAGAGGCCCTCTTGTGAGTATCTTTCCATTTGTTATAGTGGCTGCCTCGGAACATTTCCCTTTGACTTTGGGAAAGAACCAGGAGTCACATGGTGCTATATCTGGTGAACAAGGTGGATGAAAACACACTGTAATATTTTTATGAGCCTGCCTTTCCATTGGATGGTACTCAGAAGTAACATTCATTGTGTGTTTGTGTGTGTTGTGCACTGGGGATCAAACTTGGGCCCTTGTGCTTGCTAGGCAGGGGGTGGAACCCCTGAGCTAAATCCCCAGCCCCATTCATTGTTTTTTATTATAACTCATTAAAAATACTTCCAGAAAGTGGCAAGATGGATGGGATAAGTGTATTTCAATAGAGGGGGAGTATTTTGAAAAGAAATTAATGGCAGTATGTTTTTAGTATAATTAAAAAAATTAAACATTCACCATATATTTTGATCACATTGCATATGTTCTGCCTCCCACCTTTCACTTAAAACTTTTACTTTCTTTCAGCTTGGTTTCTCTGGTTTTCTTCTTACTGGATTGCACCTCAATTTCCCTCTTTGTCATGTCTCTGAAATACACATATTTTAAAAATATGTCTGTTACTATGAACCTGTCACAATTTTTTTTTTCATTCAACTGTTGCCTCTCTCCCAGATGTTTGCTCTGACTTCTGTCCCTGTGCCACACTCCTCTCTTTGTAAGGAGGACTCTACTCTGGGCCAGCAATTTATGGAAGCTGTTTTAATGGATTCTTGTTACTTTAAGTGTGGTTAGACCAATGGCATAGTTATGTGGCTTTGGTTCCATTTTAGATCAGCTGAGAATGAATCTCAGTAAGATCCCAAGTGATTTGTACCCTTAAGAAGTATCATCTAGGAGATAATATGTTATTAGGGCACAGAGGGAGTTCATTTTCACTTAGCCCTGTGGTGGTACTCTTACATTGGAAGTAGTATTTAATGGACCCAGAGAAATGAGAAGGGTTTTTTCCAAGAAGGAGAAGGAGAGTATCCCCTGCTGGGAAAACAGCACATGTAAAGACATTATTGGGGGATTAATAATTCAGTGTTTCTAGAGCATGACATTAAAAGAGGGAGGTGGGTATGCTGATTTAAAATATAGCGGCAAAGTCTTCAGCATTCCTTCTGTCTAATGTGTCCTGAATCTGGGGGATCTTGTGACTGCTTTCTCCAACAGAGAGTGGTTATTGTGGTACTGAATTACTTCCAAGGCAGGGTTCTAAAGGGCCACGTGGTATAGTTTTTATTTGTTTATGGAGCCCTGAGCTGCCATGTAAGATGTTTGAATAACCTGAGGCTGTCATACTCATATGCATTAAAATGCTTTGAAGGGGGGCCGGGGATTTAGCGCACACACACAAGTGCAAGGTCCTGAGTTTGATCCCCAATACCAAAAAAAGAAAAAATGCTTTGAAGGGTTTAAAGTGAGTATAATGGTATTTGCAGGTCATTGGCAAAGTAATTTAGTTAAAAATTATCACCATATGTTAGAAGAGAATGATAAGGTGCTGGAATAAGGAAGTGTTGGAATGAAGAGGATAAAATTGAAAATGACTTAGAAAGTACAGTTTTCAGGATATGATTGATCATGAGGCAAAATATCTCATTTGGATGCATGGATATTTGATATTGTTATTTATTAACTAGAGCCTGAAATAAGACAGGGAGACAGAATGAGTGTGTTCAGAACACAGCCACTTAGCGATGGGTAGAGAGCTGTTGGGTTTGGAATGGGACTAATTAATACATAGATTACAATTTCAAATGTACTGCTTTACTCATGCCACTTCCAAATAATTAGTTGTAGCTGTCTAGAAGGCTGTGTTGAAGATTCTGAGAGTGTTTTTGCATCAGTGGAAGGAATAATAATTGTTCATGATTCATTGAAGAATTACCAAGGGAGTGATCATTTCTCTTATGTCTATTTTCCCACTTTGATATTAGTAATATGAAGTGCTGAGAAGTGAAGATATTGACAAGTAATTACAGTCAAATAGAACTGTCATGGAGACCATCTTTCATCTCTTTTGACACTTTCCTACACTTTTTGAGTATAAATAAATCTGCAGATATATCTATGTGTCAGTATTTATGGCATGACACATTCTGGAAACCAACTCACTGCAGACCTGGGTAATTTAAAGAGTTAGCAATGAAAATAGAAAGGTGTAGAGATCATTGTAAGTGAAAGCAATGGGAAGTAGTCTTGTAATTTGGTTATTATAGCTGTCTTATTTAGTAAGAAGGAGAATGAAGCTTGAGATATGCCTTGCCTAAGATCAATTAGCTTTAAAAGCTTTGCAGTTGCTTTGAAATCTATACAATTCTGTACAAAATTTTTTATAGAGTCAGAACCAGTAGAGGAATCTAGCCTAACTATACCGCAATGACACTGGCTTATGTTCTGGACTGAATGAACAGTAGATAGAAACTACCATGTAACTGCCCAGGGTGAAGCAGGGACTCCTCTCACATTGAGGAATCTGTTCTCACCCATGGCAATAGTCTGTTGCTGACTGTGGAGCCCAGCAGATATCTTCAAAAGTCCAGGAAAGGAAAAGAGATGGTTGGGAGAATTTCCAGAATGGTGGTTTTTACAACATCTGTAGCTTCAGAACTTAGAAGAGCAAGCACAAAATGTATTTTTTCAAATGTTTTTCATGGATTTAAGACCTAAGCTGTTTAACAGATTGTCTTACTTAAGAAATATGACTAGTTTTAGCTGACAAGTTGGATTTTATGAATTGATTGATCCCAGGTGCCAACTATCAAGTCCAGAGGATGTTCCAAACTTGCAGTCTCCAAAGACCTTGAGTCCATTGATTTAAAGTGGGTTAAGGAAGATTGGGGGAAGTGTGTGGAGAAAGTAGTTTTATAAAAGCAATGTGATTTTGAAACTATTTACAAAATAAATATTTATTACAACTCACAAAAAAGGCCAACTAGTTGAAGTTTCATTTTACTTTGTGGGTTGTTTTTATGTCTTCTAAGATTGTAAATATTCTCTTCATTTTTATTTGCTATTTATTGTATTGTTTAGTAACATGTTATACATATATATATATATATATATAATTTAAATTATGTGCTTTCTGAGGAAGGTAAATATATTTTAAATTCTTGAAATTATTTTTATTTTGACAAAAACATCAACCATCTCTGTTTTAAGGAAAGACATTGTGAAAACTTTTGCTTGATTAGATTCTTGCAGAGGTAAATAAGGCAGTTGCTTGAAATTAAAATTTTAAATTATATTATGAGATTTAAGTTCACAGTTGAGCATACTAGTGTTATTAATAATGCTAATAATGGTACCATCACTATATTGACTGTACAACTTTTAACTCTGTGGTTTATACCTCATGATTGGTACTTATCTAGTGAAATTGTAGATAATATGAGCTTACCCATATAAAGTGTTTAGACTGGTGCATAATGTATAATGCTTTATAACTGATACTATAATTACAAATCCTAATAATATGAGGATGATGTTATAAATATTATTGGTCCATTACATAATAAACCTTTAATTGCTTATATGTAGCTTAGCTAAAAAAGTAACTATACTTCAGAGATCCACATGTCTAATCTTCAGTGTTTAGGAAAGAGCATCTATAATTGGTGCAATTATATAGTGAGTTCACAAATATGTAGTGTATGTGTATTGGCATTTCCACTTGCAATTGTGGGGTTTTTTGGTTGTTGTTACTGTGTTTTGTAATCAGAATGGCACTGATGTGGAGTTTCACCCAGGAGACAAAGCTGGTTATGAAGACAAAGCTGTGGTGCAGACCATGCACTTCCAAATCCCCGATTAAGTACCTAATATTTTGAACTGGTAATATCTTCTTTATTTGTATAACTGTTGCTTAATGGAAGTGGCCATCTCTTTTAATTAAATCCACATGGCCTCCCTGGAAGAAAGTGCAAAAACTTCTGGCAATGAAGTAGAGAATCAGTGAAGGACACTGACAATGCTAGTAAGCCAAGTTCAAAAGAAAAATATAGAATAGTAGCTTTCCCCAGTCTTCATAAAAAAATTTCCAATCAATGGAAAAGTTTTACCAAGTATATTGGACAACAAATACTTGAAAAACTAAGGCATCTTGAAATCTACCTTTCCAGGAGAAAGTATCCTTTTTTAAATGAGATACAGCATTATGCAAATCAATTAACATACACTAATGAGTACCTATTAAAAGGCCCTAACCTGAATTTTATTTTCCAAAATGCAACTGATAAAATAAAGCATGATAAAATTATTTGGATTACCATGACATAATCAGACAGGAATTGATTGAAATTGTATTTTAGTCTCCATTTAGACTTGTGACCCTGAGCTTACTATAAATTCTTTGTACTTGATCATATTTTTAATAAATATTTGATTTGAATTAGTTTATTATTTGGAACTAAGCAAAGTACATTTATGTGAGTACAGCTAAGTGCATTTTATTTTTTCAAGAAAATATTTGGACTCAGCTTAAAGTTACTATACCTGGAAAATGGTAATATTTGGAATAACCAAGGAAGAATTTTAAGTAAGACTTCCTAATTTATTATATCTCTCTTTTTCTGTCTCTTTCTTACATATTGTCTAAAAAATTTAAATAGAATTAAGTTTCTGATGGACATTATCAGAAAGACCAAGTTCCTCTATTATTCCTTCCAAAAATATTGTATATAAGAAATATTAGAAAGAAACATATAGCGAATCCAAGAAAATAATTATCGGTACTTACTATGTGTTATGCCAGAAAATGTAGCCTAGTAAATTAAATGCATGCTATAACTATCAGCATGTTGTAGGTGAAAAAATTGAAGCTCAGAGTGGTTATGTAAATTTCTAGAATCACAGAGCTTAGAAAAAGTACAGAATTGATACCCAAACTTAGGTTTGACTCTGTGCTATATTTAGATTTGCTGGTGATAGCTGTATATTTAAAATTCAGAAATTCAAAGAAGAAGAAATCTAATCTGAGATGTCTCAGTAGAGGAGGTGTGAAATCAGCTGTGCTCTGAAGAGTAAGTAGTTAGATTTCTTTTTTGGAGCGGTGGGTGGCAAGATGACAGCAAGGAAAATATGGTTATGGGAAGATTCACAATGTAGTCTTACATTAATTGATCAGTTGTACTCGAGGGGTGTATTCTTGAAGGCAAATTATCTGAAATTAGATATTCTTTTAAATGGCTTTGCTGAAGTATAATTGTTATTTTACACAGCTTTTTTTGGCTCTGGTTTCTTTCATTCAGGATAATTTTTATTTGATTAATGTATGTTGTATACATATTTATAGTTTTTTGTTGTTGTTGCTAAACAGTGTACCCTGGATAGATTTAACACCATTTGTTTATCCATTTACCTATTGATGGACATGCTTCTAGTTTTTGGCTATTACAAAGAAGCTTATTGTACACATTCACTTAAAAATCTGTTTAAAACTTATGATTTCACTTCTTTTGGGTAAGTACTTAGAATGGCCTGGCTAAATCATGAGTTATGAGGATGTTTAATCTCTAAAGAAACTAACAAACTCTTCTTTAACTTTCTATTCCTATTAGCAGTATGTTCATGCACTAGTTCTATTTAATAGAGTTGTAAATGAAAAGGATAAGTGGAAAGTAGATTGCCACTCAGATACCTAGGTAAGGGTTCCAAACTGTAATTTGCAAGCAACAAAATTCCATTAAAGGCTTTAGAATAAGGAAGGGAAAAAGTATATGAGGTCCTTTAGGATAGTTATAGGAATGGATGGAGAAGTGCACTTATTCTTTTCTAGTTTGAAAGATTAGAAGAGTAGTCCTATTAATTTTAACAGAACACTGAGAAGTACATTTTTGAGAAAAAGAATGATAATGAGAATGAGTGGGATTTATAAATGGCACATATGAAGTCAACTCTCTTTCTGGAGTCTTATTTTTATGTGAGTGTTTGCATTCTGCTTTAATTCCAAATGTATTTTAGGTGATAAACTTATGGAATAGAAAATTTGGAAATAAGTTAAAGGTAGAAGCTGTCAGTTAGTTAGGGATAAGATGTAGACTGGAGTGAGGAATTTAGGGAGGGCTTCAAAGGAAATGTGAAAACACATATTTGGTAAACTTTTCCCACATCAGTGATAGTTGAAGTTGGGAGATAATAATCACTCCAGGGTTATTCAGTATTTATAAGGGCCATTCAGGGGCATAATTGTTGAGAGTGCTCTTATGTTTTTGATGGTTATCATTCTTCAAGATGGTAGATAGGAGCTATAATTAATCTCTACTTGTTTCTTTTTTGTTTGTTTGTTTTTTTCTCAAGACACTACTGCTGGTTATGACCCTGTCTAGCTATCTATATTGGTTTTGCATGGGGGTATGCAACCAGGAATTTGATTGTACTATTTTAGCTTTCAAAGATATTTCTAGGAGTTAACTAACAGTGTTGTAAGCAGTGTACTTACCCTTAGGGAAATATAGTTTAAAATTTCACTTCATGGAAATTATGCTCCAGGCATTTCTTGCTGCATTTAAAATTCATATTTAAACAACTCATGCCAAATAGAAAAAAAATCTCTTAGATTTTTATGAAGTAGAGTAATGCTTTATGGCCTGCAAGCAAATTATGTGTGTGGCAGTGAGAGAGTCGAAATATGGCACCCACTATGTTGCCATAGAACAAGTCCTTGTGAGAAATGATTTGGATGGTGTATATTTTGATGAGGACTTCACACTCTAATCCCACCCACAAGTAGCCACACACATGGTGAGACCACTTACTTCATCATGAAATAGTAATACAGTGATACTTCTTAACAGTTTATAGAGAGAAAGTGTTTAAGTGTGATTTTTTAAAAAGGAAAACACACTGTAATGATGCCTCAGGAGACATAAGGAACTATGTTGAACTCCTGCCAATACTTTCATTCTAAAGTGGTTGATTTAAATGTAGTGCTTTCTGCAGACTGAATGAAAAAATATTTTTTCTTGATTTTTCTTCTATTCTTTTTGTTGTTGGGGGTTACACTATTTTTTGTCAAATTAGCCTTTTTTAATCCCTGAGTGTTTGTTATAAGACTAAACATAGTTCAAGGTCTTCTGGTCTCAATTTGTCCATTTACCTCATAATATCATTCTCTTTTGTATGGCTTTTGCTATGAGTCAAGGTAAATGTTCTGATTTATATATTAGACTGTTTAATGTAATTGTGCATCAAAATTTTGAACCACTAACTTGACTGTTCCACAAGACCACAAAATTTACCTTGGGTTCACAAAGTAACATCGTTAGGATAGCATGCTTTTTGTAAGCTTGGTTAGACAGATTGTTTTTATTTTTATTTATTTATTTGTTTTGATACCAGGGATTGAACTCAGGACCTTGTGCTTGTGAGGCAAGCTGCAAAACCACTGAGCTAAATCCCCAGCAAGATTGTGTTTTTATAGCTCCACTTTAGTTTTATCATCACCTCCAAAGGTTTATGAATTAAACTCAAATATGAAAAGTACCCAGGGTAAGGATGATGACCAGGAGAAGCAAGGGCCTAGAATCAGATCTCACCACTGAAATATGTTCATGCAACAGGAAGTTTTTGAACTTCAGCAGTTACTTAATTGGGCTCTTGTTTTCTCAAGTATACAGTGATAATAAAGTAATATGTGCTTCAATGCGTTGTTGGAAATAATAGTACCTGGTACATAGGAAGCAGTAAGTAAATGTTAACATGTAACAATAACAGCAATGAAAATAACTGAGACTTAATTATCAAACTTTAAGGCTTACTGGTAGATTTTCCCCTGAGCATGTAATGTTGTACTCGTCCACTCATCCTAGGACACATCCTAATTAAATTCCTCAACTGTCATGTAAGAGTGCTATATCAGTTACATATGGATACATTATAGGAATGTCTTACTTATGTTTCTTTTTTTAAAATTGAGTTTATTGGTACATTTTAGGTATACAGTATAGTTACATTCATATTGGGATCCTGTATCTCTACATAACAGGTCTTGGTTCTCATTTTTTCCCCTTGTCCCTGCCCTCTCTTCACCCCCTCTTCCCCCCACTGTTTACAAACACTTTATTTCCATTTTTTCATTTTCTCATATTTTTTTCTTTTCCCTTATTAACTTTTCCCTACCCTTCCCACTTTCCCTACATCTTTATCCCTTTTTTTCCTATTTCACATTGTCAATTATCTCATTAGGATCTTATGTAATATTATGGTCTTTCACACCAGAGAAACTACTCAGTATTTACATATGTGTGACTTATGTATTTCACTTAGGAGTATATCCTCAATATGTATCCTATCAAGAAATCAAACAATAACAAATGTTGGCGGGATTGTGGGGAAAAAGGAACCCTTCTCCATTGTTGGTGGGAGTGCAGTCTGGTGCAACCACTGTGGAAATCAATATGGAGATACCTCAAAGAGCTGGGACTAGAGGTTCCATTCGACCCAGCCATCCCTCTGCTGGGTATCTTTCCAAAAGAATTAAAATAATCATATCACAGTGATATATGCACACCTATGTTTATAGCGGTGCAGTTTGTAATAGCTAAAACTTGGAAACAGCCCATTTGCCCATTAGTTGGAAACTGGATAAAGAAGATATGTTTTTTCTATAAAATGGAATACTACTCAGCCAAAAAGAATAAGAAATTAGATTCATTTATAGGAAAATGGATACATATTGAGGATATATTCCTTATGTTTCTCATTGCTGAGACAAAATATCCAATACCTAAATAAGTGAAGGTTTATTATAGTTCAGTTTATAGAGGTTTCAGTTTCATAGTTGGCTGACTCCAAGACGGTGGCCTGGCAGAGGAACATGGAAGAGGAGAAAAACTTTATGGTGAGCAGAAGTCAGCAAAGCAGCAATGCAGCAAAGCAGCAGATAGCAAGGGATGGCAGTAGCCTTCTTTCTGCCCCTTATATTCTATCCAGGCTACTCACCCTTAGAGTGGGTAGCATTTACATCCATGGTTGGGTACCCTTAATCATAGCATCACATTCTTAATCCAATTGTCACACACCCTATATCCAGCCACATCTGAAAAGCTCCACCTAGTACCAAATGGGGCTTTGGGGGACATCTAGGTAAAGCTTTGACCCCCAAATAATAGTTTAAAACAAGAAAAATAATTTTTAGAAAAATCTCAGATGGCTTCTATATTAAGGACTTCACTAGTGATTGATTGAGCTAGGCAGTTTTGGTTTAGTGTCTCACCCTATTGTTATGAGATTACATTGAACTCCAAGTGTCTCTTTTCATGTTTCTTTACTCATATAGTAGATTTTGAGGACAAAGAATTCTCAACAGCTTGGCTCTGGAGTGGGGGTTCTATTCAGATATTGAGATAGCTTTTGGACAGCAATATTTCTTGAATATTGGCTCTGCTGTCCCAAAGTATGTGTCCTGGGAGAGAAAATGGTGAGTGGATGTTATGCTGTCACAGTCAAGCCTGCAGAGTCAGTGTCCCTTTCAGTATGATCTGTCAGCCAAAACACTTATATACATATCTATTAGGTTCAAAATGAGGGTACATAGAGTCACTTCTTGGTAGTGAAGTGTTGGCATCACACTATAAAAGAGACTGTGAGATGGGATACAGCTCATTATGTTTTGGTCTAACATGGATGACTTTTAAGATTTCAGTTAAAGAATATGGTATCAAATTCTCTGCTCCTCTGTGCTCATCAAAACCTCAGTTGTGAGAAATAATATTAAAGGAAAAACTTTTAAATATTTTGTCTTTTGCTCAAACTGGATCAGCAGAGAGCTTTCTAATTCCTTATAGGTAAGATTGAGCATGTTCAGGGTATTATGGCTATGGACTTGATTCCTCATAGAAATGCTTTCCCTATTGAACCCTTGGCATGCAATAAAAAAAGCTATGAGAAATGACCATGTAAAAATAAATCATCTGGGCAGGGGATTTAGCTCAGTGGATCCACTGCCTGTCTACAAGTGCAAGGTTCTGAACTCGATTCCTGGTACCAAAAAGCAAAATAAAACAAACAAACAAAAACAAAACCAAACATCATCAGTGTACTTAATATACACATATTTAATTTTAACTGCCTCTTCTTCCACCAATAGCCCTTTCCTCAATCATTAGTGTCCTAGCCACTCACTTCTCTAAATTAGAAAACTCTCATCCCTGACCTAACTCTTTCTATCCTATCCATTTCATCACCAACTTTCCCTGTTCTATTTTAAATTTGTACACTTATTTCAATATATACCTGGAGATGGTTTCTGTACTGTAAAGAAAAGCCTGATTTTGGTTTTAGTTATTCATTTTGGTATTAAAATACATGAGGCAAGAAAAAACATTAAAAACATTAAAAAGAACAGATACAAGACCGGTGAGGACCTTCCAGCCATGTGGGAATCTCTTCAGTGCCCTGGGCCTTCACCAGAGCAGACCAGTGAGGACTGCCCTGCTGTGCCACCAACTCTGCAGCATCACCCCGCCCCCGCCATGCTCTTGGGCCTCCTGGTTGTGCCACTACCTGGATCCACACTGCAGAGGCATAAGTGGTCATAAAGGCTCTTTTACTGAGCTCCGGAAGATAGAACAGAAGTGAACAACTACAATAAAGTCAAACCAGACCTCTGTAGGTAGTAAGTTGAAGGGATCACTACCTTCCATCAGAACTTTGACTATCTTCAGAGAAAGGGCAGAGGGAACCTGTAGTAGAAACTTTCAGAGTTTCAGGAGGTCAGTTAGCTCAATTTGGGCCTTGCAGCCCAAATTCAGCCTGAATCTCAGGGGTCAGTCATCGGCTAGCTGAGACTAAATGACTTAGTCCTGCACTTTGCTGCACACATTGTCTATTGTGACAGCAGGGTTAAACTCTGCTGCTCTTTCTTTTTCTTTTATTCTCTCTTTTTCCTTCAGTCAAATATCATTAGTTTCAAAGCAAAGTGAGTATAACTTATAGCTTCCCTATTACAGTTAAGTTGTTTTTTCTTATCTTTGTTCTTGCATTCTGCCTTTCCATCCTATATGCAACAGTTTCCTAGAGTTTGAATGATCATCCTGTGTCCTCTGGCTGCACTTGAAACCTGCTCCTATTCATCTACCTATTTATTCCTCTCCTCCCAACTCCTTCTAAGTTCCCCTACTGAAGGGTAAAGTTGCTATATTGAGTAGTTTATTCACTATAAACATATTTTGGGCTGGTCCTCAATTTTGATTTAATTCACATGGTTTAAAGGTGATAGATTAATAACTAATACAAATGGACAATTTGTAAGCTGTGCATAATGCTATTGAGTTCCTGATCAATCCAATAACTCTTAGATGATGCAAAGAAGAATGACAAGACTGATAGGAATCTATGAAGTAACAGGAGAAAATACAAATCACTTAAAAAAGCTGTTCACAGAATTAATGACAGAAAACTTCCCAGAGGGGAAGGACTTGACATACAGATAAGAGAGGTATTTAGTATTCCAAATAGCCATGATCAAAAAAAATCTGTACCTAAAAATATATTAGTCAAGATCCTAGAAACCCTACAGAACAAAATTCTACAAGCAGTTAGAGAAAAGAAACAAATCACATGCAAAGGAAACACCATCAGAATCACAGCAGACTTTTCAATACAAACCCTCAGGTCAAGTAGAGCCTGGAGTGAGGTATTTCAAGTCCTAAGAGAAAACAACCTCCAACCTAGACTAATGTATCCTGCAAAACTCTGTTTTAAAATGGATGGGGAATTAAGATACTTCCATGAAAAAGAACACCTGAGAAACTTCATGAATACCAAACCAGCACTCAGCACAATTCTAAACAGTATCCTAGAAAAAGACAATGAAGGTCACAACACCCTGAGGCCCAAAAGAGCTAATCAAGTAGGCAAGGCAAGAAACTAAAGGGAGAGGGGGAAAATTAAAAGAGCTAACAATAGGACAATAACATGACCAGGATAAGTCAATATAATTAGTTATAACCATCAGTGTCAAGGTCCTCAATTCACCAATCAAGAGAAATAGAGTGCAGAATTAATTAAGAAGCTAAATCCAGCAATATTCTGTATACAAGAAACACATCTAGGTGAAAAATAAACTCATAGACTGAAAGTGAAAGTTGCATGGAAAACAGTTCTCCATGCAACAGGAGCCCAGAAAAAAGTATGGTTAGCTATCTTATTCCCACAGAAAGTAAATTTCAAACCAAAACTGATTAACAGAGAGAGAAAGAAGGCCACTATATCCTTGTAAAGGGAATAATTCAAGAAGAAGAGATGACAATCATATATATGCACCAAATATTAATGCCCAAAACTTTATAAAACAAATATTAAGGGACATGAAAAACCAAATAAGCACTAAATACCCCAATATCACAAATAGAGAGATCATCTAGGCAAAAAAATCAACAACAAAATACTAGAATTAAACCAGGCTTTTACCCAAATGGACTTATTAGATATCTACAGAGTGTTCCACCTTACAAAATCAGAATATACATTCTTTTCAGCTGCACATGGGTCATTCTCAAAAATAGGCCACATACTAGCTCATAGAATAGGTTTAAATAAATGCAAAGGAATCGAAGTTATCTCATGTATATTATCAGACCATAGTGCAATTAAGCTGGAGATCAAAAGCATAAGACATTGTAAGAACTTCACAAAAACATAGAAATTGAACGACACTTCCCTGAACACTCAGTGGGTCACAGAGGAAATTAAAGAAGAAATTAGACAGTTTTTACAGATAAATGAAAATGCCAATGGAACATACAGGAATCTATGGGACACAATGAAAGCAGTTCTACATGGAAAATAGATAGCAGTGAAGCCCACACTAGGAAAACAAAGTGAGCTCAAGTAAGCAACCTAATGATGAATCTTAGGCTCCTATAAAAGAAGAGCAAGAAAAACCCAGTGCTCATACAAGGAAGGAAAGTGTAAAGATAAAAGCAGAAATCAATGCAATGGAAACTAAGAGAACTATACAAAAAAATTAATGAATTAAAGAGTTGGGTTTTTCATAAAATAAATAAAATTGATAAATGCTTAGCCAACCTTGTCAAAAAAAAAAAAAAAAAAGGAAAGAAAAGGCTCAGATCCATGCAATTAGGATTGAAAAAGGTGAAGTCACATCAGATCCAGAGTATCATCAATACCTACTTTGAGAACCTGTACACTAATAAAATGGAAAACACAGAAGAAATGGACATATTTCTTGATACTTATGAATTACCAAAGTTGAAAGAAGAAAATAATCCAAATAATCCAAAAATTCATTTGGAACCAGAAGAGACCTAGAATAGCAAAATAATTTTAGGCAACAGAGACATGTGGGGGGTATTATAATCCCCAACTTGAAACTATTCTATAAAGCCACTGTGATAAAAACAGCATGTTACTGGCAAAACAAAACAAAATGAAACAAACAAACAAAAAACAAAAAACAAAACCCAAGGATCAGTGGAATACATTGGAAGATACAGAAAAAACTCCAGAAAGACTCAGCTACCTCATCTCTGACAAAGGAGCCAGCCATCCTCACTGGAGGAAAGATGGCCTCTTTAATAAATGGTGTTGGAAAAACTAGATTTCAACCTGCCAAAGATTTAAACTAGACCCTTATCTTTCACCATGCACTAAACTAAAACTCAAGTGTATTAAAGATCTAAATATTAAAACGGAAACACTAAACTTGCTGGAAGATAAATTAGGCAGAACTGTCAAAGACATTGGCATAGGAAAATATTTTATGAACAAATCCTCAGTAGCCCGGGAACTAGCACAAAGGATCAACAACTAGGATCTCATCTTATTAAAAAGCTTCTGCACTGCAAAAGAAACCACCAACAAAACTAAGAGACAACCTACAATGTGGGAAAGAATTTTTACCAGCTGCTTCTCAGACAAAGTACTATTATCTAGAATATGTAAAGAACTCAAAAAAATTAGGCCTCCCAAATACAAAGACCTGATTCAAAAATGGGCATCCGAAATGAACAGACATTTCTCAGACAAAGAAATAAAAGCCACAAAGAAATATTGAGGATCAGGTTAATGTCTGGCTGAGTGAGGAGTGCTGCACCCCTCTCTCATGAGAAAACTCTGAGGCCTATTATGGCTGGAATAATCTGCCCCCTTAGGTGTGTAGAGATCTGACCTTAGACAAATAAACTCTTCCTCTCAAAAACCTCTAAAGTCCTGACTCCATTCTCCTCAGCCCCTAAAGCATACAATCCCCAAACTAACACGTGGCCAGTAACGACGTGCCAAATATCCAGACTCCACCGTGACTCCAACCCACCTTACCCTATATAAGTCTGTACATTTCTTCAATAAAATGGAAGCATTCCAGAAACCTCCCCAGAGTCTGCGTGGTAATTCCACACCTTGCCCTCCCAGTCCAGGTCCCTGAACCTTGTTCCATGAGTGGGCTTGCAGACGAAAACAACAAAATATATGAAAAAAATATTCAACATCCCTGGTCATTTGAGAGATGCAGATAAAAACAACACTGAGATTTCACTTTACCCCAGAAAGAATGGCTGCTATCAAGAAATCAACTAATATTAAATGTTGGTCAGGTTGTGGGGAGAAAGGAACCCTTCTCCATTGTTGGTGGGAGTGCAAACTTATGCAAGTATTGTGGAAATCAATACAGAGATACCTCCAAGATTTAGGACTAGAGGTTCTATTTGACCCTGCTATCCCTCTGGGTATCTTTCCAAAATAATTAAAAGAGCCATACCACAGTGATATATGTGCACCCATTTTTATAGTGGCACAGTTTGTAATAGCGAAAACTTGGAAACAGCCTAATTGCCCATCATTTGGAGACTAGATAACGAAGATGTGATTTTTCTATAAGATGGAGTACTGCTCAGCCATAAAGACTGAGAAACTAGAGTCATTCATAGGAAAATGGATGCATATTAAGGCCATACTCTTAAGTGAAATAAATAAGACACATATATGTAAATACTGAATAGTTTCTCTAGTGTGAAAAACTAAAAGTGTAAATAAGCTCCAAGTTGTATAACTGACAATGTGAAATAGAAAGAAAAGGGGTAAAGTTGGAGGGGAAGTTGGAGGGGTTGGGGAAAGGAAATAAGGGAAAAGGAAAAATTGGAAATAAAGTGTTTGTAAATAGTGTAGATGGGAGGGGGTGAAGGGCGGGCAGGGACAAGGGGGAAAAATGAGAACCAAGACCTATCATGTAAAGTTACAAGATCCCAATGATAAGTGTAACTGTATTGCATAATTAAGAAGTACCAATAAGGGCCGGGGATTTAGCTCAGTGGTTTGGTGGCCTGCCTTGCAAGCCCAAGGACCCAAGTTCAATCCCCGGCACCACAAAAAAAAAAAAAAAAAAAAAAAAAAAAAGTACCAGTAAACTCAATGACAAAAAATGAACGGATTTCCCTCACAAGTTTAGATGGTACTCATCAGTCTGCTGCCCTTTGTGTTGTAGTAATAGTCATTACTTTTCATCCATCCAAATGCATTGTTACATTTAAATTGAATCTTTGGTGATTGTAATTTTAATTTTTTGGTCACTGATATAGAAAGTTGATATAGCAGTGATATTTCTTAGTTAATAGAATAATGCCATCACTGATCAATGAAAGATTTTCTAAAAATAAATTCTCTTTAGTTCCACTTTTCACTCATACTTGTCTTCTCTAGTCCCAAAAGCTGACATACTTATCATGTAGCTTGGCTATACTGTACTGTTATTCAATAGATAATATCAGTTTATGTGCATGTATTTTATATGTACATTTACAGAATTCTTACTCTTCTTATATTCCAAAATTCCTAGGATAAATAATAGAAAATGGGAAATAGGAAGAAAAGGTCCAAAGTGGAAGGGGAAATAGTAAGGTTAGGAGAAAGGAAAAAATATGAAGAATGAAAAATACAGAAACAAAGTCTCTATAAATAGGGAGAGGAGGAGGTGTTGAAGGGAAGGCAGGGGAATGGGGGAAAAATAAAAACCAAGATATATCACAAAAAGGTACAAATTCTCAATGACGAGTGTCACCATATTGTGTACCTAAAACATACCAATGAACTTAATGAATAAAAAATTTCCTTTTAGGACTATGTTTTAAAGATGTGTACAGGTATACAGTCCAGTGCTTCAAACATTTTTTCTTTTAGAAATAGGTTTTTGAAAGTTAATTTTTGAGTGCTTCAACTATTCCACTTTTCTTTCACAGAATAAGGTAAAGGTGTGGGTCTGTTTTTCCTTAAATATCATTTTAACTTACAATTTGATTATAAGTTAAATCTTTTAGTCACTTAAAAGTATCAGTTTCCTCTTTTCAGTCATGCTCTTTTGTATTAATATTTTTATTTCATGCCTGTCACTAAAGGATGGCTATTCTTTAGTTTTAACAAGATTGGAACTGCGCAAAACTCTTCATTTGACTTTTTCTGACTAAACATATGTTTACGAAGGACCAAAAGCTGTAACAGCTGAACTCAAGGGTCTGATTATTGATATCTGAATCTGATTTTAGGACAATCTTGAACAAGTCCTCACAAGTTCTTGTCTGGCCTTTAAGTGAATAATATGCTAATTGTAGAACAAAAGCAGCAGCAATGTCTTTAGTCATTCTGTTTAGCACACTCTCTTGACATGCTAGCAAGGGAAGTTAAATTACCCTTTGGATTTTGTTGGAACAGATTTGCTAGCTTTGATTAGCAGTGGCAGTCTTTGTGGTTTAAGTATCACTAGTAGTGTATACACAATTGACATTTACATTCCTTTCTTGGTTGCACCTCTTTGCTCTTTGTCTTTCCAAAATTCTGTGAATAAAGACCTAAGTAACTGATGATGTGGATGAGATCTGCAAATCAAAAATACTTGCAACTTTTAGACAGAGGGATCATCTTACTGACCTGCTGAAAGTTCAGGTCCTGGTAGGTACACATCAAAACAGATGAGAGCCATAGGTTGAAAATGAAGTATACTTATTGTTCATGTTTCTCTAAGTGGAAGAACATAACTTGTATGTAATGTTTATATCAAAGAAAGTACAAGGAAGGCATTACTTGAAGACCATGTCAGTAGTGTATAGGCAGAATCAAGTGGAAATACATTTCTTTTGACCTTTTCTAAAGACAGATACAAAAGGCTGAAGGTGAACATAGATTTCATGACTGACAAGCTTCTCTTTGCCTGATGCCCCTTTGCTTTATGTTTTCCTTCTCAGGAAGTCTTCTATGCCCTTTTTCCTTCAGCTCTCCTACCTGGCACAGAACTCTGGGCAAGATCAGTGAGGTCTGAGTTAAATTGGAATTGCTGAAGGTGATGATATTTGCTAGTAAACACTGACTTGTTTTAACTATGGAGCTGCGGAAAAGGGGAAGGGCTTTACGGGTTCACTAGGCTCTTTTTAGGAAGCATAAGCCCATTGCAAGTTAGGAATTGCACTGTTCCTCCTTCACTCTTGCCAGGAAAAACACAACCTTGGGAGAACAGAGGAATAAGAAACTGCTGTTGTAAGGCATTTCTGTGCTTGCTGGAGCTTGAAGTCACCACTGCTGTGGTTATTCTTGCTGCTCAATTTTGGTCTTAGTGCACATAACTGGGGTCTGATTTATCTTTCATTACTCCAGCCCTGTGCAGCTCAGAAGAATTTGAGTACAAAAACTTTCTCCTGAGATTACTGAAAGGTCTTTTCCTCTTGAACTGAAGCAGAAATAACTTCTGGCAGCTTTTGAGTTTCAACAGTGTTTCCACTGTACAATAGTAGCCTTGTTTTTACCAAATAATAGCAACAACAACAGCTTAGGGCAGAAGACATAAATTTAGGTTGGTTTGTATTTCATTTAAATTATTTTGCTTTATTATCAAATAGGTTTTGTGATAGTTATGGAATTATGTGACCCATGAAGGAAGTTAGAAGCAGACTTTATTTTCAGATCAAGATGCAAGCTTTCTCCCGTGTCTACAAAAACTGCACAGACCTACTGAAACATTCAAATTCTTAAATAATTACAATCACCTATTAATCATATTTTAACCTTCAAATCTTGTAAGAAGTAGGTAAAAATAAGACAATAATCATCTATCGACTAGTGTAGAATATAACTTAATGTCAGTGCAGCTTTGCCTTTATTCCTTGATTTTTTTGCCATCTTTCCATATCATGTTTTTTAAAATATTATTTTTTGTTCAGACCTAGCCAGAACATCCTTTACATATGCCACCATTATTTTTCAACTTTTGATTTTATAGGTATAGCACCAAAGCAGCTGGCCTAAAGTATGATCTGAAGTTCCATAATATCTGAATCACTGAATAGAGATTACATCATTTTCTCAATAGAAATAAGTCAGAAAAATAGCCCAATATAGTTATAAACATTTTTGATCCTGGAGGTTGAATAGAAAGGGTTTTTCTACTCAGTCTTCTGCGTTGACCAGAAAATCTAATGACCTAGAATACCTCCTTCCCTGAGAATTGTGGTATTGGAAGGCCATACACAATCAGTTTTCGTAATAGAGTACTGTATTACCATGGAATTCCTCTTGCATGAGCTATGTATCATATTGAACAGGGTCATACCCTCATGCAACATGAAACCAAAGTCTAAAGATACTAATTTAGTATCCAAAGGTGTGTGAGATTAAACTGCATTTAGGGTCAGACCTACATGTACATTAACCATAAGCAGAATTAGTTTCTCCCTTTTTTACCACCCAGCACAAGGGAATTTCCAAGTCTAGCCCAAGTGAAGGCTCTTCTGCTCTCACTTTTCAAGATCTTTATTTTTTTATCATTAACTTATAGAGATGTTAAACCTTACAGGAAGATGGAAGATTGCTTTAGAAACCCATTATGTGATAATGTTTGAATAAAATCATTCTTTTGAAGCTTTGACCTGAAACTTATGCTCCTCATTAGTACAGGCAGCTGTAAGCCTGTCTCTCAAGAGGGTTTGTTATAAGCTAGAGAAGAAGCTTGAATCCTTGGCATGGATATACAGAGATAAATAAGTGAGACTGAGCCTGGAGTTATGTATCTTTTAGTAATTTCAGACACATGACTACAGAGCAACAGCAAACTTGTTCTCTAGCACTTCTTTTGAAGGACTGATCTGCAGAGAGATAAAGCAGAATTTCAATTTTCATTTTCATTCTGATTTCAAGGTTTTTCTTCTTCCTAAATTTAGGCCATGCAGATGTCTATGTGAAATTCTTAAGTCGGAGAACAGCAAGCTGTTTTTCTGATCAGATTCTCTTCTCCACATGAAAAACACAGCAGAGTAAGAAAGAATTTCCTTGAGGACAGAGCATGCTTTTTCTTTCTTTCTTTTTTTTTTCTTTTTTTGATACCAGGGATCGAACTTGGAGCCTTGCACTTGAGAGGCAGCAGCAGAACCACTGAGCTAAATCCCTGGCCTTTCTTTTCTGTTTCTCTCTCTCTGCCTTTCTTCCTTTCTTCCTTCCTTCTTCCCCCACCCCACCCCCTCTTTCTTTCTTGTACTATCCGGTCAAAACTTGGTTGTCAGTAAAGATGTTCATTTTGATTGGTAATCAGCATGTTTACTCTGAGAGGCAGGGACATTGAGCTCAGAGGTAAGGCCTGAAGTTACATTATCCCAAGACTGGAAGAGAGCAAAGAAACTGGTGAAATCATGGCCTTTGCTCTATTTTAGAATTGATCTGGTATTTTCTTATGCAACTGGAATAGTTTATGAGTGTGAAATGTATACATGTTTTTCTACACATGCACTTGGGTTGAGGCCTAGGATTATAAGTGGTACTTGAGGTCAGGGTGGCAAGAGGGAATAATATTAAAGTTCTTTTGAAAGCTGTAATAAATAGAATTTTGCAGAGTGGAAAATAGAATGGATCCAAACCACTCTAAAGAATTCTACCTTTTCCCCTTCTCATTTTTTCAGTCTTTTGCTTTCCTCATTTTACACTACTCAATATTTATTTAGTATTTCCTATGAAACTTAGTTACCTAGTTTTGTAATTTCTCTATAATGAAGTAAGACACTTAGAAATGTCACATAATTAGAATTACTGTTATTATTTTTGAGGACAGTTTCCTCAAGAAGTAATTTCTAAACCAAGGAGAATAGAGAGAGAATGAAGATGAATGAAGAGAATGAATATCATGTAATAATTGTTTTGACTGAAGTTCTTTCAGGAAATTTGTGTGCAACCCCCTCTCCTTGATTAAAAGGAGTAATGGAGATGGGAATTCACTGTTTGGGAAATACTCTGAGACCAGGAAAAAGAGGTGGGTTCCTGGGCGAAGAGCATGCTTTCTGAATTGTACCAGAGCCTGGGTAGGATTTAGCTGGCTAGAATGAAACTAGCCATGAGATTCAGAGACTTTATTTAAAATTAGGCTGATGAATTGACTCAAATTTGATGTTAAAATTGTTAAGGGTAAGATTATCTGAGAGTCCAGCCAGACAATATTTACTTGCTCTCTTCAACGAGTAAACAGAGTGTGTCATAAGAGGATAGTTTAGATTAAGATATTTTCAGATCTCAAAACAATGGAAAGATCTGTGTTCCTCACACCCAAGTTATTTGAAAATAGAAACAACTGTATAATATAAAACATAAAATTCACATGATTAGGAGAACTGAAATGATACTTTATTTTTTGTTTTGGATCAAATGATAGAGGATGAACATTAATTTTGTGTGTCCCTACTTGCTGGGATGTATGTGGCATCCATATTGCTTAATTCAGCACTGCTCCCAATCCTGAAGTCAAAGTCAAGTTAGTAGAAGAGGTAAGACCTGGACCATGTAGATTCAAGAATTCTTATCCCACAGAGATGGCCATGTTCATTTGTGACCTCAAATGATTATTTCTAGAATCATCTGTTACATAAATCACTTGTGTTCAAATCATGATCTCAGAGTCTGTTCCTAGAAGAACCAGGCATCAGCAAATATGACCATAAGTACTGGAAAGTAGACTCTGAGTTAGATCAGTAGCCTACCAACTGGAGGCAAAGAAAACATTTCTGAGGATGAGGGTGTAGTGAGAACTCTTGATAGTCTGTCATCGCCATCAGTAACACTATTACCTGTGATGGGCTTGGATAAGGTATAAGTGAAAAAGGAAGGCACAGGTTCATGCAATAATTTTATGCTTTAAATATGTTGGGCTAATGCTAATTATCAAAACTGTATAGTTGCATAGCTACTGTTAATGGTTACAGAAGTCCTGAAGGCAGAAAATAACAGGCTTGGGTCAACAAAACTTTGTCTTTGGCTATGGGATTAAAGCTAGAAGTTCTACAGACAGTTTTTAAAAACATATTTTTAGCAGCTTGAAAACAGATTATACTAAGAACCAAGATTTGATAACAAATGAAAAAGTTAAAAAGGAAGCTGAATTCATAACCCTAGGAAACTCTTCTATATTTAAGAAAGGGCCCTAATGGGGGAAGAGCCTTGAGATCTGGGATTGGCATATTTCTGTGGCTGGGCTTGTGATTTAGATCCTCTTTATGCCTCTAGACCAGAAGTTTCTCTTTCTCTCTCTCATGTTAGAAAATAGCTTCACATTGCCAAAAGGTCACTTATAGAGGACATACGGTAGTTATTTTGTAAGATGATATTTGTCATCCACAAGCCATTCTTCTGTCTCTTTTCATTGCTTCTCTTTGTTTAGATTAATAATAACAGTCATGTCTCAAGTGGGGAAGTATTATTTTGCTGTGGAATAAAAGAAATTACTCACCAGGACACTGTTAAAATGTGTCAATGGAAGTTAGGAGAACATACCTAGGGAAAGGACATGAATGTGCTAGGGCAGGAAGAACAGAATCTAATGCTGAGTAGGGGGAGTTTAGAGTTTGTTGATATGGGGGAACTCATATATTTTAGGATTTAATATCCTGGTAGGGGTGCATGGCACTGGTTCTAATTCTTTTCTGGGATAGCTCCTTGAAGTTTGAAAATAATGAAGATTTATAGCAAATGAGGTAAATAGGCAGTATCTGTCTTAACAGAATATTGAGGATAGTACAATAGGCCCAGGGAAATGGATATTCATTATTAGAATAGATTTAGTATGCAAGACCAGGGACCAGTCAGCTGGTAGTACTCTGAGGTCTAGTGATGTTCTATTAGTTGAAATTAGAAGTCATGCATCAGTGGATGCAAGGGAAGCCCATATCATCAAGAAGCTCAATGGAGTTATCCTCTTGAGACCATGGTTGAATACAAGAAGTGTTGTTGTGGAACTGAGCTCCTACTTTTAATGAGTATGATTGTATTCCAAAGTGACAGAGGCCAGGTGGAAATAAATGCCATGATGGGTCACAGAGTGGGAACTAAGGGACTTTGACCCTCAGCGATAAATGAAAATGCCTATTTTCCATACTTTTCCTAGGAATAAGATGAATAGTCAGTAAGGGTGTTGCTTAGCTTCTGTAGTAAACATAAGTAACTAATTACAAATTAGCACAGGAATGTTGTCAACTGTTGCAGTGGCAAAAATATAGCCCTTCACATAGGTTCTAGACCATCCACTTTTCAGACCCAGACATCTTTTGTTGAAGGGGTTGCTCATTCTCTTTGCAGAAATATCCTATGAGATCAGAGTGAGATGTAAGGTAGGTATCCCCGCAGTTTTCCCTCCTATGAATGTGTTTTACAATGGGAAAAGGAAGTACAGAATTAGATAAAGCTGAGTTCACAAAATTGTTCTCATTTCTGACCCTGATTAACAATTCAGAAGTTCCCAAAACTATATTAAGTCTTAGTAATTTTGTAGAAGAACTCGTAGTATTCATTGAAGGCTGTTTTGCTGACAAGAGTTTATTACAGGAAAAGGCACCAATTAAAATCAGCCAAAGGAAGGGTCTATGAGGTTTCCAAACATGTAGATTCCTGGTAGCAGACTTTCTTTGTGTATTATGGACTGTCTTAGCTCTCTCTGGGATAGAAGTATCATGATATGCATGAATTATTACAAGTAGTGAAGCTCACTTGAGCTTTGTTATGTAGAGTTTTCATTACAATTGCACAGTCAAGTGCCCATGTGGCTGACCTCAGTCTCTGGCCATCTTGTGGCTGAGCTGATATTACATGCCTGAAAGTCTCCATTATAAGTCGCATTGTGGGCCAGGGATTTAGCTCAGTGGTGCCACCACCTGCCTGACAAGCACAAGGGCCTGAGTTTGATCCCTGGCACACACACACACACAAAAATAAATAAAAATTCTCATCCTTAGACACACTTCATGGTCTTATATCCCTGGGCTTAGAGATTACCTCTCAGAAGACTTGAAGCAAAAGTCAGATTTTTCTTTGGGCAAGTTAAACATTTTACTACACAGATAATATACAGATGTTTAATGGACTATGACTGAGCTGACACTAATACTTCAGTGTCCATACCATGGGACTCAGAACCCCTACTACCATGACACAATGGGGGATAGATGACAGAATCTTTTCTTATCTTTATCAAATTTATTGGTACATATTAGATATAAAAAATTACATTCATCATTGGGATCTGGTACCTACACATGACTCATCAGATTCTTATTTTTTCCCATTCCCCAGTCTTCCCCTCAGTCCCTCCAACCTTTCCTGTTTGCAAAGACATTGTTTCCATGTTTCTCCTTTTCACATATTTTTTCTTTTCCATTTTTACCTTTCCCCCCACTCCCACTTCCTCTACTCTTTTAGACCTTTTCTTTCTATTCCACAATATCAATTATACATTTTGATCCTTATTTACAATTTTTCTTTTTCACACCAGGAAAACTATTTGGTAATTACACATGTGTAATTGATTGATTTCACTTAAGAGTATGGCCTCAATGTGCATCCACTTAGCTATAAATCTCTCTACTTTCTAATTCTTTATGGCTGAGTAGTACTCCATTTTATGAAAACGCCACATCTTCTTTATCCAGGTGACAGAATCTTGGCCCCCATTTTTCTGACAGTTTATCACTGTCATCCAAAGACTAATAAGTGATTATTTACACAAGTAAAGTAAATAACTAAGATGGACCTGCTCATCAAGTGATGGAACACTCATTTTGGTTCTCTCTGAATTTGAAGAGTCCAAAGTGATCAATATTTTGAATGTTCTAATAAGGTATATGCATGCTACATGGAAGAAGACAATATGATGATCTTCTGGATTTTTGGTGGATCTGTTGTGACTTCACCTTTTTTCATTCCTAATTGCATGGATTTGAGCCTTTTCTTTCCTTTTTTTTTTTGACAAAGTTGGCTAAGTGTTTATTGCTTTTATTTATTCTTTAAAAAAACAACTTTTTGATTCATTGATTTTTTTTGGTACCTTTTTCTTAGATTCCATTGCTTTTAATTCTGTTCTAATCTGTGTAATTTCCTTCCTTGCATGAGCTTTGAGTTTTTCTTGCTGTTCTTTTTCTAAGCACCTAAGATTCATCATTAGGTTGTTTGTTTGAACTTTCTCTGCTTTCCTAGTCTGGGCATTCACTGCTATGAATTTCCACATAGAACTGCTTTCATTGTGTCCCATAGATTCCTGTGTGTTGTATTGGCATTATCATTTATTTGTAAAACTGTCCAATTTCTTCTTTAATTTCTTCTGTGACCCATTGGTTGTTCAGGAGAATGTTGTTCAATTTCCATGTGTTTGTGAAGTTCTTACTGTTTATATGCCATTGATCTTCAGCTTAATTGCACAATGGTCTGATAGCATACATGGGATAACTTCAATTTCTTTGCATTTATTTAAACCTAGTCTATGAACTAGCATGTGGACTATTTTTGAGAATGACCCATGTGCAGCCAAAATGAATGTATATTCTGATTTTGTGGGGTGGAACACTCTATAGACATCTATTAAGTCCATATGTTCAAAAGCTTGGTTTAGTTCTAGTATTTTGTTGTTTACTTTTTATTAGATGATTTGTCTGTTTCTGATAGTGGGGTATTTTTGTACTGACGTATCATTGTTATGTTATTGTCATGTTGGCTCTTTAAAATTTTTCCCCCTCTACCTTTATTTTATTGCATTGCCTAATTGATTTGGTCTGTTGGGCCTCATGGTGTTGTGATCTTCATTGTCTTTTTTAGGATATTGTTAGAATTGTGTTGAGTGCTGGTTTGGTATTCATGAAGTTTCTCAGGTGTTCTTTGTCATGTAAATACCGTATTTCTCCATCCATTTTGAAAAGAGTTTTGCAGGATATATTATTCTAGGTTGGAGGTTGTTTTCTTTTAGGACTTGAAATACCTCACTCCAGGCACTCCTTGACGTAAGGGTTTGTGTTGAAAAGTCTGCTGTGATTCTAATGGTCTCTCCTTTGCATGTGATTTGTTTCTTTTCTCTAACTGCTTGTAGTATTTTATTCTTCTGTTGGGTTTCTGGGATCTTGACTATTATATGTCTATGTGTAGATTTTTTTTTTTTTGATCATGGCTATTTGGAATCCTAAACACCTCTCTTATCTGTATGTCTAATTCTTCCCTTCTGTTTGGGAAGTTTTCTGTCATTAATTCTGTGAAGAGCTTTTTTAAGTGATTTGCATTTTTTCCTGCTACTTCATGGATTCCTATCAGTCTTATGTTAATCTTCTTTGCATCACATAGGAGCTGATAGATTGATCAGGAACACAATAGCATCATGCACAGCTCAGAAATTCACCATTTGTGTTAGTTATTAACCTATCACCTTTAAACCATGTGAATTAAATCAAAATTGAGGACCAGCCCAAAATATGTTTATAGTGAATAAACTCAATATAGCAACTTTACCCTTCAGTAGGTTGACTTAGAAGGAGTTGGGAGGAGAGAAATAAATAAGTAGGTGAATAGGAGAGGGTTTCAAGTGAAGTCAGAGAACACAGAAACCACACAAACTTTAGGAAACTGTAGAAGACAAGAGGGAAAGACAGAGTGCAAGAACAAGTACAAGAATAGAACAACTTAACAGTAATAGGGCCTCACTTTCCTTTGAAACTAGTGACCTTTGAGGGAAGGAAAAAGAAAAATGAAAAGAAAAGAAAAGAAAAAAGAAAAGAAAGAAAGAAAGAAAGAAGAAAAATCAAAAAAGAAATCTGAATTAGGGCAGGAACATTAACAGAAAGGGAGATGAAGAATAATATGGGGGAGCAAGAGACTGAGTGGGAAAAAGAAGACAGAATAAAGAAAGAATTTGCAGAATGGAATGAAGAAAAGAAAGAAGAGAAAGCATCTGAAGAGCATCTTTCAGGGTATATCTCTGTTGTCACAAGAGACAGTGTGCACAGCAATGTGCATAACTATTGGTAGACCCCTGAGATTCAGGCTGAATTCAGGCTGCAAGGCCCAAATTGAGCTACCTGACCTCCTGAATGGTTGAACTCTGCAAGTTTCTACTACAGGTTCCCTCTGCCCTTCCTCTGAAGGTAGTCAAAGTTTTGATGGAAGGTATTTATCCCTCCAACTTACCAGCTATGGAGGTCTGATGTGCCTTTTTTGCAGTTGTTCCCTTCTGTTCTATCTTCAGGAGCTCAGTAAAATGACCTTTATGATCACCTGTGCCTCTGCAGAATGAATCCAGGAACTGGCATAATCAGGAGGCCTGAGAGCATGGCGTGGGGATATTTTGTGGTTGAGCAGTCCTAATTGGTCAGCTGGATGCAGGCCAGGGTAAGGGCAGGATCTCTATTTGGCTACCCCAGTCCTAACTGGTCCACTGGGTATAGGCCAGGGCTTATTGGAGCAAAAGTAGAAGATTAAAGAAAAGGAAGCCTGTGATACAGATATATAAAAGGATGTATGACAGTGTGTTGGACCCAAAATATGTTAGATCCAAAATGTGTTGGATCTCTGTGTTTATTTTTAAATCAGTGCTCACTAGCGAAGAATGACTTAGGCACTAGAGTTCAGCCAGATTCTGTTGTCAGCTACCCTGGTTTTTACAATGGACTTGTTAATGGAATCCTCAGTAATGAGTCCAGTAGCTCTATACGTCCTCTCACCAGTTAATTTAGCCACCACAGATATTTAATACCTGACCTTTCAGCAGTCCATGCTGGTCTCTAAATATTTACAATGTATGCAATTGTCCCTATAACTTTGGCACCTGCTGAATTAGAAGTTTGATTAGCTGGTTAGGTAAGCTTTAACTGCATTCATAATGTATGTGATGTACATCTGGGAGGTTGTACTGAGTCATTGCTACTGATCCTGTTGAATGGGGCTTAAAAGTGAGTTGACTTTAACAATGACTACCAGTATAGGTGATTGTTATGCTGTATAATATTTATAAAATGAGATGTTAAAAATAGAGTTAATAATCACTGGCTAAGTCCAAGGACTTAAATTGGAGGAAACACTTGATTCTGTTCCTCCAATTTTTGCTGGGGAAAAATGATGTTGAGGTTGTGGTTCTGGGACTTAACAGGTTTTTCTCTCTTAGTAGGGAGATATTTTAAAAATGTTTATTTTTGATTATAATATTTTTATAAATGGAATAACTTTGCATCACGGTTACAGGAATAGCAAATAGCTCAGTTTCAAAATCAACATGGTTGTAATTACCATGTAATGCTGAGTGTCTTTAGAAGATATCATAGCATCTTCACAGCTTGTGTTATGACCAAGACTATCAGATTTAATTTTGCTTAACTATAAGAGAGGAAATTTTTTCTTCTTTTTCTGCCCATTTAAGGGTCTGTTAGCTGGGGCCTTGTGAATTACATTGATAAAACAAAGGTTAAGAAGAGAAGAACAGACAGGTTTATTAATATGTAGATTGAGATTTCAGGGATGAATAACTCAAAGGAGTAGTTGGGATTTGGCCTTATAAAGCATCTCAGCAAAGAACACTGAAGTTTGTAGATGAACGTAAAAATAAAGGCAGCGGGATCCAATGGAAGATAAGAGCTAATTAATTGGTAAAATTTGTTATCAGATTCTTCTTGTGCCTTTTCTGGGTTGAGAGTCTCAAGGAGTTATTTCCCATAATTAGCTTCTGTCTTTTCTGGCAGAGAGTGAAGTAGGGTACTTTTACATATTTGTGTTATAATTTCATGCAAATATAGGGAATTGAGAGCTTTTCTTATGTTTTGCTCAATTGACTTCAGTTCAAAAAAATCCTTATGCCAAAGTAGTATATTTTGGGGTGACATCTTCTGTTATACTTTAGTTCTTCACCTGATCTTTTTTTTGGGGGGTACGGGGGATCAAACTCAGACCTTGCACTTGTGAGGCAAGCATAGCATCAGTGAGCTTAACATGAAAATATTTTGATCAGAATTTTTAATATAGGTCTCAGTAGGAGCGGTTTAGTTAATTTGGTTAATTTCCTTGATATATATGTAGGTGCTCAATAAAGTATTATTGAAATACATTAAATGTACTTTAAGTTAATTATCCAGAGTGTCAGTTGCCTATTCTGGTTGTAATGATACCTTAAGAATTTTAAAAGAATTCTGTTTTCTTATAAGGCTGTTTCATTATTTATTAACTTGTAATGGATAAGAATATATTTTTATTGCATCAGAATTTGCCACCTGTAATTTTGGATGGAATAGTTGAAGGCTTCTGGGAAAACAAAGTAGTTTTGGTGACCTCTAGTTGTTATGTTCTGATTCAAAAATTATTGGTGAATAGTTTACATTTCAGTGTAACCTGCATTTCATACTGTTAATATTTCTCTGGAGTGCTTTGGAAACAGGGAAAGTGCTTTGCATTATTAGTATTTAGATTTTAAATCCATGGCTATTGAATAAAGGACAATTTTCCTCTTTGTTTTTAATTCTTCAACCTTTTTTTTTCTTATGTCAGTGTTATCTAGGATGACAGCAGATGTTGCTGGTTACAGATTCATGCTAATCTTATAATGTCATTTCATTACTATTGACTCTTACCAACTGCAGCAGATTTTTAGATTTATGTCTTTCATGTTTTTAGAAGTGAATTCTTGCTCTCTTTATATACTCCTCTAGATTCCTCTCAAATCTCTTTTATTCCCCTTAATTAAAACATTATGATGAAGCATAATGGTCCAATATATGTGTATATAAAACTCTGGCCTGTTCCACAGATAAGGTTTCAGTTTCATCTCACTTACTTTGAATTTCTCATGTTTAAAAGTAAAATTAAAACTCAATATATCTCATATATAACAAAGAAGAAAAATAATCTAATTTAATGGTTTCAGAATACCCACATCAAAATGCTAGCGGTTAAAGCTTATTAAATTTTGAAGATCTAACAAGCTTAAACATTTCCCCCTCATCCTCAGAATGTATCACTCAATGTGTTCTGTGTGAAGAAAGCAAATGTCACATAGAATCTACCCTAAATGTAAGAACTCAAAGGTTCTGTTTAGTTTTAACTAGCAGTGCAATTCCAAAATGCATCGGCATTATTAGGGCTGGGGATTTAGCTCAGTGGTGCCACCACCTGCCTTGCAAGTGCAAGGTCCCAAATTTGATCCCCGGTACCAATAAATAAATAAATAATTAAAATAAAGTAAAATAAATAAATAAAATGCATCTGCAGAGTCTCAGTAATTCGTTGGTTCAGTTGCCAAGAGTGATACATGACACCATTGAAATAATTGTCAGGAAGGTTTTTTACCTGATGGTCATAAAATCTGGGATTTAGAAAATAGCACTACAGTCTAAGAAAATGGTCAGAGCAGAAATAAATACCAATAAAATTAAATAAAAAACCATGCAAAAAATAGATTGTAGTATGGCCACTCTCCGTTATCCATAGTGTTGGGAGTTGGGGAAACACAGACAATTCACATCTATTCTTGGTCCAGAAGCCTCTGTTTGATGAACAATTTCCACAGTCTATGAGAAGTAGTAAGAAGCATCAGAATAAACTGGTCTGTGTTTCAGTAGATTTTATTTTTTCTGCCCAGCTCTGGGTGGAGTTGCTAAGGAGTAACATGTTGTTCAAAAGACCGTGAGCCAGAGAGAAAATGAGGGGATATCATTGGCTGGTAGAGTCCACAATTGGATAATCAGCCTCAGAATAATATAGAGATGACTATATGTCAAGTAGGAAGAAACAATATTCCCTGTAATTCTCTGGTTGTTAAAAAAAACTTCCCTCTTCCCAGAATATTTTTTATTATAGAAACATGTATTCTATGTATCCCAATGGTTGAAAACTAGAAATAGATGTTATGTAGCACCATGCTTAATTGGTATAGCAGTTTACTTTTTGGAGTGAACTGCACTGGGGACGTGCACCTTCCTGTGTTAACAGCCCACGTCATGGCTGGTTTGGTTTGGGTTTGATACCCCAATGTGACCGCAGTGAGATTAAGTGATGCAATTTACTGTGCAGGGATTCCCTAGTGGGAAACAACTGGCGCCTGCAAGCCTTTCTTGTGCATGTAAAGCAGCAGTTAAACATTGTTTTTGCTTCAAAACAGACTGAAATTCCAAAATACCACAGAGAGAGAAAGAGTTGTTTTGCATTTAAGGATGAGGGCAATACCACATAATCTATGTACATTAAAGTAAACATTTTCCCATTTGTACAACTGCTCCATAATTAAATGTAAATGTCCCATTCCCACATAAAGTATCTACGCCTGAACACACCAACAGTATCCCTATGAAATTTTTTCCCTCCTTTTGTCTTTGTCCTAAAGGACAAACTCTAAAAATGTTCCTGAAGCAGTCACACAATTATCTCAGGTCTTTGGCCTACAGCCTGATAGAAGCTAAACCATGTCTAAATGAACTCAGACCTCAAGCAAGTAACAGGCGTAGGCATTTCTGACCTGAAAGAGTGAAATCTGAACATTGAAACTGCTTTACAGTCATTCAGTATAGAATCAATGTACTGCAAACTTGAGAAAGCTTGAATAAAAGGATTAATTTTTAGATTTGTAAGCCAATACATGTGTGTGCAAACACATAAGAGCTTCTATTTATTCCCATTAAATACTGAATTCACAGTAAAAGAAGAACCTTGAGAAAGATAGTCTGGTTTTAAAAGACATGTATTTGTGAAATTTTAATAGGATACAAATTGTCTTCCAAAAGATGATCATTAATCTGTTTTCAGTCTATTGACTATTATTTAAAAATATGATAATTTCATATGTAACTAAAATAATGCAGAGTGAATGTATATGGGACAAAATTAAACATGGAAGTAATATATTTTCTTCAAACGTCCAATTGGGAAAGGAAAAAAGTAAACATACATATATATGTTAAATTTTTCTGAGTTTTGTCACATATTATACATAAATATGTGACAAATATAAAAAAATTGGCATATTTCACATTACAGATGGTTTTTCAGACTATTTTCAAAGTAAATCAGAAATAAACAGTTTGTAAGTGGACATTTTTGACTTTCTTGACAATGTTGTGATCTATTGCATTATGAATAGTGTAGAAATTATGTAAAGTGGATTGACAGTATAGACTAGAACTTTATAGACTGCTCTTTCAATGAATGTAGTGAGACTTATGGAGGAAGAGCCAGAGTTCTTTTTGAATTGGAAAAAAGACCTATATATTTTGTGTGTATGTGTGTGCACCATATCTATAACCTATAATCTATAATATATATTTATACAGCCACATATATATAACCATATATATTTATATGGCTAAGTAGCTGGTACTAGAGCATTGACCAAGGATACTAGAAATCAAGGCAATTGTATAAGTTCTATCTAAGGGAATGTGGTTAGAGAATGAGATTGAAAGAAAGAGGAGAAAGGTACAGATGAACAAATGAGTTTACAAAATTTTGGTAGAAGGGGAATTTGCATTTGAAGACCCCAATGAGGTGGAAAAATGATCATCTGAGAAAACCAGTAGGACAGAGATAGGATACTATGGTAGTGAAAGTTCGGAACATTTATTACAAAATAGGGAAGTGACCCAACCAGACATAAAGATATAAATTACGTAACAACAATTCAGAGTCTCACTGAAGTTGGACATTTCCAAAATATATATAGTGGCAACTAGTAGTAATTGTCTGTTGAAAACTTGATCTCAGAGGCGGAGAGTTGGACTGATCTATGGTAGGGGCTCTGTGGGGCAGATATGGCAAGAAGACAAAGAAATGAGGAAAAGTGAGGATGTTAATAAAAAAAGCTGTAAGATTTTGAGAGAGTTAAATGGGGAAAAGACAAAAAGTGAGGCTTTAAGGGACTTGGAGATCTTAGTGACGTTCAAGTGGATTTACTAGGAGTGAAACAACAGAAAGGATGGGAGATTTTGTTCTGAGTAGGACATCAATATTTAAGATTTTAGGAAACTGAGTGATGACAAGGCCCAGTTCACAGCCAAGACAGTGGGTTGCTTCCATCCACATTCTCTCACATACATATGGAAAAGATCAGGAAGGAAGGGCTTTATGTCTGGCTCTTTAAAGGCATCATGGTACAGCCCACTGGACAAGAGCTAGGGAGACTTGCTAGAGAGACTGACCTTGCTGCAACACCTTCTATCATCTTTTTAGTAAAGAACTTGTAAAAATATCTATTATATTCTTATTTCAGGTATACATTGAAGAATGAATTGTATAGTTTCAAGGTCCTCAAAAGTTGTCAAGTATTATACACATGTTAAGTATGGTAGAGAATAAATTTTTAAAATGTAAATGTGACCACATTGTGAGCGAGGCAGCTAGGAAATCCTTTAAAAAATAGAATAAAGATCTTAACTATTTAAGTTCAATTATTAGAAAGGCCTCAAACCCTGCCTTGAAAGTCCTTTGCCTGAACACTTGATTCCCAGCTGCTCATCGCCCTCAAATTATGGCTGAAGGCTGGTTGGAAAGTAGAGATCAACTGGAAGTAGTACCCCTACTCCAATGAACTTGCTTGACCTATCAGTGTTGGAAATTGTTTTTACAACCCAATTTAAAGACTAGACCCCGATCATAATGACTAGAGCCTAATGAGTCAGGATGTTGTCTTAGATCGATCCAATTTGGAATGACACATTAGTGCCTTTTATTTAGGCGTCTGTATATGTTCCCTGAGGTCAGCACCATAGTGTAGTTTACAAAATGAGATTTGGTTCCACTCTCCTCAGGGCTCCTTTTCTTTCCATCTCACCAAATGTGGAAGTTTAGCAAGTCTTGCTGTTATTCTAAATGGTGATGGTATTAGAAGATAGCTAAAATGGTAAAAACAAAAACAAAAACAATTTCCTTCAGTGAGACAGTAATAATTGAAATCACTATAATTTTTGGGTCTTCTTCCAAGTACACATTTGAGAGCTCTCTGATGTGGGTTGTTTCTGGTATATAGGTTGGCACAGGTGTTGTCGTACATAGTACTGACTTGGAAAGCAAAGACTATCATACCATAAAAG
This sequence comes from Fukomys damarensis, assembly GCF_012274545.1. Lineage (NCBI taxonomy): Eukaryota > Metazoa > Chordata > Mammalia > Rodentia > Bathyergidae > Fukomys > Fukomys damarensis. Next base: position 1,924,554 of record NW_022900950.1, on the reverse strand, counting down.
ATTAGAAGGTACATTATTCAAGGTAGCAAAATAAAAATACTTTGTTATAAGAACAAATTTGGGATGAAGTCTTAAAGAGTTTAATCTTCTATAGATGCCAATGAACATAAGAACCATGAAATTGTTTTCTCTGACCTATTCTGTCTTGCAGGCAATCTTAACATTTATTTTCAATTGTTACCTCAGAATTAAACAATTACATTTTGTAAAACACATATGGAGGTTTTAGATCCTGATACTCTATCTCTCTTTTTCAAACTTCCCTTTGTTCTCTCCCTAGCTTACAGACATAGAAACCATCAATAGGTTCCAGCTGGCTATCTGCACTAAAATAGTTCATTAAAAGAAAACCTTTCGAATGATCTGTTTGATAAAGTTATAGACCTGTAAGTCCCACATAGTGAAACTCAAAATTAAAAAAAAGAAAAAAGGGCCCACCCAGGTTTTCTGCTGCTAAAGAGAAGCTTAAATATCTCTTGCATCTGCATCTAACATCAACAGTACCACAATTATTCATAGCAAGACCTGTGAAGCTAAACTTTACCTTACTGTCAACAAAGAATGTGTTTGCTGCAATGTACTAAGCTTTTCTTTGACAAGTTTAAGACACCATAATGAAGCAGTTGCGTGGGACAGACAGATAAAGTAATTCACTTTTTTTTATCCTTTTTATGCTTGTGTTTAAAATCCAAGTTCATGAGGGGAAAAGGGTAGGGAGAGATTTCTTTAATGTGTTCTATATGTTTTTATAGTCCAAGGGTTTATATTCATTGTACAAGGTGTGATAAGGCCCAGGACAAAGAAGTTCTGAAGTGCTTTGCATATATAAGTCAGGAGTAAAAGGCAGTAATGAAATCTGATCCCTTGGTATTGCTATTCAGTTCATGCTGAAGCCCAAGGCTCCTTGTGAATATATTTGGAGGTGGGGCATGTCAGGCTCTGGTGATAGTTAACAGAAGTTATGAGGTTGGGGTTGTAACCTGACAGGACTGGTGCTGTTAAGGGGAGAGGAAAAGGCACCAGGGCCTTTTCTCTTTCACGCACACCTGAGAAAGTCCATGTGAGTATGCAGCGAGAAGGCACCTAGCTATCTGTAAGCTGAGGAAGCACCCTCACTGGTAATCAAATTGGCCCAAACACTGATCTTGAGCTTCCAGCCTCCAGTCCTGTGAGAAAATAAAAGATTTTATTGTTTAAGCCTCTAAATCTTTGGTGTTTTATTAGGCAGCATGAGCTGATTATTGTGAGTTCATTTAATAAATATTTGTTGAATATCTATAGCATTCTAGGAACTGTGCGGAATAGTGGTCAGCAATCTAAAATTCACAGGCCAAATTTGGCTGAGTGCCCATTTCTATAAATAAGCATTCATTGGAATACTGCCACAGCCATTTGTTTACAGTTGAATAATTACAACAGTGACTGCATGGGCTGTAAATCCCAAAATATTTGTCATCTGGCTCTTTACAGAAAAAAAAAATTGCCTCTCCCTGCTCTAGAATCTTGGCACGTAGTAGTTAGAACCAAATTCTAAAAATAATCCATGTTCTAAAATTATCTTCTTTCTTGGCAATTAGTTGGAGGAAATAATATGAAAGTGATTTTCTCTTCAGATTGAAAAACTTGATTGATTGAAGTGCCAATTGCAGCTAGACATGCTGTGCTCTTTCATTGGCTCACAGGGAAAGATTATCAATTCAGCAAGGCCAGAAAAGGCTTCCAGTCTTAAAAAGAGCTGAATGTTTTGAGTTTAAGACTATATTTCCATATGGTTTATTAATTCCAAACTTTGAAAGCACAGAACTTAGAATAAATCTGTGTTATACATGTGTAACAACAGATGTCCCAGAAGTAAACAACAACAGAGCCCTAGTTTGTACTATTTGTTTATTTTTATAATGTAATCTTCAGCTGATTTCAAGTTACGAATATGTTGTCACTGAATATGAATTTGGGAAAAGAATAGAAGACAACCATTCTACCATACTGTTGGAGCAGGCATAAATAATACCAAGAACATAGCTAATAAGAGCAAAACTAGAATAATGAAGAATTGATGAGCTTTATTTTGGAAAATTATAGTTCACTTAATAGCACATATATAATTTAGATTTTAATATTAGTAGTACTTTAAAGCTGGGCATGGTGGTGTATGCCTGTAATCCCAACACTCAGGAGGTTGAGGCAGGAGGATTACTTTGCATTTGAGGCCAGCCTGAAGTGCACAGTGACACTCTGTCTCAAAAACAAAAGAAAACAAAAAATATTAGTATTTTATAACACAGTGCCAAAGATTTGAAATTTAATAATGTGGATTTGTGAGTTGATATAAGAAGGCCCAGTTACAACTAGACACAAAGTTTAAAATATTTTTGTCTCTGGTACAACCACTGTGGATATCAATATGGAGATACCTCAAACAACTAGGGTTGGAAGTCCTATTTGATCCAGCTATTCCTCTGCTGGGTATCTTCCCAAAACAATTGAAAAAATCATGCCACAGTGACATATGCACACCCATGTTTATAGAAGCACAGTTTGTAATAACTAAAACTTGGAAACAGCCCAATTGGCCATAAACTGAAGACTGGACAAAGAAGATGTGGGGTTTAAAAAAAAATAAAATGGAATACTATTCAGTCAAGAAGAATGAGAAACTAGAGACATGTATAGCTAAGTGGATGCACATTGAGGCCATATTCTTAACTGAAATAAATAGGACATGTGTGTAAATGCCAAACAGTTTCTCTAGTGTGAAAAATTAAAAGTGTAAATAAGGATTAAAATGTTTGATATTGTTGAAATAGGAAGAAATACTCTAAAGGAGTAGGGGAAGTGCGAGGTATAGGGGAAAGGAAAGAAGAAAAAAGAAAAAAATGAGAAACAGAAATACAGGGAAACAAAGTCTTTGTAAATAGGGAAGGATGGAGGGGAATAAGGGAGGGCAGGAGAATGGGGAAAAATAAGAACAAAGATACATCATGTAGGGGCACAGGATCCTAATGATGAGTGTAATTGTACTGTATACCTAAAATGTACCAATAAAGTTAATGGAAAAAAATCTTTTTTTCTCTTTTCCTCACTCCAAATATTTTACATTAAAATATAAGTAACTATCTATGGAAATACAGATGGATAAAATGCAAGGTCAGAATCAATGCGGAACAATTTCTGTTTCTTTCTTGGTTTTCTGAAAGTAAATGAGATAGTTCACTGTGAATTATACTTAATGAATTCACCTTTCTTAGAATTGTAAGATCACTGAGCTGGGGAACAGATTGTAAATATTTTATTCATTCATCCTTAATTAATAAAGAAACTGAGTCCCAATATGATCAGTGATTTGTCTCAAAGGGATGTGAGCCAGAAAAGAATAAACCCAATATCCTTTTCCCTACATCACTTTGACAACTCCACTGAGCCTTACAAGGGTGGCTAATTCTCATACAAGGTGTTGAAGCTCTCACTAGATGTAAAAGATTATTCTAGATTTGGTGTGGAATCCAAAAAAGGAGGAAATTTTTTTTCTCTTGAAATCTAGGAAAATTAAATATGCATTGCTAGAATTTGAGGTTTAATATTAATTTTATTTTCTTATGTATACTTACTAGGCTTATGTATACTTATTAGGTATGTACTTTTGTAGAATAATTTCTAGTGTTGAATGCTCACAGGGTGTGAATGTCTTTTTGGCAGCTAATTATGGCAAAGAAATCATGAAATTTCAAAGTTGAAAAGAATATCAAGTAGATAATGTCATTTATTTGTCAATAACAGATTGAAGAAGAATTTATTCATTCATTCACTGAGAATTTACTGAGTGCCTTTTTGTATTGAGCACTGTTTCAGGTGCCAGAGAAGCAGATGGGAGACAGTTTCTCCCTTATTTTTTTTTTTCTCAGTTTTTTTGAGACAGGGTCTCACTATGTATTTGAGACTGACCTGGAACTCAATATGTAGCCCAGGCTGGTCTTGAACTCACAGCAATCCTCCTGCCTCAGCCTCCTGAGTGCTGGGATTACAGGCATGCACCACCATATCTGGCTTCTACCTTATTGAACTTAGGTTCTATTGGGGAAGATATAAAGCAATTCTGGTAGGAGTTCTGAAAAGAAAGGTGAGCAGGAAGGAAAAGCAGTGAATAGTGGGCTGCAGAGAACTATTTAAAATTGTAACTTAAAATGTTTAGGGAAATCTCTGAAAAAAAGTAACATTAAAACAGAGACCTTGAAGAAATAAGCAAACAGTCATGTGGATACCTGAGAAGAAGAAATGTAGATTCCCTGAATGTGGAGAATGAAGGATGTATTTAAGAGAATTGGAAAGGCTATAGCTAGAGAATAATGAAACAGCGGGAGAGTGGAAAGTTGTCACTGGTGCCAGATCACATAAGGCCATGGTTAAGAGTTACCTTTACTCCCTCCATGAAGGGAAGCCACTAGACCATCATGCAAATTAGAAAACAAACATCTCTGGCTGCAGTATGGATAGCAGACACTAGGGTTAGGGAGAAGAGAAAATGGAAGCAGTGAAAATAGACAGGAGGTTATTGTTTTAATACAGGTTAAAGAGATGATAGTTTGGCTAGGGCCAGTGCTTTGCAGTGGGCTTCTTTCAGGAGCTTGTAAAAAAACATCAATATCAGACCCATAGCAATTAAATAAAAGTATATGCCAATGAGACCCAGGATCAGGTTTTTTTTTTTTTTTTTTTTTTTTTTTTTTTTTGGTAGAGGGGATCAAACTCAGGACCTTGTGCTTGCCAGGCAGGCATGGTGCCATTGAGCTAAGTCCCCAGGCCCCAGCATCAGTAATTTTTAAATGGAATGATTTCAGTGTGGAGCCAATGCAAGAACCAGTTTCCAAGGTAATAACCATAGAAATGAAAAAAAGTGTTTGGATTCTTGTTATATTTGATCACTAGGACAAGCAGAATTTTCTTACTGGACATATATGGAACATGAAAGAACAAAAGAACCCAAAAATGATTCCAGAATCTTTGGCTTGGGTACTTACAGTTAGGTGAGAAAACTTTTAAAATTCCAATGAAAATCTCCTATTTTCATATAACTATCAAATTTTCTCAAGATGATGATGGATAGCACCATTTTTGTAAAATATACTTTCACATACATGTTGGAAATAAAATGTATTTAATCTTTTATTTAATTTTGCAGTATATCAAAATCAGAAAATTGAAACCACACTAATTATTTCAAAAGAGAGATTATAAATGGGAATTGATTGACAGGGTGGGAAAATTGACTGAAAAGGCAAAAATGCAGCCCTGAAAGAACACAGAAATAATAACTGCAAGAAGTAGATGCCATTTCTGGGGATGGGGAAACCAAGAGAAGTTAGTATTATCAGATGCTAGGATATAATAACTGAAGTACTCCTTTATAAGCCTGGAAACCAAACATTTGAGAACAAGGTGATACCCAGCTCCTGCTGCCACCTCAAGAGTACCAAGGAAGTAGCTTGTGGAACTGGAACTCAGGCTGCCAAGGAAAAGGTGCTATTGAACTGAAGATGGTGGCTCAAGGCAGATTTTGGCACTGGGTAAAAATTAAGTCTTTCTGCTGCTCTTGGGAGTGAAGTGTATTCCAGGATGGGGTACTGTCAGGAGGAGCAAGCAAAGACAAAGGAGCAAGCTCTTCCTATTATCTTCCTGTATCCTTCCCTAGTGTCTGCCCTTTTAGAACTTAATAGAAAGGCAACTGTCAAAGGTGAAAATGAATCAGTTTTCTGAGCCCCAGTCCCACATTATAAAAGCATGGAATACAAGTGTGGAGGTCACTGGCTATAGTTCACTTCATCAACACCTTTGAATACATCTTTGAACTTCTTTTTTTTTCTTGTTGTAAGGATATTTTATTTATTTATTTTCCTTTTATTGAGTTTATTGGTACATTTTAGGTATACAGTACACTTACATTCATTATTGGGATCTTGTACCTTTACATGACAGGTCTTGGTTCTTATTTTTTCCCCTTGTCCCTGCCCTCCCTTCATCCCCTCCTCCCCTCCCATTTGCAAACACTTTATTTCCTTTTTTTCATTTTCTCATATTATTTTCTTTAGCCGTATTATCTTTCCCCTACCCTTTCCATTTTCCCTACACTTTTAGCCCTTTTCTTCCCATTTCACAATGTCAGTTATCTCATTAGGATCTCATATACTATTACTCACGTCAGATAAACTATTTGGTATTTACATATGTGTGACTAATTTATTTCACTTAGGAGTATATCCTCAATATGTATCTATTTTCCTATGAATGAGTCTAATTTTTCATTCTTTATGGCTTCAATCAGCCACCCCCCCAAATATAAAGACCCAATTCAAAAATTGGCATCTGAAATGAAGAGACATTTCTCAGACAAAGAAGTAAAAGCAGGAAGTAAGTATATTAAAAAATGTTCCACATCACTGGTCATTCCAGAGATGCAGATGAAAACAACACTGAGATTCCACCTCACCCCACAAAGAATGGTTGCTATCAAGAAATCAGCCAATAACAAACGTCGGTGGGGTTGTGGGGAGAAAGGAACCCTTCTCCATTGTTGGTGGGAGTGCAGACTGGTACAATCACTGTGGAAATCAATATGGAGATACCTCAAAGAGCTGGAACTAAGGTTTCATTTGACCCATCCCTCTGTTGGGTATCTTTCCAAAATAATTAAAAGAATCATAACAGAGTGATATATGCACACCCATGTTTATAGTGGCACAGTTTGTAATAGCTAAAACTAAGAAACAGCCCATTTGCCCATCAGTTGGAGATTGGATAAAGAAGATGTGGTTTTTCTATAAAATGGAATACTACTCAGCCATATTTGAACTTCTATAAAAAACAATAATAATTTTAATGCCCTAGCTTAACATATGTAAATAACCTTTGTAAAATGGAAAATGCTACCTGTATTTGAGAAGAGGAGGCTCATTGGCCTCGGTGTTAGGAAGTTAAACATCCATATCAGGGAAAGGTCTAACATTTCATTTTGCTAATTTACCCCTCAGATTTTGTTATGGTTATATTTAAATAGTCTTCAATAAAAGCTTAACTTGAAAGTTAACCAGCAATAACAATCCTTGTATAAAATTATAAGGGGAAAGGAGGAAGAAGAAAAAAAAACTAGCCACTATAATTCTATTTTTTCTAAGTCATCACAAGGTCATAGTTGATATTTATTATGTCCTTCTTTTACTACTTTTGTATTTTTTCTTTTCTTTAAATCTGCATCTCTATTGGTCAGTTTTTTTTTTTTTTTTTACTTTGTGGAGTGACCTAAATGGTCTGAAATCTCAGTGGTCTGGCCTTTGTTATTATAGTTTTACATTATCTTTCCCTACTGAGCATTGCTATTATTTGAATATGTTTAGTGTTCCCCAAGGGCTCCTACGTAAAAGATTTGGTGGAAGTGAAAGATGGAATGGACTCTTAAAGGGTGAGGCCAGTGGAAGGTCCTTATGTCATTTGAGGTATGACCTTGGAAGGGATTTGGGGGCCCTAGTTTCCTTCAGCTTCTTGGTTTAAAATACAGTCTTACCTTCCTTTCAAGCTTCCATCATTGTGCCCTGCCATCTGTTTCTCTCACCACATGCCAAATAGATGGGGCCACCTTAGCCTAAACTTTGAACCTCTAAAACTGTGAGCTAAGTTAACCTGTTTCTTCATAAGTTATCTGCTATTGTAGTATAGTAATAGAAAGCTTTCTAGTGCAGAGAGATACAATTGACAAGCATCTCAGAGAATAATGTTTGCAAAACAGGCCTTCTTTATTCCTGTTGTATTTGTAGCAGTCATCTAATTTTCCTTTGATAACCAGATGATCACAGCCAATAATATTCATCATGTTGTCATTTCATGGCTTCAGGAGCCCAAAATGACTGGCTGAAGTCTCCGTTTTCAATTTAATGATATTGTGTTTCCCAGTAAAATCATTTCTATCTTAGAAATCAAGACTTGTAAACTAACATAGCTAAATCAGCTAGTATTTTTTTTATTGCAGTAATAAATGCATCACTTTCTCTCTTTCCCTTGATTCTCAGACCAATGCATTTTAACTAAGAAATAACTGACTTAAATATATACTACATTCTGGAAGACGGAATCTGTTTATCTCAGGGTTTTGCCTGGCTGCTGGTACTTTGCTTCACTTTGCAGTTCCACAGTTTGTCAAGCAAGATGCTCTGGTTAATAAGGTAACTATTAAGATAAGTTAATTCATGGATAAACGACCACTGTCATAATTTCTTCAATAACGGATGAATTCTAGACAGTACCAATGTTGTATAGTGTACTACAACGGTGAATAAGGCATTCCACTTGTCCAGGGGCTTTAGTACTGCCTGAAACACTACACATGAAAGAGGAAAATCTGTATCTATGTGTCTATATTAATGAGGACAAATCACACACTCTTCCGATGGAATGTGTGTATATACCTGCTACCAAGTAACTGATTGATTCCTTAGGGAGTAGTGCCATCTTGGGGGCTCAACATTTCCATCTGCTGCTGTCTAGGTGGATACTCAAAGTCAGTAGTATGATGGGTCTTAGAGAGTGAAAGTCCCCATTGTTGAGTTCATCATAGCCTCTGATTCTGCCACTTGGTCTTTTTCAGCAAGCACTTGAGTAGTTTAGTACAGAGTTTGAATGACATCCAAAACATGCCATTTACCTATCATTATTGAGAGTTTACTCTGCTTGGTGTTCTTAGTGAACATTCATAATGAACAGAAACATTCTTACTCTCTGGCTTGTTCTTAGAGGTCCTTCTAGGTATTGCGCTACACTTTTTGTCATCAATCTTCTATTGCCATATTTTCAAATTCCCTGACCATTCAACTGAGTTGGCTGCTGACCACAAGTCACACCAGAGCTGTACTTCATGTTTTAGGTTTGACAAAGTGAAAAACCAGGTGAACTGCATGAAGTGTTAGCTACCGGGAAGCTCACCTCTCTACTTTCTTTAAGTGGCATTGCTGAATGAGTGTGTAATTGCAACACTAAACTTTCAGATTGTGAAAATGTATTAGAAGAATCATCTGCAGTCTATCTTGTTTTATTCCTCACTCATATGATTAAAAAGTAAATCCCCATGAATTCCTGAGCAAGGATTAGGGGAGAAGAAACAATGAATCAGGAGTTGATGACATGGGATTGTGAGCCCCGGCAAACTTACTTATGCCATCTAATCTATAAGGTTGATCACCTATGTATCATTTTTATTTGATGATGGTTTGTTCTTATCAGTGAACACTGTGGGTTGGAGGTTCAGATAATGCCAGGTCCAAGTGAGCATTTCAGGTCTTATTGTCCCATACTCAGGGTTACAGTTTCCATTAAGAAGAAATATAGCAGGAGTCATTTTCAAAAAGGAAATAACTATCTCAAGAAGATGGAACCTCTTTCTGGTTCTATATCATTAATTATTTTATAGGATCTTTCCAGGGGCTTTATTCAGCATTTCTATCTACCAAGATATCTGAATATCACTGGATCTGTTGGATCATAAATCCCAAAGGCCACCTGTACTGTGGCTTGGTCCTGCGGCAGAACCTTCCATGGCTTTACGCTCCATATAAAACTGTCAGCCTTTGGATGTACTAAGTATGCATGAGATATGAATTAAAATATAGTACATGTTGCCTCAAAAAACCCAGAGACCTATGAAGCATAGTGCCCCCTTTTAGGGGGGTTCCAGACTAAACAACACTCTAGTACTTTGGAAGAGATGTATCAACACATTCTAGAACACTGGGCCTCTGAAAATAGTTCTAATGAGATAGACCCTTTTGATATCCTCTCCAAGTCAATTTATGCCATGTAGCTTCTCTTTAAGTCATGATATTTTAAGTGTCACTTAAAGAATTTGGCCCTACAGAAATAGATTTGAAGGATCTTTTATCCCTCTTTCCCCAGTCAAGGGGCCAAAGATGGGAGATGTACCTTGAGGGAAACAGCCAGAACAGGTGGCAATTTTGCAGTATACCTACATACTCTCTCCTTGCTCCATCCTTTCTCCACTGCAGCTGTCAGTGCAGATATGAAAAAGTTTCTGTCATACCTTTTTTCCTAACCCTAAATATTATCTCAGTATTCTTAGCACAACCTTGAACAGGTCAATCAATTGCTAAGAATTTAAATCTGTTTGTTATTCCCTGAAACTTCTGAATGAGAATAACTGAAGAATGTGTTCATTCAGATTTCCTGAATCACACTAGGGCTTGTTGACTAAGAAGGGCCTGGCTCAGATTTATTATTTAAAAGATATTAAATAAGATGGCTTAATTCACATTCAGGTTGCTTAAACTTTAGGCAGGTTTCTTCCTGTTTCTAGGCTCTGACTTTTTTTCTGAGGGCAAATACTTTAGAAAACTTCCTATTGCAAATTCTTTTCATTTGCTATGTAGATACTCTGTTAGCTTCTTGCCAGTTTTCAAACTGAAAAATGTCTATGTGCAATAAGACATAAAAATGACCAACAGGTATATAGATGATCCATATCACTAACAATAATAGAAATGCAAATCAAAAGTCCTAATAGATACAACCTGACACTGTAGGATGACTTATTAAAATGATGAGATAGTAAATGTTGGCAAGGGTTTAGAGAAGAGGAAACCAATACATATTGCTGGTAGGAATGTAGATATGTATAGCCATATAGAAAACCATATGGAGACACCTAAAAAAGTTAGATATAGAGCTATCATATGATGAATATGGACATACACCTAAAAGAAATGAATGGATGGAAAGACAATGAAGTAAGTACATATGCACAGTGGAATATTATTCAGCCACGAAAAGGAGATTCTGCTATTTACCATATCATGAATAAAAATAGGATGTTATGCTAAGCAAGATAGGTCAGATACAGAAAGGACAGTTCTTTAAAAACGTAGATAGTGCTAGTAAAATGCATATCAATATGTGGAAGAATGAAACTAAATCCTTCATTTCAAAAATTAAATACAAATGTATTAAAGACTCATATACAAGACCTTAAGCTTTAAAACTCCTGGAAGAAGACCTAGGAAGAAATGTTTCAGAACATTAGAATAGGACCCCAAAAGTACAGGAAACAAAAGGAAAAATAGGATTGCATTAAATTAAAAAACTTCTGTAGGACAAAGGAAATGGTCAGCAGTGTGAAAAAATAACGTACAGAATAGTAGAAAATATTTTAAACTTATGCATCTGATGGGGGGGTTATGTCCTGGATATAGAATTCAAAAAAGTTCATAAAAAATGCCCTATTAAAAATTGGGCAGTAGCCTTTCTCGCCCAGCATCCGGGAGGAGCCCGCTGCTCTCGCCACTTTCGCTCCCATGGGGGGAGGATGCCCGGGCCCTGCAGAGCCCTGAGTGCCCCGGACCCACAGGTAGGTGACGGGGGTGGGGGGGAGTGAGCAGGAGTCAGCTAGAGATGGCCGCCCAGCCTGCGACGTCACCATTGTTCAGCTGGGTTGCCAAGGTGCCTGAGATCGTGGGCTTCAACCACCAGGCCTGGAAGATCTCCCACCAGGATGAGCTGTGCTGCTAGTCTGGGTTCAACTACACCTTCTCCAAGAAGTTCAAGATCCTCTTCTGTGGTTGAGTGACAGTGGCACGTAAGAAGGCCCTGCCGGCCCTGATCAGCGAGTGCATCGAGAAGTTCAACTACGTAAGCTGCAGCCTGAGGGCGGAAGGGGAGCCACCCTCTCAGGGTCCCAAGCCCCCAGTGGACGGGCCCTTCTAATGGGGCCCCCTGAGGAGCAGGCCCATGCGGAAGTCTCTGTCACAGCTGGGGCTTCGCTCACTGGTTTACAGGAAGGAGTTCCAGGATGGCGGCCTGCGGAGCTGCAGCTCCTTTAGCTCCTTTGAGGAGAATGACATCCGAGAACCACTTCATCAACGGGCACCATATCATGCAGCCCACAGACACTGAGGAAAATTGAACTATGCTCTTCACGATAGGCCAATCTGAAGTTTACCTCATCAGTCCTGACACCAAAAACAACAACAACAAAAGCATTGGAAAATTTTAAGGAGATACCCGTTTGCTCTGGGGACATCAGACACGTGGACCACTTTTGGTTTATCTGCCGGGAGTCTTTGGGAGGTGGCAGCTTTCATTTTGTCTGTTACATGTTCCAGATGAAGCTGTGGTTGCCGAAATCACGATGATCCTGAAGCAGGCTTTCACAGCGGCGCCCGGCAGCAGACAGAGAAAGCACCACCCAGCTGTGTGAGGCCTGCCCCTTGCAGGGTGTGCACAAGCTCTGTGAGGGGATAGAGGGAATGAATTCTTCCAAAACCAAATTAGAACTCCAGAAGCACCTAAGGACACTGACTAATCAGGAGCAGGCAACTATTTTTGAGGAGGTGCACAAATTGAGACCAAGAAACGAGCAGAGAGAAAATGAATTATTTCTTTTTTGAAATGTTTATATGATGAGAAGCAAAAAGAATACATCCATATTGGAGAGATAAAGCAGACACCACATGTTACAGCAGGTAGTGAATTACCAGGCAGTGCTCCTCGATTTAGGCTAGAAATGCTGAAAACAAAGCAAAGAGGTCTTTAACAGAATCTTTAGAAAGTATTTTGTCCTGGGGTAATAAAACCAGAGGCCTACAGGCACATTCTCCCAGAGTAGATCTGGACAATTCTGTGTCTTGTACATTAAGTAGCACCAGCAAAAGCCATACACGGGAAACAAGGATTCTCTGCCCACCTCTGAGAGCTCCTTCAAGCCCCTCTGCTCATTGGGTAACCTGTCCAGTGACTTGGAGAGCCATCCCCAGAGGAGCCTGCCCTGCTGTCCCCACAGCAGGCCTACCAAAGGCGGATTCTGAGCCACTTCCCTGAGAAGTGCCCGGGGCTTCCAGAGCCCACACAGGGGTCTCCGGGAGTCAGTCAGAGAAGCTTATGAGGTATCACTCAGTGAGCATGGAGACACCTCATGAACGGAAGGATTTTGAATCCAAAGCAAACCAACTGGGAGACATGGGGAAGACCCCCTTGAAGACCTGGTGGCATTCATGAGGGCAGCAGACCTTATTGCTCATGGCCATCCCACAGAAGGCCAACGACTCTGCTGGCAGATACAAAGATTATTCAGAGGTAGGAGAGCTTCCCCTGAGGACTTCTTTGGAGCCAATGCATGAAGATAAGCCCTTTCGCCCTGTACCGGAGGAGAAGTAAAGGACATCTCGGGAGTTGCGGGAGCTGTGGAGTAAGGCCATGCTACAGCAGACACTGCTGCTGAGGACAGAGAAGAAAAATCAGAAGCTACAAGCTTCTGAGAACAATTTGCTGAACAAGCACCTGAAACTTGACTAGGAAGAAATCACTCCTTGTCCTAAATAACTACGGTTTGGGAAAAGTTGCTTTGCACTCCAGTAAGATAAAAAATTAAGCTTGATATGGAAAAAAATGCATTCAGCTGTTGGGGAAGGCATACCACGTCATCACCAGGGTGAATTCTGGAAATTTCTAGCTGAGCAGTTCCACTGAAGACATCCATTTCCCAGTAAGTAGCAGCTGAAGGATGTGACCTACAAAGAACTCTTAAAACAGCTCACCTCCCAGCAGCATGCAATTCTCATTGACCTGGGGCAAACCTGTCCTATCTGTGGGGGCCCAGTCATGGCCCACTGGCATTTGACATTTGGAAAATAACTTTTTCCTCTACAATTAAGACATTGATACAATGTAACATTTGTTTCTTTTCAAGGACACTGTTTGTTAAACTTGTTTTGTTCTTTGACCTGGGATAACAGGAACTCGTTATTGGAAGATCTGATGTTATCTATAAGAGTCAGGAAATCCAGTCTTTGCATAAAGATAAAAAGACAATTGCTTGGTGCTTCCTGTTGTTGTGTGCCCTTAAAAGCTTCCTCTTGTTGTGTGCCTTTAGAGGCTACCTGTTGATGTGAGCATTTAAAAGGAGCTGTTTCTGTGAAATAAATCAGACTTTTCTTGGTCTCCACTTAGGCTTGAGTGTTCTTTCCTTTCTCAATCCTCACTCCCCAACTCAGGCTGGTTTGTGTTGTGACAGCTGGGCTTCCACAAGTGGTGCCCGAACAGGGACCTGAGTATCAAGGGATCCAGTGAAGGACACCACTGGATAAAGAATAAAAGGAGATCTTCACAAAAAGAAAAAAGAGGACCTTCAAAAGGAAGGCAAAAGAGGAGCAGTGAGTTTTCTTGTAAATATTAAAAATGGGAGCTGGCAATAGTTGCATGCTTTTTGTACATGTGCTTAAAGATTTATTGTGTGTCAGTGGTGCTAGAGTAGGGCATGAGCAATCATGTAATTTTTTAGAATTTGTTGAAATGGTTTGTCTCTGGTTCCCTGAAGAAGGCACTGTAAACTTAGATACTTGGAGTAAGGTAGGAAAATGATTACAAGATTATTGTGATGTACATGGTCCCAGTAAGGTACCTGTGGATATTTTCAGCTTATGGACTCTTGTTAGAGATAGTCTGGATCCAAGACATGAAAGTGAAAAGGTTGAATACAGCTAACCCTAGAGGACCCCTACTGTGTTGATCACTTAAACTTTAGTACTTGTTCTTTTTTTTGCTTCTGTGTCTTTCTCTTCCTGTTAATGTCTGAATTGGTAACTTGTGATCTGGATCATTTTGGAGGCTGGGAGGTCCAGGCAGACATGCTAGTAGTGGACTCCCTGCCACAGGGGCCGGAGAAGTCCTTTGCCCCTCTGGTAAGAACTCTGTCTCTCTGTTTACTGGGAAGGAGGTTGATATTTTCCCCTCCTCAGGACCCTCTGGTCAAGGCATAGTTCTTCTGGTTTCAGAAGTGGAGATTAAGGGGATTCCCCGACAGAGTCCCTGGTTCTTCTCTTGGTTTGGTTTTCATAAGCCTTTGTCTTACATTGTGTTTGGCCTCTTTTGCTCCAGCCTAGGAGTTTCTCAAACTTCTGCTTTGCAACAGTCAGCTGCTAGTGAAAACTATTTAGCTTTGGTAACACTTCTTGTGCATTGCAAGTTCTTAAACTGTGATTATAGGGTTAACTTGTTCTTTTCTAAAAACTCAAGGTTAATACTGTTCTATTGGCAGCCAGTCAAATTTTAAGATGTAACAATCTGAGAACAGAAAACTGACTTTAAGCTGAAGTTTTTTATAGAAGGTTAATAATAAATGAGATATAAAAATATTAGGAAAGCTATAAGTAAGAGTTATATTTTTAACATGAAAGTTTTTTTTATGTTTGTGTTATTAAAAACAGGTAAAGAAAGATATGCAAGACCAGAAGGCCTAAGTATGTAGAGAATGTTTATGGAAATGATTTATTTGTTTGCTTGTTGGTTTCAAGTCTGTCATAAAAGGTTTACATTTACAATCAAGAAGAGCTTTCATTCCTTTAACCCTAATTCTACAAGAGATCTCTGTTAATTTTGACCTGCAAAAATTTTGACTAGTAGTAACTAAAAGATTTTATAATTCTATTGGTCAAAACCATCTGAGTGCACTTTAGTTTAAACTGTCTTATATGTTTGTCTGTCTAAATGTTCAAAAATGTTTGTCCAATTATGTTTTTGATCAAAATGACGTCAAATACAAGTAGATTGTTGATATCTACACCCTGGCTTTATAGGATTAAAAAAAACCTTAAAGATAATTAAATATAAACTTTTAAGTTTTGGTACACTTCTGTTGGTAAATAAGCAGCTGCTTAGAAAATTTATTCTGAACTTTGTTCACTAGTGGGAGCCCAAATAATTTCCATAGCCTTATAAAAAGCTATGCCTTGTTAAATATATTGTTAAAAATGTTTATATTGGTTACCATCAAAAGGCTGAATTCTAAATGTGTTATTGTAACATGTTTATGATGGTTATCTTCAAAATATAATATTTTCTGAAAAAAAAGGGAAGATCCTGTTGATACAAAGCTACATTACAGGACATAAGATTTCATATAAGTATAATAATTATTATTGCTACTTTTCTGGTGTACAAAAATGCATTCATGTTGTTTGACTATGCAGGTTTTCCAACATACTGTTTATGATAATAACCTTTTGACCCAGGTATTCTCCCCTGTTCCCCACTATTAAAGGTGCAACTACAAAAAATAAAAAAGGGGGAATTGTACCCCTCTTCACCCAGAAATTATTTAAATCATGCTACCTATATTTAAAATTTTTTTACAAATTGATAAGCCTGCCCATTCAGCAGCAGAAAGATTCTGGCATCCTCAGGGTTCTCCTTACGCTTTGGAACATGATGGAGCATGATGGCTGCCAGAGAGATTGGTTCATCATGTGGATCATCTTAATAACCCTAAAAATGTTTCCCAGAAGTAATTCTATCCAGTGATATTGGGTTTATATGCCTGATATTTAATGACACATCTTGAAAGTTTTTGGACTAATCACTTGGACTTAAACTTGTCTGCAGGACTTTGGTGGACAAATTCAGGTTTTTCTCAATCCAACATTTGGAAACTTGCTCCTGCATTGGGAGAAATATGTCAAAGTTACTAGCCTTAGTTTAAATATTTTTGGCATAGGGGCCTTTAATATGTGAAATACCATAAATGCTGTGTAATCTCAAGTTAAAGAACAAAAGAAAAAGATAATGTCTTGTTTTAATGCTCCTTATATGTTATTGATAAGAAATATAGAGATTGCTTATGAAACTGATAATGAATATAACAACAGCTGTTTTAATTGTAAATTGACAAATTGCAAATTCTCAAAAATGATGACTTCCTTTCATTCTGTGGTTTTGAGACAACCTCTCTTTGTTATGATACCTGTTCAATTTAATGAAACCTGGTATATAGATCAAGGATTATGAATGTTAATGGTAATTGAGAAAGCATTAAGTAGACAGAAAAAGAGTGATGGGATTGGTTATTGTGGGGATTGTAGCCCTTATTACTGTAATAGCTATAGCCGCAACTGCTGCAGTTGCTTTGGCACAAGAAATTTGGGATGCTCATTATGTTAATGTTTTAGCTAAAGGTGTGACTCATAATGTAACTATTCAAGTAGATTTCAAAGATTAGAACAAAAGATAAATGCATTATATGATGAAGTTACTCTTATGGTAGAAGAAATACGGGCACTGAAAGTTTGTTCTCCATTGATGTGTCACCCGGGTTATGAATGGATTTGTATAACCAATAAGCTATATAATGATTCCATCTATGATTGGAGTAAAATACAAAGGCATTTGAAAGGTATTTGGTAAATCAAAATACCTCCCTAGATTTAACAGTTACATCAAGATATTTTGGATCTACAGAATGCCCCTTCCTTAAAATTTGATGTGGTACAAGCTGCTCAGCATTTTATCAATCATTTAAAAGAGGTCTTACCCTCCATGGCATCAGTCACCCAATTGTTAGGTCCTGTTATTGCAATTGGGATAAGAGTATGTTTAGGATGTGTTATATTACCCATATTAGTGTGCATGGTGAGTTCATCTTTGATGAACACAGCAGGAAAGATTCATGGCTTACAACTGCACATTAAGCCTCCCATACTTATGGTCTAACCCCTGCAGAAGCTGGTAGTTTTTTTTTTTTTTTTTACTTTGTGGAGTGACCTAAATGGTCTGAAATCTCAGTGGTCTGGCCTTTGTTATTATAGTTTTACATTATCTTTCCCTACTGAGCATTGCTATTATTTGAATATGTTTAGTGTTCCCCAAGGGCTCCTACGTAAAAGATTTGGTGGAAGTGAAAGATGGAATGGACTCTTAAAGGGTGAGGCCAGTGGAAGGTCCTTATGTCATTTGAGGTATGACCTTGGAAGGGATTTGGGGGCCCTAGTTTCCTTCAGCTTCTTGGTTTAAAATACAGTCTTACCTTCCTTTCAAGCTTCCATCATTGTGCCCTGCCATCTGTTTCTCTCACCACATGCCAAATAGATGGGGCCACCTTAGCCTAAACTTTGAACCTCTAAAACTGTGAGCTAAGTTAACCTGTTTCTTCATAAGTTATCTGCTATTGTAGTATAGTAATAGAAAGCTTTCTAGTGCAGAGAGATACAATTGACAAGCATCTCAGAGAATAATGTTTGCAAAACAGGCCTTCTTTATTCCTGTTGTATTTGTAGCAGTCATCTAATTTTCCTTTGATAACCAGATGATCACAGCCAATAATATTCATCATGTTGTCATTTCATGGCTTCAGGAGCCCAAAATGACTGGCTGAAGTCTCCGTTTTCAATTTAATGATATTGTGTTTCCCAGTAAAATCATTTCTATCTTAGAAATCAAGACTTGTAAACTAACATAGCTAAATCAGCTAGTATTTTTTTTATTGCAGTAATAAATGCATCACTTTCTCTCTTTCCCTTGATTCTCAGACCAATGCATTTTAACTAAGAAATAACTGACTTAAATATATACTACATTCTGGAAGACGGAATCTGTTTATCTCAGGGTTTTGCCTGGCTGCTGGTACTTTGCTTCACTTTGCAGTTCCACAGTTTGTCAAGCAAGATGCTCTGGTTAATAAGGTAACTATTAAGATAAGTTAATTCATGGATAAACGACCACTGTCATCATTTCTTCAATAACGGATGAATTCTAGACAGTAGCAATGTTGTATAGTGTACTACAACGGTGAATAAGGCATTCCACTTGGCCAGGGGCTTTAGTACTGCCTGAAACACTGCACATGAGAGAGGAAAATCTGTATCTATGTGTCTATATTAATGAGGACAAATCCCACACTCTTCCGATGGAATGTGTGTATATACCTGCGACCAAGTAACTGATTGATTCCTTAGGGAGTAGTGCCGTCTTGGGGGCTCAACATTTCCATCTGCTGCTGTCTAGGTGGATACTCAAAGTCAGTAGTATGATGGGTCTTAGAGAGTGAAAGTCCCCATTGTTGAGTTCATCATAGCCTCTGATTCTGCCACTTGGTCTTTTTCAGCAAGCACTTGAGTAGTTTAGTACAGAGTTTGAATGACATCCAAAACATGCCATTTACCTATCATTATTGAGAGTTTACTCTGCTTGGTGTTCTTAGTGAACATTCATAATGAACAGAAACATTCTTACTCTCTGGCTTGTTCTTAGAGGTCCTTCTAGGTATTGCGCTACACTTTTTGTCATCAATCTTCTATTGCCATATTTTCAAATTCCCTGACCATTCAACTGAGTTGGCTGCTGACCACAAGTCACACCAGAGCTGTACTTCATGTTTTAGGTTTGACAAAGTGAAAAACCAGGTGAACTGCATGAAGTGTTAGCTACCGGGAAGCTCACCTCTCTACTTTCTTTAAGTGGCATTGCTGAATGAGTGTGTAATTGCAACACTAAACTTTCAGATTGTGAAAATGTATTAGAAGAATCATCTGCAGTCTATCTTGTTTTATTCCTCACTCATATGATTAAAAAGTAAATCCCCATGAATTCCTGAGCAAGGATTAGGGGAGAAGAAACAATGAATCAGGAGTTGATGACATGGGATTGTGAGCCCCGGCAAACTTACTTATGCCATCTAATCTATAAGGTTGATCACCTATGTATCATTTTTATTTGATGATGGTTTGTTCTTATCAGTGAACACTGTGGGTTGGAGGTTCAGATAATGCCAGGTCCAAGTGAGCATTTCAGGTCTTATTGTCCCATACTCAGGGTTACAGTTTCCATTAAGAAGAAATATAGCAGGAGTCATTTTCAAAAAGGAAATAACTATCTCAAGAAGATGGAACCTCTTTCTGGTTCTATATCATTAATTATTTTATAGGATCTTTCCAGGGGCTTTATTCAGCATTTCTATCTACCAAGATATCTGAATATCACTGGATCTGTTGGATCATAAATCCCAAAGGCCACCTGTACTGTGGCTTGGCCCTGCGGCAGAACCTTCCATGGCTTTACGCTCCATATAAAACTGTCAGCCTTTGGATGTACTAAGTATGCATGAGATATGAATTAAAATATAGTACATGTTGCCTCAAAAAACCCAGAGACCTATGAAGCATAGTGCCCCCTTTTAGGGGGGTTCCAGACTAAACAACACTCTAGTACTTTGGAAGAGATGTATCAACACATTCTAGAACACTGGGCCTCTGAAAATAGTTCTAATGAGATAGACCCTTTTGATATCCTCTCCAAGTCAATTTATGCCATGTAGCTTCTCTTTAAGTCATGATATTTTAAGTGTCACTTAAAGAATTTGGCCCTACAGAAATAGATTTGAAGGATCTTTTATCCCTCTTTCCCCAGTCAAGGGGCCAAAGATGGGAGATGTACCTTGAGGGAAACAGCCAGAACAGGTGGCAATTTTGCAGTATACCTACATACTCTCTCCTTGCTCCATCCTTTCTCCACTGCAGCTGTCAGTGCAGATATGAAAAAGTTTCTGTCATACCTTTTTTCCTAACCCTAAATATTATCTCAGTATTCTTAGCACAACCTTGAACAGGTCAATCAATTGCTAAGAATTTAAATCTGTTTGTTATTCCCTGAAACTTCTGAATGAGAATAACTGAAGAATGTGTTCATTCAGATTTCCTGAATCACACTAGGGCTTGTTGACTAAGAAGGGCCTGGCTCAGATTTATTATTTAAAAGATATTAAATAAGATGGCTTAATTCACATTCAGGTTGCTTAAACTTTAGGCAGGTTTCTTCCTGTTTCTAGGCTCTGACTTTTTTTCTGAGGGCAAATACTTTAGAAAACTTCCTATTGCAAATTCTTTTCATTTGCTATGTAGATACTCTGTTAGCTTCTTGCCAGTTTTCAAACTGAAAAATGTCTATGTGCAATAAGACATAAAAATGACCAACAGGTATATAGATGATCCATATCACTAACAATAATAGAAATGCAAATCAAAAGTCCTAATAGATACAACCTGACACTGTAGGATGACTTATTAAAATGATGAGATAGTAAATGTTGGCAAGGGTTTAGAGAAGAGGAAACCAATACATATTGCTGGTAGGAATGTAGATATGTATAGCCATATAGAAAACCATATGGAGACACCTAAAAAAGTTAGATATAGAGCTATCATATGATGAATATGGACATACACCTAAAAGAAATGAATGGATGGAAAGACAATGAAGTAAGTACATATGCACAGTGGAATATTATTCAGCCACGAAAAGGAGATTCTGCTATTTACCATATCATGAATAAAAATAGGATGTTATGCTAAGCAAGATAGGTCAGATACAGAAAGGACAGTTCTTTAAAAACGTAGATAGTGCTAGTAAAATGCATATCAATATGTGGAAGAATGAAACTAAATCCTTCATTTCAAAAATTAAATACAAATGTATTAAAGACTCATATACAAGACCTTAAGCTTTAAAACTCCTGGAAGAAGACCTAGGAAGAAATGTTTCAGAACATTAGAATAGGACCCCAAAAGTACAGGAAACAAAAGGAAAAATAGGATTGCATTAAATTAAAAAACTTCTGTAGGACAAAGGAAATGGTCAGCAGTGTGAAAAAATAACGTACAGAATAGTAGAAAATATTTTAAACTTATGCATCTGATGGGGGGGTTATGTCCTGGATATAGAATTCAAAAAAGTTCATAAAAAATGCCCTATTAAAAATTGGGCAGTAGCCTTTCTCGCCCAGCATCCGGGAGGAGCCCGCTGCTCTCGCCACTTTCGCTCCCATGGGGGGAGGATGCCCGGGCCCTGCAGAGCCCTGAGTGCCCCGGACCCACAGGTAGGTGACGGGGGTGGGGGGGAGTGAGCAGGAGTCAGCTAGAGATGGCCGCCCAGCCTGCGACGTCACCATTGTTCAGCTGGGTTGCCAAGGTGCCTGAGATCGTGGGCTTCAACCACCAGGCCTGGAAGATCTCCCACCAGGATGAGCTGTGCTGCTAGTCTGGGTTCAACTACACCTTCTCCAAGAAGTTCAAGATCCTCTTCTGTGGTTGAGTGACAGTGGCACGTAAGAAGGCCCTGCCGGCCCTGATCAGCGAGTGCATCGAGAAGTTCAACTACGTAAGCTGCAGCCTGAGGGCGGAAGGGGAGCCACCCTCTCAGGGTCCCAAGCCCCCAGTGGACGGGCCCTTCTAATGGGGCCCCCTGAGGAGCAGGCCCATGCGGAAGTCTCTGTCACAGCTGGGGCTTCGCTCACTGGTTTACAGGAAGGAGTTCCAGGATGGCGGCCTGCCGAGCTGCAGCTCCTTTAGCTCCTTTGAGGAGAATGACATCCGAGAACCACTTCATCAACGGGCACCATATCATGCAGCCCACAGACACTGAGGAAAATTGAACTATGCTCTTCACGATAGGCCAATCTGAAGTTTACCTCATCAGTCCTGACACCAAAAACAACAACAACAAAAGCATTGGAAAATTTTAAGGAGATACCCGTTTGCTCTGGGGACATCAGACACGTGGACCACTTTTGGTTTATCTGCCGGGAGTCTTTGGGAGGTGGCAGCTTTCATTTTGTCTGTTACATGTTCCAGATGAAGCTGTGGTTGCCGAAATCACGATGATCCTGAAGCAGGCTTTCACAGCGGCGCCCGGCAGCAGACAGAGAAAGCACCACCCAGCTGTGTGAGGCCTGCCCCTTGCAGGGTGTGCACAAGCTCTGTGAGGGGATAGAGGGAATGAATTCTTCCAAAACCAAATTAGAACTCCAGAAGCACCTAAGGACACTGACTAATCAGGAGCAGGCAACTATTTTTGAGGAGGTGCACAAATTGAGACCAAGAAACGAGCAGAGAGAAAATGAATTATTTCTTTTTTGAAATGTTTATATGATGAGAAGCAAAAAGAATACATCCATATTGGAGAGATAAAGCAGACACCACATGTTACAGCAGGTAGTGAATTACCAGGCAGTGCTCCTCGATTTAGGCTAGAAATGCTGAAAACAAAGCAAAGAGGTCTTTAACAGAATCTTTAGAAAGTATTTTGTCCTGGGGTAATAAAACCAGAGGCCTACAGGCACATTCTCCCAGAGTAGATCTGGACAATTCTGTGTCTTGTACATTAAGTAGCACCAGCAAAAGCCATACACGGGAAACAAGGATTCTCTGCCCACCTCTGAGAGCTCCTTCAAGCCCCTCTGCTCATTGGGTAACCTGTCCAGTGACTTGGAGAGCCATCCCCAGAGGAGCCTGCCCTGCTGTCCCCACAGCAGGCCTACCAAAGGCGGATTCTGAGCCACTTCCCTGAGAAGTGCCCGGGGCTTCCAGAGCCCACACAGGGGTCTCCGGGAGTCAGTCAGAGAAGCTTATGAGGTATCACTCAGTGAGCATGGAGACACCTCATGAACGGAAGGATTTTGAATCCAAAGCAAACCAACTGGGAGACATGGGGAAGACCCCCTTGAAGACCTGGTGGCATTCATGAGGGCAGCAGACCTTATTGCTCATGGCCATCCCACAGAAGGCCAACGACTCTGCTGGCAGATACAAAGATTATTCAGAGGTAGGAGAGCTTCCCCTGAGGACTTCTTTGGAGCCAATGCATGAAGATAAGCCCTTTCGCCCTGTACCGGAGGAGAAGTAAAGGACATCTCGGGAGTTGCGGGAGCTGTGGAGTAAGGCCATGCTACAGCAGACACTGCTGCTGAGGACAGAGAAGAAAAATCAGAAGCTACAAGCTTCTGAGAACAATTTGCTGAACAAGCACCTGAAACTTGACTAGGAAGAAATCACTCCTTGTCCTAAATAACTACGGTTTGGGAAAAGTTGCTTTGCACTCCAGTAAGATAAAAAATTAAGCTTGATATGGAAAAAAATGCATTCAGCTGTTGGGGAAGGCATACCACGTCATCACCAGGGTGAATTCTGGAAATTTCTAGCTGAGCAGTTCCACTGAAGACATCCATTTCCCAGTAAGTAGCAGCTGAAGGATGTGACCTACAAAGAACTCTTAAAACAGCTCACCTCCCAGCAGCATGCAATTCTCATTGACCTGGGGCAAACCTGTCCTATCTGTGGGGGCCCAGTCATGGCCCACTGGCATTTGACATTTGGAAAATAACTTTTTCCTCTACAATTAAGACATTGATACAATGTAACATTTGTTTCTTTTCAAGGACACTGTTTGTTAAACTTGTTTTGTTCTTTGACCTGGGATAACAGGAACTCGTTATTGGAAGATCTGATGTTATCTATAAGAGTCAGGAAATCCAGTCTTTGCATAAAGATAAAAAGACAATTGCTTGGTGCTTCCTGTTGTTGTGTGCCCTTAAAAGCTTCCTCTTGTTGTGTGCCTTTAGAGGCTACCTGTTGATGTGAGCATTTAAAAGGAGCTGTTTCTGTGAAATAAATCAGACTTTTCTTGGTCTCCACTTAGGCTTGAGTGTTCTTTCCTTTCTCAATCCTCACTCCCCAACTCAGGCTGGTTTGTGTTGTGACAGCTGGGCTTCCACAAGTGGTGCCCGAACAGGGACCTGAGTATCAAGGGATCCAGTGAAGGACACCACTGGATAAAGAATAAAAGGAGATCTTCACAAAAAGAAAAAAGAGGACCTTCAAAAGGAAGGCAAAAGAGGAGCAGTGAGTTTTCTTGTAAATATTAAAAATGGGAGCTGGCAATAGTTGCATGCTTTTTGTACATGTGCTTAAAGATTTATTGTGTGTCAGTGGTGCTAGAGTAGGGCATGAGCAATCATGTAATTTTTTAGAATTTGTTGAAATGGTTTGTCTCTGGTTCCCTGAAGAAGGCACTGTAAACTTAGATACTTGGAGTAAGGTAGGAAAATGATTACAAGATTATTGTGATGTACATGGTCCCAGTAAGGTACCTGTGGATATTTTCAGCTTATGGACTCTTGTTAGAGATAGTCTGGATCCAAGACATGAAAGTGAAAAGGTTGAATACAGCTAACCCTAGAGGACCCCTACTGTGTTGATCACTTAAACTTTAGTACTTGTTCTTTTTTTTGCTTCTGTGTCTTTCTCTTCCTGTTAATGTCTGAATTGGTAACTTGTGATCTGGATCATTTTGGAGGCTGGGAGGTCCAGGCAGACATGCTAGTAGTGGACTCCCTGCCACAGGGGCCGGAGAAGTCCTTTGCCCCTCTGGTAAGAACTCTGTCTCTCTGTTTACTGGGAAGGAGGTTGATATTTTCCCCTCCTCAGGACCCTCTGGTCAAGGCATAGTTCTTCTGGTTTCAGAAGTGGAGATTAAGGGGATTCCCCGACAGAGTCCCTGGTTCTTCTCTTGGTTTGGTTTTCATAAGCCTTTGTCTTACATTGTGTTTGGCCTCTTTTGCTCCAGCCTAGGAGTTTCTCAAACTTCTGCTTTGCAACAGTCAGCTGCTAGTGAAAACTATTTAGCTTTGGTAACACTTCTTGTGCATTGCAAGTTCTTAAACTGTGATTATAGGGTTAACTTGTTCTTTTCTAAAAACTCAAGGTTAATACTGTTCTATTGGCAGCCAGTCAAATTTTAAGATGTAACAATCTGAGAACAGAAAACTGACTTTAAGCTGAAGTTTTTTATAGAAGGTTAATAATAAATGAGATATAAAAATATTAGGAAAGCTATAAGTAAGAGTTATATTTTTAACATGAAAGTTTTTTTTATGTTTGTGTTATTAAAAACAGGTAAAGAAAGATATGCAAGACCAGAAGGCCTAAGTATGTAGAGAATGTTTATGGAAATGATTTATTTGTTTGCTTGTTGGTTTCAAGTCTGTCATAAAAGGTTTACATTTACAATCAAGAAGAGCTTTCATTCCTTTAACCCTAATTCTACAAGAGATCTCTGTTAATTTTGACCTGCAAAAATTTTGACTAGTAGTAACTAAAAGATTTTATAATTCTATTGGTCAAAACCATCTGAGTGCACTTTAGTTTAAACTGTCTTATATGTTTGTCTGTCTAAATGTTCAAAAATGTTTGTCCAATTATGTTTTTGATCAAAATGACGTCAAATACAAGTAGATTGTTGATATCCACACCCTGGCTTTATAGGATTAAAAAAAACCTTAAAGATAATTAAATATAAACTTTTAAGTTTTGGTACACTTCTGTTGGTAAATAAGCAGCTGCTTAGAAAATTTATTCTGAACTTTGTTCACTAGTGGGAGCCCAAATAATTTCCATAGCCTTATAAAAAGCTATGCCTTGTTAAATATATTGTTAAAAATGTTTATATTGGTTACCATCAAAAGGCTGAATTCTAAATGTGTTATTGTAACATGTTTATGATGGTTATCTTCAAAATATAATATTTTCTGAAAAAAAAGGGAAGATCCTGTTGATACAAAGCTACATTACAGGACATAAGATTTCATATAAGTATAATAATTATTATTGCTACTTTTCTGGTGTACAAAAATGCATTCATGTTGTTTGACTATGCAGGTTTTCCAACATACTGTTTATGATAATAACCTTTTGACCCAGGTATTCTCCCCTGTTCCCCACTATTAAAGGTGCAACTACAAAAAATAAAAAAGGGGGAATTGTACCCCTCTTCACCCAGAAATTATTTAAATCATGCTACCTATATTTAAAATTTTTTTACAAATTGATAAGCCTGCCCATTCAGCAGCAGAAAGATTCTGGCATCCTCAGGGTTCTCCTTACGCTTTGGAACATGATGGAGCATGATGGCTGCCAGAGAGATTGGTTCATCATGTGGATCATCTTAATAACCCTAAAAATGTTTCCCAGAAGTAATTCTATCCAGTGATATTGGGTTTATATGCCTGATATTTAATGACACATCTTGAAAGTTTTTGGACTAATCACTTGGACTTAAACTTGTCTGCAGGACTTTGGTGGACAAATTCAGGTTTTTCTCAATCCAACATTTGGAAACTTGCTCCTGCATTGGGAGAAATATGTCAAAGTTACTAGCCTTAGTTTAAATATTTTTGGCATAGGGGCCTTTAATATGTGAAATACCATAAATGCTGTGTAATCTCAAGTTAAAGAACAAAAGAAAAAGATAATGTCTTGTTTTAATGCTCCTTATATGTTATTGATAAGAAATATAGAGATTGCTTATGAAACTGATAATGAATATAACAACAGCTGTTTTAATTGTAAATTGACAAATTGCAAATTCTCAAAAATGATGACTTCCTTTCATTCTGTGGTTTTGAGACAACCTCTCTTTGTTATGATACCTGTTCAATTTAATGAAACCTGGTATATAGATCAAGGATTATGAATGTTAATGGTAATTGAGAAAGCATTAAGTAGACAGAAAAAGAGTGATGGGATTGGTTATTGTGGGGATTGTAGCCCTTATTACTGTAATAGCTATAGCCGCAACTGCTGCAGTTGCTTTGGCACAAGAAATTTGGGATGCTCATTATGTTAATGTTTTAGCTAAAGGTGTGACTCATAATGTAACTATTCAAGTAGATTTCAAAGATTAGAACAAAAGATAAATGCATTATATGATGAAGTTACTCTTATGGTAGAAGAAATACGGGCACTGAAAGTTTGTTCTCCATTGATGTGTCACCCGGGTTATGAATGGATTTGTATAACCAATAAGCTATATAATGATTCCATCTATGATTGGAGTAAAATACAAAGGCATTTGAAAGGTATTTGGTAAATCAAAATACCTCCCTAGATTTAACAGTTACATCAAGATATTTTGGATCTACAGAATGCCCCTTCCTTAAAATTTGATGTGGTACAAGCTGCTCAGCATTTTATCAATCATTTAAAAGAGGTCTTACCCTCCATGGCATCAGTCACCCAATTGTTAGGTCCTGTTATTGCAATTGGGATAAGAGTATTTCTAGGATGTGTTATATTACTCATATTAGTGTGCATGGTGAGTTCATCTTTGATGAACACAGCAGGAAAGATTCATGGCTTACAACTGCACATTAAGCCTCCCATACTTATGGTCTAACCCCTGCAGAAGCTGGTAGTCAAAGATGGGTAAGAGAAATGTAGAGAAATATCCAACCTAAGACAGAGCATGAATATCAGAATTCTCATGGCTTGATGATGGGTAAAGGATTTCTCTGGACATTTCTCACCTAAGACAGGCACAGTCTTTCTGTTGAGCTGGGAAAGTCCCTGCTCTAAATATAATAAAAAGGGGGATACATAGGGGCCCAGTCATGGCCCACTGGGATTTGACATTTGGAAAATAACTTCTTCCGCTACAATTAAGGAATTGATACAATGTAACATTTGTTTCTTTTCAAGGACAATGTTAAACTTGTTCTTTGACCCTGGGATAACAGGAACTCATTATTGGAAGATCTGATGTTATCTATAAGAGTCAGGAAATCCAGTCTTTGCATAAAGATAAAGACAATTGCTTGGTGATTCCTGTTGTGTGCCCTTAAAAGATTTCTGTTGTTGGGTGCCTTTAGAGGCTTCATGTTGATGTGAGCATTTAAAAGGAGCTGTTTCTGTGAATAAATCAGACTTCTCTTGGTCTCCACTCAGGCTTAAGTGTTCTTTCCTTTCTCAATCCTCACTCCCCAACTCAGGCTGCTTTGTGTTGTGACAGCTGGGCCACCACACTATCCATCCGTACTTCTCTGCTCAGTTTGAAGCAGGGCAGCTGTCCTGTTACAACATCCTGAAGGCCTACTCACTCCTCGACCAGGAAGTAGGGTATTGCCATGGTCTCAGCTCTATGGTGGGCATCATGCTGCTGCATGTGAGTGAGGAAAAGGAGTTTAAAATGCTCAAGTTTCTGATGTTTGACATGGGATTTTGGAAACAGTATCAGCTAGACATGGTTATTTTACAGATCCAGATGTTCCAGCTCTCACAGCTCCTTCACAATTACCACCCAGACCACTATGACCACTTGGAGGAGCCTGAGATCAGGCCCAGCCTCTATGCTGCCTTGAGGTTTCTTATGGTCTTCCTCTCACAGTTCCCACTGGGATTGGTAGCCAGAGTCTTTGATGTGATCTTTCTTCAGGGGCCAGAGGTCATATTTAAAGTGACTTTAAATCTGTTGGGAGGCCATGAGCCTTTGATTCTGCAGCATGAAAACCTAGAAATCACAGTGGACTTCATAATAAAGCACACTACCCAACCTGGGTCTGGTGCAGAAGGAGAAGACCATCAATCAGGTATTTGAGATGGACATGGCTAAACAGTTACAAGCATATGAAGTTGAGTACCACATGCCTAAAGAAGAATTTATTGATTCTTCTCCTCTCAGTGTCTAGCACAGGATGGATCAAGTAGAGAAAACCAACAGCAGCTTATGTGAACAGAACCTTGACCTCCTTGAACAATTGTAGGTGGCACATGGTAAGATCCTGAGTCTTGACGCTATGGTAGAGAAGCTCCTGGCCAGTGAGAGCAAGCTGAAGCAGGCCACACTGGCCTTGGATCTGGAGAGGGCTACCCTGCTGCAGATGGTGGAGGAGCTGCGAAGGCAGCCTGTGGAGCTGAGCGCTGGGCAGCCTGAGCCCACAGGTGACTGACAGCTCTACAGAGAGATTGCACACCTTGCTAACACTGTCCAGGCCTTAATTATGACAGAAGATGCTGGAGTGAGAGCGGTGTACCAAGTGAACTTCTCAGGGAGGAAACTGGTTACCAACAAGCAAATTCTCTTTGAGCTCAGACTTTCAATTCAGAGGAAAAATGTCCCTGTGTTTTTGTTATTTTTATTTTGGGTTCTAATTCTTCCCTTCTCCAGTCCTGACTTCTATTCTCAGTACCTTTAGATGGCATGGACATAAATAAATGCACCTTTATATTTTCTTGTTGTTTCCTGTTTGAGCAGCCCTGTGTTTGTAAAGAGCATTCATAATGCTGAGATTTCCAAAGCAGAAAGGGCTTAAGATAATCCCTCAAGCAAAAGTGTGGATCTGTTGTTCTTTAAGACAGAGTCCATGTGACCACACCCTCAGTGTCACTGATGAGGTGCAGTTGGCCCTTGTCCATTCTTGTCATGGAGACCTAAGGTGATCATGGGGAAGGTCTGAAAGGGATTTATTTAAGTTGGATATCTTGATGACCGTCAGTAAACTTTTTTTTTTCCTCTCAGTACCTTTTAGATTAGTAAACTTGATCTGTATTCTTGGTACTTAACGAAATTTGCTTTTAAAAACAGAGTGTTTTCCATACATTTTTGCTTGTCAGGTTAAATGTATGGTAGATAAATATTTCATGATAAAAATCTCCAGTTTCAGACTCTACCAGGTATTGTTAGCATGTGGTCTACAATTTCAGAGTCTGAGATATTTATTTTTTTGTGATAGTTTCATACCCATACTACAGTCATGTATTTATTTATTTATTTAGTTATTTTGCCTGTTGTATGATTATAGCTCTATGTTCCTTTGAGGCTCAGCCTTTTGGAAATCTGACTCTTTATAGAAGGAGCATACACAGCAAGGTTTTCAGGGGTGCCCAATATTTGGGGCCTTGCAAAAGAGTCCAGGCTGAAATTGCAATCAGATATATGGCAGATAACAATTTTTCAGAGGTAGGATGTGTATTTTGAATGTAGCTCACAACAGTGACTCCCATCCTCCAGATGATGAGAACCCTATTCCTTTGAGTGAAATACTGTTCACAATTGCTCTGCCTTCAGCTGGTCACCGCACAAGGCCTCTCCCTGTGCTCTTAGAATGAGTTGTTTCTTTGCAAAGGACCAGAGAACTCTGCAGGAGGGGGCCTGCCCCTGGATAGTGGGATTGTTTCTAGTGTTCATTTTCTAGTAGTAATCACAGGAGTTTCTTTTGACTGTCTTGGCAGCAGGCCCTTTTTACACCTGAGGTGAGAGGGCAGATTGCTGTACTCAGTCAGTCATTATGAAAGTCTCCCAGCCATTGCGAAGGGAGACCAAAGTGCTCCCCCAGTGCCTAGAGGGTTGATTGGCATTTGAGACTCTTTCCTGTTCCTTGGGTTAGAGGATAGCAATTCTCATCTTGAACCATGATGATAAATCCAGTAGCTTCTATCTCAATTGGTTTTGACAGACAGAGTTTAGGTTACTTAGCTTTGAAGTCTTTTATATATTGTATTTTACTATATCAATGTTTAATAATGTTAGATTTTGGATATCTTATTGCTATTCTTCAAAACACATTATTCATTGAGAAACAAGAAAGCAATAAAATGATAAATAATTCAAAAATTGGGCAATAAACCTAAATAGACATTTCTAAAAAGAAAAATACATGTAAGAGACCAACAGGTTCAAGAAAAAAATCACTAGAGAAAAGTAAATCAAAAATACAATGAGATATAAACAACCTATTAAAAATGACATGAAAGTGACTAAACACAAGTTCTGGCAAGGATGTTGAGAAAAGGGAAGCCCTTATATTGTTGGTGGGAACATAAATAAGTGTGGAGTATCAAAGAAAATATGGAGATTCTCATCAGGTAGGATTTTGTTAGGGAAAGCTTCAGAGAGAATGTGATATTTAAGTCTTGAATATAGATCAGGGATTTGCTACATGACAGGAATAGGGAAAGAGAAGAGGATAAAAAGTTTAGGACATGGTATCTAGAAGAAATGATTTTCTAGTCAAAGAGACAGAGGATGCCAATTTCTTTATCTACATTCCCACTTGGAAGTCACTGATTTGGCTTTACAATGAAATTAAGTGTCATGCTGATGAAATGATAACCAGGCCATTGCCTTGATTCATGAATATTTTCTCATGGAAAATCTTCACAAAGTCTTTGTTTCTCACAGATTCATGATATAAAGGTAAAGGTATATAAGACGAAACTCTTGTGCTCATGAATCTAAGATCATCTGCTGTGAAATTAGCAGGTAGACTCGAACCTCCATTCAACTTGGGAGTGTAAATACTACCAGGGTAGTTCTCTCTTTTTGGACAGGAAGTCATGTTCTACCCTTTCTATTGGTTCCAGTTGATATTTGATGTATAGTTAATTAAATTGAAAGTAACTTATTAACTTTACTTTGTTGACTGAGAGAAAAATCGATATGACTGTCTAAAACTTGAAAAGGGGCACGCTTTTAATGTGGGTTAATCACTCTTTCAGTTATGTCTTTGAGATTATAACTCTTTAAGATTATAACTTTTTTTTTGTTTTGTTTTGGTTTTTTTGGTACCAGGGATTGAACTTGGGTCCTTGTGCTTGCAAGACAGGCCACCAAACTGCTGACCTAAATCCCTGGCCCCTTTAAGATTATAACTTTGATGTCTATGGTTTATTAGTCAATTTTATCAACCTAATGCCCTTTGATGGAAATAAAGATAAAATTATTTTAAAAGGTAGCTAGTATATATTTGTTTACCTCTAATCATCAAAACTTTCCCATGAAGGTGTACAACATAGTCTCTGACAATATGGGAAACTACAATGAAATGATACTGTTTGGAATATGGCACCATACTGAGTAAACTGAATAGGTATTAGGTTTTAAATCAATCTCGAGACTGATAATGATTAGAGACACTGTCTTTATTGTAGTTATTTTGGGATATTAGAAAAAAGATTATTTTCTTAAAAAGTAAAATAGGAAGAAAAAGTTCAAATAGAAGGGGCACTAGGAAGGTAGGAAGGGAAAGAAAAAGAGAAAAGAGAAAAATTAGAAAAAAAGGATAAAATAGAAACAAAGCTTTTCTAAATAAGGAGGGGAGAGGAATGGGAAAAAAGAAGAATTAAGACATATGAATGTACAGTCACTTAGGTAATATTGATTCTTATTGGCTGGTCATAGTTTTACCCCACCTCATGCCCACCTTGTAATTTTCCATTGGGTCTTACAGTTTTGTCCCACTTTGTATCTGCCTCACCTCATGGCTTTGCCCCATAAAACACCTCTGAGAAGTTGGTGAGTGGGCACCCCACTTTTTGGTCCCCCTTATGTCTGGCTTAGACAGAAGCTTTCTTTCCCTCAGTACATTTTTCTTACTCTTAAAAACAAAAGACACATGAATGTACAGGTACAAATTCCATAGGATAAATGTGATCATTTTGTATATCTAAACAATTAACAATGAAAATTTTAAAAAATATAGTTTCTTAATGGAAATTTTAATGAAAAATGTCAGACTCTGTGGTATCCTCCAGAGGATTTAAAAATTTTACCTGGTTTATTGACTTTAGATTTACTTCAGTAGAACAGCTTAAACACTCTAACCCCTAAAAGGATATACACTGGTCATTGTAAGAAGAAACACTATTTACAAAGATGTTTAGAGCACTTAAATTCTTAAGGGATTAAGGATCATATTTCATCACTTCTTACTGCAAAAAGGAATCAGGTGATGCATGTTCAATGTAGGTGCCAGAGTTTGTGCCTGAAGAATACGTAAAATTTTATGAACTGACTTATGCACTTTCCAAGTTGAGTTTGTTATGTGTATATGTATCAGTTTCTTAGTGTTTTTAGGGCTTTTATGACAGGATATTCTTTTAGTAATTGGTTGACTCATGCTGCTCAAAATTTCCTGGAAAAAACCTGATTTTATGCATTGTAAATGAAAATACAACCATGGTCTTGTTGAATTTATTTAGATGTAACAGACAGAAAAGAGATATTATTCATATGATGTAGAGAATTATATTTTCATTTGGTTTGTTCCATCATAATAAGGAAAGTAGACTACTATTGAGAGAAAACAGTATATACTACATCTGGATGATGCTTTTCCATATGGGGAGAGTAAAATCTTGGCAATTCTTACATTTTTTTTTCAATAGTAAATCACATATTTCTTGATGAAGTGAAAATTGATGTCTTTTCCAGTATAAAGAAATCCTATATTTATCTGTGAAGTTGAATAAATTTATCAACTAGGTGTGAAGTTAGAGAATATGGTTCACAAGGCTCCCCACATTTCTGGCACATGTTCAAAGTTTGAGGGTTCTCAAGATCTCCTTTAGGGTTGATATTTTGCGAGAAGGACTCACAGGGCTCTGTAAATGCTTTTATTCTTGTAGTTATGATTTATTACAGTGAAAAAGACATTAAAATCAGCCAATGGAAGAAATGCATAAGGGAGAGAAAGAGAGGAAAGTGCCAGATGTAGTGTTTCTGTTGTCCTCTCTCCATGGAGTCATGGGTAGCATTACCTTCCTAGAAATATTGTGTAACAGCACACGGGGAGTGCTGCCAACTAGGGAAACTCATCTCAGCCTTGGTATCCAGAGTTTTATTGGGCCTCCTTGGTTGACTGACAACCTGGGTGAACTTTAGTTTCCATATGCATAGAGGTAGTTATCATGGGGCTCCAAGCCTCCATCAGACACCACACTGTTGGACCTTTTAGAGGCCAAGGCCCCAGGTAAGCAAAGGACTCTTCCTGGACATCAGATCCAAAGTGATCAGGGTAAAACACAGACCTTTCTTTGGACAAAGTCAATTTTTCAGTTTAAAGAACCAATAAGGGTGAAGTCTTTCTTTTTTTAAAGTGACTGTTTTCCCCCATCCCTGTAGATGCTTCATGAATAGGCAAAAGTGACCAGTTAGGAATCAGAAGATCTCAGTTCATTTTCTCATTTGTGAGTGACCAAGTATGCAATGAAAACAACAATTTTCTCTGAGCTTCAACTGTATGCACAGTGAAACCAGAGAAACTGCAGAAATTACATTTGTAGTGAAACCTAAAAAAATAAAATATCTGTGAAAGTGCTTTAGAAAGCACCATTTAAATGTAATTTATAATATTTAATAAATCTTAAGAAAAGATTGAAGTTATAAGTGGTCAAACTATTTGAGTCACTAATTTTTAAATTGAAATTATAAAGAATATTGTTAGCAAGGACACGGCTGTTTTAGATAAAATTTAGTATTATAATACAATTAATATATACTTACATATTTTATTACAGATATATTATTCTGAAAAATAGTGGTAAGACATTTTTATAGATAAATCTTTCTTACCCTATCAAAGTTAAAAAAAAAAAAGGTACAGATCTTAAAGAGGACTATCCCAGAAACATGATTTTGCTAGGTAACATATGATTTACATAATGCATTGGTCTATACATCATACACAGATCATGTTACCATTAATAGTGCAGCATTTAATCACTGCAGGGGTATATTTGGCTAATGCATTTTTGTAATTTAAAAAATAATGTCATGTAGTATTAGAATTCACTAGTATGAAGCTGCCTTTGGACAAGACCCTACTCCTTGCATACATAAGCATTATTTTAATTTGTCTAGCAAAATGTAGCTTCTGACAAAAATTGTACTTCTTTTGAAACTGTCATCATTTAAGAAGCGGAATCATGAACAATTACTTTCAAACTACATGCAGAACCTTCCAGTTAAAGGACATTTGCAAGAAGAAAGTATCTGTGCACACCCATTGAATTTCATTAGTAGTTATAAACTTGATATATTCTCCTAGCTTATTCTTTTTGTTGGAAAAAGAAAAGAGAGGACCTGTTCATCTGGCTCCTGTCCGGAAGCTGAGCCTAGGAGAGAGGTGAGGTAGGGTGAAAACTTGGAATTCTCACACCAAATCAATGTCTCACTGACATTGTGAAGCAGATTGTGCTTGAGAAATGCCAAGGTTCTCTGCATGGCCCCTGTTATTCACCTCTAATTCTTTCACACATAAGATCTTGCAGATGTTCTTAAGGAGAATATGTCTTTTCATAGTAAAAGTTATATCAACCATCATTTCCCACATATTCCTATGACATTCATTTACTAGAACTTGCAGTACATTCCCCAACATCTGCTGATGGTATCTCCAGAATTACTTTTGAAATTACTAGCCACCTGTCAACACAGGGGTTACTGCTATGAAAATGTCGAATAGGAATTGAAGTTTTTTATTGCTCACTAGCATTATACCGCAGACATGTTGTAGGCAGATAGGACCATTTTCAGCACACAATTTATTAGTTACAATAAATATGGAGGTTACATACTCTACAGTTAGGGCGTATGTATATTTACTGCTTGTATATGTATTCAGCACTAACTGAAAACTGCTTATGATGGCATTAGAACCTTGGGGCTTGAGTTTCAGATGAAAAAGAGATGTTCAGCTCCAGTTCTTGTATAAAAATAAATTCACTTAAAAAGCAACTGGAGCTGCTTATGAAACATTATGCTGTTTTGCCTCATGGAAATGCTGTGAAATTCAATTTTGCAAATGCATAACCGTATGGGAGAGGATAACTTTTAGGATTTAGGGAGGAAGAGAGAACAGAAGAATTGGGATGCAGAAAAACTAGTTTGAAAAACATGGGGAAAAATAATTGCATATCCATGTAAGAAATAAGAGCAAGGAAGATTGGTTCACCTTTGATGTCTGCTTATTTCTGTAGGATTAGGAGCCAGCTGATATTTGCATAGTTATGATGCAATAGACCCAGAATTAAGCATTTTACATCATTATCTCTCTTAATATAAACAACAAGCCACCAAATTAGGAATTATTACTGTTATTTCCTCAGAATGTGGCTTAAGAGATCAAAGATCAAAGATCGCCATGGTTACATAGTATGGTGGGCCTGGGACTTCTGTTATCTACATTGAATAATCAAATTTATCCATGATCTTTATGTGGCTAAACTCAATGGACATGTACCTGTCTTTTTCTTATTTGCCCAATAGTAGAATTCAAAAATAAAATACTCCTTGAAGTATTGTTTTTCTCTCTTGGCTATATACTATATGCTATAGAGAACACTATATACTTCCTGTTTGCCTTATTCTGGATATTTTTTCGATCAGGTAATGCTTCATGGACTCCTGAAGGCGCAGTTCTGAGCTTTTTTATTTCACTTGGTGATTAGATAATTTTACTTAATTCAAAATATGCAATACTGTTCTTAAGCAGATGGCTCCTCATATATATTTCTGTGTGATCTTCTCAAGGCATCTTCTGGATTTAGGTTTCTTCTGTGTCTTCCTCTATGCTGAGACAGATAAAACCTGAAGTCCTGATTTGTACCTGAGAAGTTGCTGAGGTCTTTACTGCAATACACAGTAAATTCTAGTTTCCTAGGTTACTACTCTCCACTTGAATTTAGGACCAAAAGCCCTGATAATAAGAAAGAGTTTCTTGCTTTTGCTTGGTTTTCCCACTGTCCATATCCCCTGTGGTCTGTATTATTTAAGAACTTAATGATAAGGGATAGTTGTAATCTGAGGCATTTATATATTCCTGGGGCCTTTGGCTAAAAACATCTTTTAAAATCTAAACTTATTAAATTGTTAACTATTACATTTGCCCCTTACTATACTTTGTGAGGGTAATTCAGGCAAATTGAATCTGGAGTATGTATAGTGAAGTGCTTTTAGATTATAGCTTTCAGTGAAATTTGAATCTGTCCTATATGATATGATATCATGCATTAAGGTATATATGCAAGACTTTGTGGGCTCTTCAGTAGGGCTCACTTGGACCACAACTGGATTTGTTTTCTGGATGTTGAAAACAATTTTAAGGAGAATATAATTTTAAGTGTCTTCAAACTTTTTAATAAACTATAGGAGTTTAGGGGGACTCTATGTACAGAAAAATGGTATATTCATGGTATAGTGATAAGAACAAGTAGGCACAGCTGAAAAAGTATGCGTAGCTTGGCAGGTACACAGGTGCATGCAGTGGGATCATGCCAAATGGTGGGCAGGGTAAGAAATGTGAAATATCTCAGACCTAAGTGGGGTCTTTTTTCCAGTTTAAATTATAAGCAATTGAATAATAGAATTGAATAACAATGAGGTCGGCAGAGCTAAACACCAATACTAATGATTGAGCTCATATAGGAAAAAGGGTCATAGATGTCTACAGTGGGCTTCTTATTACTAAAGCTCAGAATTGGGCAGATTTATGCTCTCATGCAGAGGTAGCCCAGAACAGCTACAGACCACCATCCATGGAGCTCTGCTTTTGTGAAACTTGCTACAAGGAGGAGCAAAACAGAATGCCTGTTCTTAAAGAACCTAAATGAGGAAGAAGAGAAAAGAATTGAGTTTTCTAAAACTTTCCAATTGCTATATTTATAAATGTGTGCTACTTTAACAGGGGAATTAAGAAGTTGCAGGAGAATGCAGTATTGATTATGCCCCAAACCAGGCTGTAAGAAATGCAGGCTGTAAAGAGTTAACCCCACAATTTACTTGTTTTGGGAAGTGAGTTTGGCTACAGCCTTCATGATGAGGTCAGAGTAACTTGCACTCAAATTCCATTCCCACAACTAAAACCTTCTTAACTAGAAGGACAATGTTTTAATCACAACCATATATTTTGTCTATTCTGTTCCTAATTTGAAAATGCTTTGTCTTGTCCTTTACAATCCCTGCTTACATTTATTTCTGTAGAGCTGCATGACTGTGTTTCCTCACATTTAGCACTGCCCTTGCATGCAGCTTGCTTATACCCCAATAAATTACAAATAAAAATCAGTGGCTTGGACTGACCAGAGCTTTTATCAGTTTCACTGGCAGTGACTGTCCAGGCGCCCTGCCTTCTGCCTCTCTTAACTCTGTCTTTTAGTTTTTTTTTCCCTCAAGCCTGCATCATATACACTGGGTGGGAGACTGGAGCCTACTGCAGAGCTTTCCAGTAACATTTCAGGGGTTACCAGTAGGAATGACTTAGGATACCTTGAATATTCAGAAGAACTCTGCCCCAGGATTGTATCCTCTAGACATCAGGAAATGATTGGAAAATTTTTATCTGGAACTCAACAGTTAAAATTTATATAGAAGCACAAAAGATGCTGGACAGCCAAAAGCAATCTTGATCTCAAGTCACACTTCAAGGCACGGTTAGTAGTGGCATATGTGGTTTGGTAGTAAATATAGGGCACATGAGCTTTGAATGATAAGCTATAGAGAACATCAGAATTCCTGACCAGGGAATGGTTCATGTAGATGTGATACGATAGACTGAAGGAACCTGAAGATAGAAGGGTCAAGTGGGAAGCAATGGCAATAGTGATAGTAAGTTATTGCAATTATAGAGTTCTTTTAGAGATGAAAAGAAGGAATAGATGTGAATGATAGAATCTTTTTGGTGAGTGGCTGGGAAAAAGGATAGAGAGGAAAGGGGAGGAAGGAGAAACTGCAAGACCAGGTATTTATGGGAGTGTTAGAATTTATAGACAAAATTGGAGAGGTTGCTGTTTGGAGAAGGTGGTAGACTTATTTACCAGTTGGACACGAAGAGCTAAAGTTTAGGATAGGACTTAGATTGTTGAATTAAATTCAGGGGTCTTCTACATCAAACTATAGTTCAAAGGTATTACATTACTATACGGCAATCTATAAATGAAAGAGAAAATGAAGGACCTGAGATATGAAGTATAACATTTAGATACTTGATTAAAAAAATGAACCAAAGTAGTAGGAATTAGAGGTTGAGGAAAACTGGGGAAATAAGGAAATTTGGGCTAAATTATACTAGAAAATCATTAGCTAATTGTAAAAATTGTAGTTGCTGAGTAATGAAAATTATAATTTATGTAAAAGTCTTTTGGATGATTGTGTTGAATACACTGAGAAGGCTAATGTTCATTGAAGCGACTGTTGATATTTGTTGAAGGAGAATTGGCAAAGTGTACAGTGAAAATGGGTGATTTACTCACACTAAAAGAGATATCCTTGAGGTCAGTGAAGCAACCAGTAGAAAAGTGGGGTGCATGGGCCTGACCCTTGGAAAGAAATGAGGACTTGAAAAAAATCCAAAATAGAGATTCTGCCAAGATTACTAAGTGTGAATGATGTTTATTTTGAATTTTAGAGATTAGAGTTTAGTTTTTTCTTCATTGCTGTTATCTAAAGATATTAGGAGTTTGATAAAACTAGATAATCAAGAGAAAGTGCATTTCAGGTGTCTGTATCATCTACCCTGACATATACAAGTAGTATAGACTGGCTATAACAGAATCCTGAATCACTATATTTCATAACCTTTTTCCTTGCTTCCAATTACATTGACAGCCTACAGAGTGGAGGGGATGAAGGGAGGCTAGAGGAATGGGGAAAAAATAAGAACCAAGATACATCATGTAAAGGTACAATATCCCAATGATGAATGCAACTGTATTGTTTACCTAAAATGTACCAAAAATTTATTAAAAAAATAAAACCTGCAGAAAAAGCAATGTATGTGGAATTAATTATCAGACACCAGCAATCCTCCAAATGACCATAATTGGATGCCCAATTCCTAAGTTATTTGAAGAAAAATTGGTGTATCATATTTCTAAGTATTTCCAGTGTATAAGAATTCAATAACCAGAAAGTGAGTCTTTCAAAATATTTCTTTTAGCAAAATTTGAGAGAAATTTTCAATCTGTAATATGGTTAGCCTTGTAATTCTTCACATGGTGTGTTGTGTTTCCCTTCCAAGTGAGACTGACTTTTACCACATGCATCAGAGCTTTGTTATGTATTAGTTGGCTTAGGGGCTATTTCAGAAACATTTCTCATCACTTGGTCTAGAAGAATTTATGGGAATGGATTTTATGTCTAGCAGTTAGCAAATAGGCCTTTTAATGTATCACTTGGCACTTTTGAGTCACAAAATCCTCTGTTGAAAACTGTTTTTTAAAAAATGATGTTACATAGTAAAAAACAAACTCCATCTTTTCTAGCTCAGAAGACTTGTTTTTCTCTTGAAATTCAGACATTAGTGAAATCATTGGTTACTATGTAGAGTAAATCAAAGCTCTGGGATCACATCTTTTTAAAAAGCTTCTGCATCTACAATAGAAAACACCAACAGAGCTAAGAGACAATTTAAAATGTGGGAAAATTTTTTATCTGCTATTCCTAGGACAAAGGTCTACTATCCAGAATATATAAAGATCTCAAAAAAATTAGACATCCCAAATTAAAAAACCCAATTCAAAAATGGGAATTTGAAATGAAGAAACATTTCTCAGACAAAGAAGTAAAAGCAGCAAATACACATATGAAAAAATGTTCAACATCACTAGTCATGTGAGAGATGCAGATGAAAACAACACTGAGATTCCACCTCACCCCACAAAGAATGGCTGCTATCAAGAAATCAGCCAATAGCAAATGTTGGTGGGGGTTGTGGGGAGAAAGGAACCCTTCTTCATTGTTGGTGAGAGTGCAAACTAGTGCATCCACTGTAGAAATCAATATGGAGATACCTCAAAGAACTAGGATTAGAAGTCCCATTTGACCCTCTGTTGGATATCTTTCCAAAAGAATTAAAAGAATCATACCACAGTGATATATGCACATCCATATTAATAGTGGCGCAGTTTGTAATAGCTAAAGCTTGAAAACAGCTCAATTGCCCATCAACTGGAGACTGGATAAAGAAGATTTTTTTTTTTAATAAGATGAAGTATACTCAGCCATAAAGAATGAGATACTAGAGACATCTATAGCTAAGTGGATGCACATTGAGACCATACTGAAGTGAAATTAAGAGGACACACATGTAAATACTGAAGAGTATCTATGGTGTGATAAAATAAAAGTGTAAATAAGAATCAAAATGTATGATTGATATTGTGTGATAGGAAAAATGGTCTAAAGGCATAGGAGAAGTGGGAGGGGTAGGGGAAAGGTACGAAGGGAACAGAAAAAATATGAGAAAAGGAAAAAAATTGAAACAATGCCTTTGCAAATAGGGAAGGGTGGAGGGGATGAAGGGAGGTCAGGGGAATGGGGAAAAAATAAGAACCAAGATACGTCATGTAAAGGTACAAGAGCCTAAAGGTGAATGTAACCGATACCTAAAATGTACCAATAAATAAAAAAATATTCTAATTAATGCAGGATCCCTTTCAGAAAGTTCCTGATAGTTAATTATCCAGCCTGGATTTGAATAGTTCTTTTGAGCAATGCATTTTTATATGGAATCAAAACCAGCATTCTTGTTTTATCAGATTTTTCAATTGATACCGAGGTCTGCTGTGGAATATTTGATCTCTCTTACTTCAAACATCTTTTTTTTCTTTTAAATTGAATTTATTCGTATATTCTAGGTAGACAGTATAGTTACATTCATTACTGGAATACTGTACCTTTACATGCCAGGTCTTGGTTCTCATTTTTTCCCCTTGTCCCCACCCTCCCTTCACCCCCTTCTCCCCTCCCCACCTTCAAACACTTTAATTCCATTTTTTACATTTTCTCATATTTTTTCCTTTCCCCTGTTCCCCTTTCCCTATCCTTCTCACTGACCACACACCTTTGGTCCTTTTTTTCCTATTTCACGTTGCTAATTGACCCGTTAGGATATTGAGTACTATTTTAGTTTTTCACACCAGAGAAACTATTCGGTATTTGCATATGTGTGACTTATTTATTTTACTTAGGAGTGTATCCTCAAAATGTACCCATTTACCTATGAATGAATCTACTTTCTTATTTTTTATGGCTGAGTAGTATTCCATTTTATAGAAAAACCACATCTTCTTTATCCAGTATCCAACTGATGGGCAGATGGGCTGTTTCCAAGTTTTAGCTATTACAAACTGTGCTGCTATAAACATGGGTGCGCATATACCACTGTGGTATGATTCTTACAATTCTTTTGGAAAGATACCCAACAGAGGGATGGCTGGGTCAAATGGAACCTCTAATCCTAGTTCTTTGAGGTATCTCCATATTGACTTCCATAGTGGTTGCACCAGTCTGCACTCCCACCAAAAATGGAGAAGGGTTCCTTTCTCCCCACAACAATACCAACATTTGTTATTGTGTGATTTCTTGATATCAGCCATTCTTTATGGGGTGAGGTGAAATCTCAGAGTTGTTTTCATCTGCATCTCTCGAATGACCAGTGATGTGGAGCACTTTTTCATATATTTACTTGTTGCTTTTATTTCTTTGATGAGAAATGTCTGTTCTTTTCAGATGCCCATTTTAGAATTGGGTCTTTATATTTGGGGGGGCTGGTTGTTTTGGGTTCTTTACATATTTTAGATAATATCCTTTGTCTGAGGACCAGCTGATAAAACGTTTTTCCTACATTGTAAGTTGTCTCAGTTCTGTTGATGGTTTCTTTTGCAGTGCAGAAGATTTTTAAAAGGATGAGATCCCAGTTGTTAATTCTTTCTGCTTGTTCCTGTGCTACTGAGGATTTGTTCATAAAGTCTTTTCCTATGCCAATATCTTCAAGAATTCTGCCTAACATCTTCCAGCAAGTTTAGTGTTTCTGTTTTAATATTTAGATCTTTAATCCACTTGGATTTTAATTTAGTGCACGGTGAGAGATAAGGGTCTAGTTTTAATCTTTGGCAGGTTGAGATCCAGTTTTTCAAACACCATTTGTTAAAGAGGCTATCTTTCCTCCAGTGGGGACTGTCAGCTCCTTTGTCAAAGATGAGGTAGCTGAGTGCATCTGGAGTTGTTTTTGTGTCTTCCTATCTGTTCCACTGATCCTCAGGTCTGTTTCTTTGCCAGTACCATGCTGTTTTTATCACAGTGGCTTTGTAGTATTGTTTCAAATTGGGAATTGTTATACCATTGCCATGTGTCTGTTTGCTAGGATGGCTTCTGCTATTCTAGGTATGTTATGGTTCCAAATGAATTTTTGGATTCTTCTTTCTTGTTCTGTGAAGTATGGTGCTGGGATTTCAATTGGCATTGCATTGAGTCTGTGTAGCAGTTTTGGTAGTATGGCTGTTTTCACCATGTTGATTCTTCCTACCCAGGACCAGGGGACTTCTTTCCATTTTCTTATATACTCCTCGATCTCTTTTTTCAGCATACTTTAGTTTTCAGTGTAGAGGTCTTTTGCTTCTTTTGTTTGACTGATTCCCAGATACTTCATTTTTTTGGGTGCTACTGTGAAAGGAATTGTTTCCCCAATTTCTTTCTCATTGAGTCTGTTATTTGTGTACAAGAAGACTGTTGATGTTTGGGTGTTGACCTTATATCCAACTACTCTGCTAAAAGTGTCAATTAAATCTAGGAGTCTTTTGGTGGAGTTTTTGGTTCTTCAATGTAGAGTATCATATCATCAGCAAATAATAACAGTTTAACGTCTTCCTTTCCTATCATTATTGCTTTAATTTCTTTTTCTTGTCTAATTGCTATGGTTAATGTTTCCAGAACTATATTGAAGAGGAGTGGTGATAGTGGGCATCCTTGTCTTGTTCCTGATTTTAATGTGAAGGTTTTCAGGTTTTGGCCATTTAATATGATGTTGGCTTTTGGTTTATCATAGATAGCCTTTATTAAATTGAGACAAAGTCCATCTATTCCAATTTTTTGCAGAGTCTTTATCATGAATGAGTGTTGAATTTCATCAAATGCTTTTTCGGCATCTATCGAGAGGATCATGTGGTTCTTGTCCTTGACTTTGTTAATATAGTGTATTATATTTATTGATTT
Source organism: Fukomys damarensis (assembly GCF_012274545.1). NCBI lineage: Eukaryota > Metazoa > Chordata > Mammalia > Rodentia > Bathyergidae > Fukomys > Fukomys damarensis. The sequence continues at coordinate 1,880,373 of NW_022900950.1, read as the reverse complement.
ACATATGTTGAACCATTCTTGTATCCCTGGAATAAATCTGACTTGGTCAGGATGTGCGATCTTCTTAATGATCCTCTGTATTCTGTTTGCTAGTATCTTATTGAGGATTTTTGTATCTATATTTATTAAGGAGATTGGACAGTAGTTCTCTTTTTTAGTTACATCTTTCCCATGTTTGGGAATCAAAGTGATATTTGCTTCCAGGAATGAATTTGGAAGTATTGCTTCTCCTTCAATTTCATTGAAAAGTCTAAAGAGTAATGGCAGTACATCATCTCTAAATGTCTTATAAAATTCAGCAGTGAATCCTCAGGACCTGGGCTTTTCTTTGTTGGTAAGTTTTTAATTACATTTTCAATTTCAGCGATTGTGATTGGGGTGTTTAAAATGTTTTTATCTTCTTCATTCAACTTTGATAATTCATAAGTATCTAGAAATCTGTCCATTTCTTCTGTGTTTTCCATTTTATTAGAGTACAGGTTCTCATAGTATGTTTTAATGATCCTCTGGATTTCCGTGGGATCTATTGTGACTTCGCCTTTTTTATTCCTGATTGCATGAATCTGAGCCTTTTCTTGCCTTTTTTTGATAAGGTTTGCTAAGGGTTTATCAATTGTATTTAGTCTTTCAAAAAACCAACTCTTCAATTCATTTATTTTTTGTATCATATTCTAAGTTTCCATTGCATTGATTTCTGCTCTAATCTTTATAATTTCCTCTCTTGTTCAAGCTTTGCTTTTTTCTTGCTCTTATTTTGCTAGGAGTCTAAAAGTCATCATTAGTTTTTTTATTTAAGCTTGCTCTGTTTTCCTAATGTGGGCATTCAGTGCTATGAATTTTCCATGTAGAACTGCTTTCATTGTGTCCCATAGATTCCTATATGTTGTATTGGCATTTTCATTTATTTGTAAAAACTGTCTGATTTCTTCTTTAATTTCCTCTGTGATCCATTGATTGTTCAAGAGAGTGTTGTTCAATTTCCATGTGTTTGTGAAGTTCCTGTGGTTTTTCTGCTATTGATGTCCAGCTTTATTGCACTGTGATCTGATAATATACAGGGAATAACTTCAATTCTTTTGCATTTATTCAAACCTGTTCTGTGAGCTCGTATGTCATCTCTCTTGGAGAATGACCCATGTTCAGCTGAAAAGAATGTATATTCTGATTTTGTGGGGTGGAACACTCTATAGATGTCTAATAAGTACATGTGTTCAAAAACTTGGTTTTATTTCTAGTATTTCATTGTTGATATTTTGCCTAGATGATCTGTCTATTTGTGATAGTGGTGTATTCAGATCCCCCACTACAATTGTTTTAGTGGTTATTTGGTTTTTCATGTTACTTAATATTTGTTTTATATAGTTGGGGGAATTTATATTTGGTGCATATATGTTTATGATTGTCATTTGTTCCTCTTGGATTGTTCCCTTTACAAGGATGAGGTGGCCTACTTAGTCTCTCCTAATGAGTTTTTGTTTGAAATTTACTTTGTCTGCAAATAAGATTACTACCCCTTTTTTCTGGGCTTGTGTCACATGCAGAATTGTTTTCCATCCTTTCTCTTTCAGTCTTTGGGCTTCTTTTTGCACTAGGTGTGTTTCTTGTATACAACATATTGTTGGTTTTGCCTCTTAATGCATTTTGCCAGTCTATTTTTCTTGATTGGTGAATTGAGGCCATTGACATTGATAGGTATAACTGATATGTACTGACTTATTATTGTCATGTTATTGTTCTTTGATTGACTCTTTTTTTATTTTTTGTCCTCTCCTTTTAGTTTCTTGCCTTGGCTATTTGATTTGCTCTGTTGGGCCTCCTGGTGTTGTGATCTTAATTGTCTTTTTCTATGATATTGTTTAAAATTCTTTGTAGTGCTGGTTTAGTATTCATGAAGTTTCTTAAGTGTTCTTTGTCATGGAAGTATCTTATATCTCCATCCATTTTGAAAGAGTATTTTTTAGGATACGTCAGTCTAGGTTGGAGGTTGTTTTCTTTTAGGACTTGAAATACCTCACTCCAGGCTCAACCTGACCTGAGGGTTTGTGTTGAAAAGTCTGCTGTGATTCTGATGGGCTTTCCTTTGCATGTGATTTTTTTTTCTTTTCTCTTACTGCTTATAGTATTTTGTTCTGTTGGGTTTCTGGGATTTTGATTATTATAGGTCTAGGTGTAGATTTTTTTGATCATGGTTAGTGGTGGCCTATATGCCTCACTTAGCTGCATGTCAAATTCTTCCCCTCTGTTTTGGAAGTTTTCTGTCATTAATTCTGTGAACAGCTTTTTAAAGTCATTTGCATTTTCTCCTGCTACTTCATGGATTCCTATCAGCCTTATGTTATTCTTCCTTGCATCATCTCGGAGTTGTTGGATAGATTTCTCATGCTCCCTTACTGTTTTTAAGAGACCTCTCTTTTCGCAGTTACCGTCTGCTATCCTATCTTCTATATCTGAGATTCTATCTTCGCAATCTTTTATTTTGTTGCATATGCTTTCAATAGTGTTTTAAATCTCCTGTATATCTGTTTGAATCTGTTTAATGGATTCCATTTCTTTCCTATGTTGGACATTCATTGTTTCAATTTCTTTCTTATGCTGGGCCTTCATGGCTTCTATTATGTTCCTAAGCTCATCTATTTTTTTGTCAGTTTCTGTTCTGGAGTCTTGAATCATGTCTTTCATTTTGCTCACCATCTCTATGGTTATCTGGGAAATAATTTCTGTTTTTAATTTTTCTAGAGCTTGATTGATCAGTTTTGTTACTTCCTGTGCTGTGAGTTCTGAGTGTTCTGGTGGTTCACGATCTGATTTTTCATCCTCCTTTGCCTTACTGTTTGCAATTCGTGGACTGGAAGTCTGTTTTTGTGGCTTGCTTAAATGTTTTCTCATTATTTTTGCTGTTGGGTTGCCCTTGATTCTATCTCTGGATCATTAAATCTTCCTGATATCATTGTGTCCCAGTATTTGATTCTCTAATGACTTATAGACTTTCTCATTTTCATAATTGAGAAAACAACTCATCAAATCAATCCCTATCCTTTATCCCTACTGATACAATCAGGAACATAATAGCATCTGCACTCTGCAAAGTGCGTCCAAGGACTGGCTCAATCAGGGGATCTAATACCCTGGGGGGAGGTGGCAAAGTTTCTCAGTGGTGCCCGTGTGGCTACCTGCCTGGAGCTGTGTCAGAGCCAATCAGTGGCACCCACTGGAAACAGTGCAACTCCAGAGGAGGCCTGTAGTTTGGGCTAGACCATGCCGCAGAGTCGAAGCCTCAAACATCTTTTTGAAGGCAGCCATTTGTCATAGTGCTTCACCAATATGTTTTCTCTTTATTGGGTATAAAGTCCTTATTTGCCTCTACCTGTGTTCATGCACTCCAGTTTAACAGCATCTAGAATAGTCTTCTCTAGATGAATTATTTAACTAAAGTCTTTGATATTGAGGAATATCTTGACTTCTGAGTTAAAATGTAGGTTAGCTGGAGTCACTTGATTTCCCATATTCAAAAGTCATTTAAAAAGTACATTGACATGAAAAATTAGTGAATTTTTATTCCAGCCTGAAAAAGAGGTTTCAAGCAGATCAAAATGATGAGACCTGAAATTAAACAGGAAGTTTGGATGTAAAAATATAACTCATTTTTACACTCCTTATCTTTTATCCAGAGATAAAAAACTTTCATCAAGAACAAAGCCAGTAGCAAATTGTCCATTGTATGAAATTGGATTGTAAGATGAACAAAGTCAGTTTGCTTTTTCCCAGTCCAGACTTACAATTTTCTCTTCTATATACATTCAGGAATTGTAATTTTTAAGTGACAAGAGATTGACAGTGATAGAGGTTATGAAAAGAAGTGTATGATAATGTGAAAGAGATCCATCATAAGAGGGCACAGTGTGAGGAAAAGCCTATGGTACTTTGTATTCCTGGAGTTAAAGTACCCGAACATCTAGCAAAATCATTAGGCAGGGCAGGTTAAAGCTTATGCTGTTATAATTCTGACAACCACCAGTTCGTGAGGGACATCTCATGTCCTGTGGTAACTTGGTTTTCAGCCAATCTTTATTAATGCCCTAGAGTATGCAAATTCTGCCCTATCCCCAAAGAAGGAGAGTTCTATACAGAAGTAAGGAGAGTGTTTTTTCAAACCCATTAGGCTTGTGCTGTGTTTTATCCAGAAGGGCCAGATAAAAATGTTATACAACATTTGTATTTGCCAAAGGGGTTTTGAACACCATTGGGTTAACTGGATTCTATGATCTAACTCAAAGTTGCAGTGCTTTTTCTTATTCTGAATGCAGCTCAAATAGAAAACTTTTGCTGTTATTTGGAAAACAGATTGGAATAGCATACTCCCACAAGATAGGTGCTAGCTATATAATCTAAAGAAGACCCTTACAGTTATATGAGAAGCAGGTCGAGTCAGATATACTAGTTTGATCTTAACTTTGGGAGAAATACTAGCTAAGGATCACTTTTACAGTTTTAAATTGTTAAAAAAATAAAAAGAATAGTTTAGGATTTTTGAAAATAATGCAAAATTTGAATTTCTGTCTAGAAATAATGTTTTGTTGGAAATGAGAACGAAGACCCGTCATATAAAGGTACAAAAATCCCAGCAATCAATGTAACTGTACTATATATCTAGAATGTACCAATAAACTCAATAAAAAGAAAAAGAAAGAAATAATGTTTTGTTGGAATATAGCCACTGCAATTCATACACTAAATCATTATAATGGTTTTCCTACTACAACAGCATAGTTGAGTAGTTGCCACAGAGACGTTAACGGTTATAAAACCTATACATTTACTATTTGACCCTTTACAGAAAAAATTTACTTAATATAAATTCTACTCTAACAAACTATAAAATAAAAATAAAATAAAAAGATTCTGGGAAAATATGCAATACCAAAATTTAAATAACTACAAGTCTTTAAAAACTAATGTAGAATAAATTTAGAAATATCAGAGAATTATTTCTCAATAACAATCAATACACAATTGATGTGCATTATTTTATATGTTATTCACTTTAACATTTGGTGAATAATGTAATCTTCATGATCTTAAAGTAAATATCTATAAATATTAAAATTTATCTGCTTATAAAATATAAATTATGCTGACAAATAAGAGCATTAAAATATCCTAGATTGTTTTATGAATCAGTATAATTTTACATCCCAAATGGAAAAGTGGAAGATTGGCTATATAATTTATAGTGTGTCATCTAGTTGGAAAATCATGTAGTCATGCAAGCTTATAAACATGAATATAATCTTGCAGTATGTTACAAATGATAAAATGTTTAGTGAAAAAAGCAGAGTATAAAATCATTTTCACCCTACATCATTTCCCTGTATAAAACTTATAAAGGAAATAAAGGTTTGTACATAAGTATGTTGATCCTGACACTGATTGTTAGGGTAATGAGATCATGCAAGATTTGTGTTTTTAATTTATCTGAATAATTTGATTATTTTCACTTTATGGCGAAAGAAAAATTGAAATTTAAAATTTTATTTATTTATTTATTTATTTATTTATTTATTTATTTATTTATTGGTACCAGGGATTGAACTCGGGTCCTTGCACTTGCAAGGCAGGCCACCATACCACTGAGCTAAATTCCCAGCCCTGAAATTTAAAATTTTATATGAATTACTGGTAGTTAATTCAATTTCTAATAGATATTGAAATATTAAATATAATATTGTACTTTCTTCTACTAAATTTCACAATGCGAATTCAGGATGGTCTTTATAGTACATTGAGTATTTTTTTAAATGTTTAATTATTTATTTATGATGTGAAATTTCTTTCTTCATGACATCTATATATTTGGTAAACACATTTCCTTTGTTTTTTCTAAATTCTATATAAAAGACTTACAACTAAAATAAAACCATTGTCTTAAAGTGCCATAACTACCTTCTAAGTATCATATATAGTAGACTAATCTTAGTTCTCAGTTTTCTATTTTGTGAAATGTTCCACCTGTGCCTCATAAAATTGTGTTTCTATTGGAGTACAATCCTGTCCTAGTTTTCTACTGTTGTTTCTACCACATAAATGAAACTAAGGTTGCACATCTTGTGAGCACTCTTCTTTTTATTCTTGTTACTGCCTTTAGGTACTTAACATACATCTAATTTTGGATGTGTCTCATATATGACGATTACTTTCAATGTGCTTTTTTTTTTTTTGATTTGGTACCAGGGATCGAACTTGGGACCTTGTGCTTGCACGGCAGGTGGCAGAACCACTGAGCTAAATCCCTGGCCCTACTCTGAATGGACTATTTCAGGACTTTCCCCTTGAGCTCGGGATATGTTTTTCAAAATGTTCACTTGGGAACTCCACCTAGTAGTTCTGCTGAAACTTACACTCAACATTCCCTAAATTTCTTCACTTTCCTTGGGGGTAGCACTCTTGCAATCTAACTTTGAGTCATATTTGACCACTCTCCATTTTCTTTTATTAAGTTTTCATTAGGTGACTTCTATGTAGGTGGCATTTTGTAAGCTTTCTACTCTTGCTACTAGTCAATGGACAAAGTTATTGAGGTTGTGGCCTCTGATACAAATTACAGTAGGAGTGAGTTCAAGTAATAGATTTACTGTGATCTAGCTCTGTGAATTGGGCAATTTTCTTAAGCTCTCTGTGCTTCATTTTATGCAAAGCTGGTATATAAAACGGCACAGTATTTGTACACAGCTTGTGTATTTCCTCTTGTATACTTTAAGTCACCTCCCAGTTATTTATAATACCTAATACAATGTAAGTGATATGTGAATAGTTGTTATATTGTAATGGTTAGGGAATAATGGCAAGGAAAAAGTCTGTACATACTCAGTGCAGACAGTTTTATTTTTCTCAGTATTTTCAATCATTATTGTTTGACTGCACTGATAAAGAACCCATGATATGGAGGGCTGAATGTATATTATTTTATTTGAGATACAATGTTAAAGTTTATCTGAAGTCCACTGAATTCCACTAAAATTTATGCCTCATGAGACTGCTGATTAACTAAATGGAAAAAATTGCAAAGTGGAAACATTCTGTTCCCTTTCTCCAGTGGAATGAGCAGGTTACAAGGCAGAACTCCAAAAGCGGATGTGTAGTTTGGAATGCCAAAATAAAACAAACCAGGAGTGCTCACGTAATATCAACGCAGGCAAAATTAGTTTGGGGAGAATTTACAGATCAAAAGCTCCCAGAACAGGAAAATGAGAATCTGTGGTATAGCCTCCAGACGTCTCTGTGAGAGTTACTTGGTTAAGCAACAGCATCAAGTAATACCTCTCTGTAGAGTCATATGCACTATGGGTCACAGTGTACAGCAAGAGTTACAAAGTTCCCTTTTCTGTTTTTCTTTCATCCACAGACAACCACTTCTAATGTGATTCTAGTTGTTTGCTCAGAATGAAAACTTCATTTATGCAGTCATTTTACATGTTGCTTCTGCTAAATTGTCATTCTTTATTTCTCTGAAATACATTTATTATATTTTCTCATTCTTTTTATGTTTAATATCAAATTTTAAAGAGTTCAGTTTTGAATTTCTTATCAAGTATGCATATTAAAGGGTAACTGTAACGGGATAGAAAGAGATCCCACTATTTTCAACTTCCCTGCAACACACTCTCTTTTAAAATGGCACCTGGGAAATATTGACAGTTTTATTGTAACACATTTCCTCTCTTGTCCTGTGGCTAATTTCTGCTTACTCTTTGTCAGAATTATAAAAGATTTATCTATATTCTGAGAAACTAAAGTGATTCTTGGACTTTTCAGATGGGTGATTGAATATTACACATAGATTTTAAATATGTACATTTATAATGGACAATAAAATTAAGTTTCTACCAGAGCTCCCTGGTTCTGGTAGCATCAGAAGATGTCAACCTTGACTTGCTGATGTATTTAACATTTCCTACAACCATAAATAGTGGTTTGGCTCTTATATTATACTGTCACATAAGGATAGCAGATGCTCATTTAAGCTGCTCTAGGACCAAAAATTCAGAAGGGAATTAGATCCACCAATCTACCTACCTGCCTACCTACATACCTATCACCCACCCTGCATCCTGATCTCCCATTCAAGCTGATAGTGTCCCATTCTTGGATTAGTAACTGCCTTCAACTTGCCACAAGACACAATATTAAATAATGTTAAAAGAACAGGTTATAAAGTTAGAGCTGAGTTTTAACTGAGGCAGCCATTTATTAACTGTGTGATTATGGATACATTTGCTGATTTCTTAGTCTCCTTTTCTGGAAAAGAGGATAGTCATTAGGTTCTGGTTCTTAGGAGGATCAAGTAAAGTAATTCATATTAAAAAGAAGATGCCAGGAATGGAGCCATAAACCTGTAATCTCAGCAGTCTCAGAGGCTTAGGCAGGAGGACTGTGTGTTGGATCCTAGCCTGGGCAATTTAGTGAAACCTTACAAAAATTTAAAAAATGATGGGGATGCTGCTCAGTGTAAACGCCCTGGGTTCAATCCCCAGGAAGTGTCGGGGAGGCAGTTTCACCCTTAATACTGTGAATGCAGGGTAGTGTTAAAATCTTTACTTTTTGAGCCTGTTCTTTGACCTATATCTTCCGGGTCTCTCTTTGTTTCTTCTTGGCTGGCTTTGGAGTTTTCTTTTTGTTTTGGTATCACTTCTTTCCTTTTCTGAAGGTTAAGGCTCTCATTCTTATTTTTAAAATGTTAATTATACTGTATTTATACTTTTGTTCTTGGCTAGAAGTTAAGACAGACATATGAAGGGTGCAGAGGAAGAGAAGTTTCTCTTTAAAGTTCAAGTCGAGGATCCCAGAAGACAGTTGTATTGACAGTGGTTAAATCCTGAAGATTAGAACAGAGTTGTAGCTTCCCTGATGATTATTAATGTTTCAGTCCAAGGGCAAAATGATACATGTTTCGTCAAGTAGGCATAATCATACCACACCATGTTATTCTTTCCATAATTATTTTTATTTTTCTATTTACAAAAAATGTTAAAGCTTTATCTTCTTGCTTAATTTTAACTAGCTAGAAATTGAACCACTTACTTCTGCTGGTACGAAGTGCCAGAGTGAACGACCATTGGTAGTGTTAGGCTGGCAAGAACATCATCAAACAGGAAGCAACAAGTCTCTTCCTTCTCTCATGTTTTAATTTTTATTAAGAATAGAATTTCGATGTGTTAATAGGGTAAAATGTGATGTTTTGGTATTTCATCAACTTTGAATCCTCCCTCTATTGCCTCTATTAACAAAATCTAAACAGGCTAAGCCAGACATCTAGTCTCCAGTAGCACCAAGCAGAGTATAAAACAATGCATTGAAATTGAAATGCTAACTAAATGAACATTTCAAGAATTTAGAGGCCACGACTTTATTCTTATTTTGGATGTAATTTAGGGATTCTAAGAATAATAATAGCTCATGGAGTTAAGAAATATAAGGGATATTTAAAATGGTGGCCAGGGCCGGGGATTTAGCTCAGCGGTTCAGTGGCCTGCCTTTCAAGGACCTGAGTTCAATCCCCGGTACCCCCCCCAAAAAAAGGTGGTCAAATCCCCAAGTCTGTCAGACTGAAATACAGATTTTGTGTAGACATAAAAATAAGGGGAAGAATGCAAGAGATTTCTTTAATGAATGACATTTCAAACATTTCATTATGTCTCTTCTCTTTATTTCAATCTTAATTCAATAGTGAATGTGTTTGCCTCTTAAATGATTTAAATTTTTTTTCTGAGCTTCTGAGGCATCCTTCCACTTTCAGCTATTTTTCTTCCCTTTATTTCCCCCTTCATTTATTGCACCCTAGACCTTCTTTACCTATTTTCTCTTCCCATCCCCTCTATTTTTCTTTGTTTCTTTCCCCTTCCCATTTTCTTCTCAATTGTATCTGTTTTACTTTACTTTTGTCTGACTAGAGGTGAGGTTTCCTCCAGGCTAGATTTGATTCCTGTTTTATTTTCCTGTGTGTACTAATTATTTGAAATTAGGTACTCACAATTAAGTTATATTTTAAATACAAAACAAAGTGGTTGAAGTTTAGAGAAGTTCACTTTCTGAATTGTTTGAAGGTAAGAGCATATGTTTAATTTCCACTAACAATATAAGAGCTTAAAAATAATCTCTCCATATGTTCTTGGGCATTTTCTGTCTCTTCCTGCAACTGCATTTTACCTTTAGGTGTAATGGTTCAGCAAATATCTCCAGCTCTGCTTTGTAATGTGATGAGAGAGAGAGGAAGAATACTTATCTGATTGAGATATCCCAGTTTGCATTAAAAGCCTAATCATCATTCTAATGTCTTCTTTCTTTTGTAGTATATGTAATTTAGAAGCCATTGTTTTTTTCAATTCATTAACTTTATTGGTATATTTTAGGTAAACAATATGATGACATTGATCCTTGGGAATTTGTACCTATACATGATATATCTTGGTTATTTTTTATTGTGGTGGTTATGACATATATATATATGGTAAGGAAGCTTTGTTCTAAGCACAGCCTGTGACCTAATCATACAGACACTGATCAGGAGCTTTTATATTTATAAGAAGTCAATTATGCATAGCTGGCTTTTTAAAGCCCTTCTATATTTCTATCAATATTTAACTTTGCTAATGAGCATATTAAATGCTATCAATGACTTTCTCCTTTTAAATAGTGGTCAACATCATGATGAACCTTAGAAATGAATTGTTGCCACAAATTCATAGGTATTTGGTACACACAGATAGGCTAAAATATTTTAGAGACATTTTCCATAATTTTCTTAAGAGGATGTGAAGTTGGAACTCTTTTACTGTTGAGAATAGAATCTGAGGCTTGAATTGATTATTTGTCCAGCCACTAATTTATGAGAATTGTATATTCCAGTCACTGACTGGAAGGTAATAGAATTTTGACTGCAGCCACACAGAGCCTAGCACTCAGAAGGAATCCATCCTTGGTTACTGTCTTAAAACTCTTAATAATTTTGCCAAAGAAGGCCTGCATTTTTATTTTGCAATAGGCCTTGAAATTCATTTAATGTTGGTTGACTTTATCTTCCATACATGGGCATTGAAAAAAAGGATCTTGGATACCACTGAGCTTATTATACAAGTTGAAGGAACTCTTCTTCCTGTTATTGAGTGCATGCTCAGGTACAGAATAAAATTCAGTATGAAACTTGATTCATTTAGACTCAGTATACTTGTGAGGAATATGTGAACCTATCCTTCACTGACTGACATTTTTTCATTGAGTTTACTGGTATGTTATAGGTAAACAGTACAGTTACATTCATCATTGGGATCTTGTACCTTTACATGACAGGTCTTGGTTCTCATTTTTTCCCCATACCTCTTCCTATCCTCCACCCCTTTAACCCTTCACTTTTCTCATATTTTTTCTTTTCCCCTATTTCCTTTTCTCTACCCTTTCCAATTCACCTACACCTTTAGTCTTTTTCTTCCTATTTCACATTATCAGTTATACAATTTGAATCTTATTTACACTTTTAGTTTTTCACACCAGAGAAACTATTCAATATTTACAGACGTGTGTACTATTTATTTCACTAAGAGTATGACCTCAATATGCATCCATTTTCCTATGAATGACTCTAGATTCTTATTCTTTATGGATGACTAGTACTTCAGTTTATGGAAAAACCACATCTTCTTTATCCAGTCTCCAAATGATGGGCAATTGAGCTGTTTCCCAGTATTAGTTATTATAAACTGTGCCACTATAAACATGGGTGCACATATATCACTGTCATATGATTCTTTTAAAACTTTTGGAAAGATACCAAGCAGAAGGATAGCTGGATCAAATGGAACCTCTAATCCTAGTTGTTTGAGGTATCTCAATATTGATTTCCACAGTGGTTTCACTAGTCTGCACTCCCACTAACAATGAAGAAGGGTTTCTGTTTCCACACAACCCCACCAGGATTTGCTATTGGTTGGTTTGTTGATAGCAGCCATTATTGCTGGTGTGAGGTGGGAATTGCAGTGCTGTTTTCATCTGCATCTCTAGAATGATGAGTGATTTTGAACATTTTATCATATATTTATTTGCTGCTTTTACTTCTTTGTCTGAGAAATGTCTGTTCATTTCAGATGAATGGGGTCTTTATATTAGGGGGTCTGATTTTTTTGAGTTCTTTATATATTCTAGATAGTAGTACTTTGTCTGAGGAGCAGCTGGTAAAAATTTTTTCCCGACATTGTAGGTTGTCTTTTAGCTCTGTTAGTGGTTTCTCTTGCAGTGCAGGAGCTTTTTAAAAAGATGTGATCCAGTTATTGATGTTTTGTACTCATTCCCATGCTACTGAGGATTTGTTCATACAGTCTTTTCTTATGCCAATGTCTTTAAGAGTTCTACCTAACACATCTTCCAGCAAGTTTAGTGTTTCTATTTTAATATTTAGATCTTTAATCCACTTGGATTTTAGTTTAGTGCATGGTGAAAGATAAGGGTTTAGTTTTAATCTTTGCCAAGCTGAAATCCAGTTTTGCCAACAGCAGTTATTAAAGAGGCTATCTTGCCTTCAGTGAGGACCATAGACTCCTTTGTCAAAAATGAGGTAGCTGAGACCATCTGGAGTTGTTTCTGTATCTTCTAATATATTCCATTGATCCTCAGGTCTTTTTCTCTGCCAGTGCCATGCTGTTTTTATCACAGTGGCTTTGTAGTATAGTTTCAAATTGGGGACTGTGATACTCCCTTTCATGTCTCTGTTGCCTAGAACTGCTTCTGCTATTCTCGGTCTCTTCAGGTTCCAAATAATTTTTTGATTGTTTCTCTAGTTCTGTGAACTGTTGGAATTTCAATAGGGATTGCATTGAATCCGTGTAGCAGTTCTGGTAGTATGGCCATTTTCACTACTCTTCTTACCCAGGATTAAGGGATATCTTTCCATTTTCTTATATCCTCTTCGATCTCTTTTTTTCAGAATGCTGTAGTTATCAGTGTAGAGATCTTTTGCTACCTTTGCTACATTGATTCCTAGATACTTCATATTTTTGTATGCTATTGTGAAAGAAATTGTTTCCCTAATTTCTCTCTCAATGAGGCTGTTATTTGTGTACAAGAAGGCTATTGATTTTTGAGTGTTGACCTTGTATCCTGCTACTCTGCTAAAAGTGTCAATTAAGCCTAGAAATCTTTTGGCAGAGGTTTCTGCATCAT
>NW_022900950.1:1855587-1867118 GCF_012274545.1 Fukomys damarensis | reverse complement strand
ATAGTATCATATCATCAGCAAATAATGACATTTTACCTTCTTCCTTTCCTATCTTTATTGCTTTAATTTCTTTCTCATGTCAAATTGCTGTTGCTAGTGTTTCCAGATCAATATTGAATAGGAGTGCTGATAGTGGACATCCTTGTCTTGTTCCTCATTATAGCATGAAGGTTTTCAGTTTTTTGCCATTTAATATGATGTTGGCTGTTGTTTTTTCATAGATAGCCTTTATCAAGTTGAGATAAAGACCATCTATTCCAATTTTCTGCAGAGTTTTCATCATGAATGGATGTTGAATTTTGTTGAATGCTTTTTCTGTATCTGTAGAGATGATCATATGATTTTTATTTTTTCCAAAAACCAACTCTTTGGTTTGTTGACTTTTTTATATTGATCTCCTAGTGTCCATTGCATTGATTTCTGCTGTGATCTTTATAATTTCCTCCTTTGTGTGAGATTTGGGTTTTTCTTGATCTTCTTTTTCTAGGAGCATAAAATTCATCATTAGGTTATTTGAGCTTGCTCTCTTTTCCTAGTGTTGGTATTCACTGCTATTCATTTTACACATAGAACTGCTTCCAGTAGATCCCTGTATGTTGTATTTGTATTATCACTTTTTGGTAAAAACTGACTAGTTTCTTCAGTGACCCATTGATTGTTCAGGAGAGTGTTGTTCAATTTCCATGTGTTTGTACATGCATAAATACTGAATAGTTTCTCTGGTGTGAAAAGCTAAAAGCGTAAATAAGATTCAAATTGTATAAGTTATAATGTGAAATAGGAAAAAAAAGGCTAAAGGTGCAGGGGAAATCAGAAGGATAGGGGAAAGGAAATAAGAGACAAGAAAAAATATGAAAAAATGAAAAAAATGGAAACAAAGTCTGTAAATTGCAGCGGGTTGAGGGAGTGAATGGAGTGCAAGGGTATGGGGAAAAATGCGAAGCAAGATCAGACATGTAAAGGTACAAGATCCCAATGATGAATGTTACTGCACTATATACTTAAAAAGTACCAATAAACTCAATAAAAAAGAAAAAAGTTTCCATGTGTTTGTGAAGTTTTTGCAGTATCTTATGCTGTTAATCTCCAGCTTAATTGCACTAGGGTCTGATAATATACATGGATAACTTCAATTCTTTTGCATTTATTTAAACATGTTCTATGAGCTAGTTTGTGCTCTGTTTTGGAGAATAAGCCATGTGCAGCCTGAAAGGAGGCATATTCTGATTTTGTGGGGTTAAACAGTCTGTAAACATCTATTAAGTCAATTTGTTCAAAAGCTTGGTTCAGTTCTAGTATTTCCTTGTTAATTTTTTTGGTTAGATGATCTGTCCATTTGTTATAGTGGGGTATTTAGGTCCCCCACTACAATTGTATTCATGCTTATTTTGTTTTTCATGTCCCTTAATATTTGTTCTACATATTTGGTGGCATTAATATTTGGTGCAAGTATATTTATGATTGTCATCTCTTTCTCTTGAATTGTTCCCATTACAAGGATGTAGTAGCCTTCTTTGTCTCACTTAATCAATTCTGGTTTGAAATTTACTTTGTCTGTGAATAAGATAGCTACCCCTGCTTTTTTCTGGGCTCCTGTGGCATGGAGAACTGTTTTCTATCCTTTCACTTTCAGTCTATGGGTTTCTTTTTGCACTAGGTGTGCTTCTCATATACAACATATTATTGGATTTTGCTTCTTAATCCATTCTGCCAGTCTATTGCTTTTGGTTGGTGAATTGAGGCCATTAACATTAATGGATATAACTGATATGTATTGACTTATCATTGTTATGTTATTGTCTGTTGTTGGCTCTTTTTAATTTTTCCACATCTCCCTTTAGTTTTGTGCCTTGCCTTGTTGATTTGCTCTGTTGTGCCTCATGGTGTTGTGATCTTCATTGTCTTTTTCTAGGTTATTCTTTAGAATTGTTTTTAGTGCTGGTTTGGTGTTCATGAAGTTTCTCAGGTATTCTTTGTCATGGAAGTATCTTAATTCCCCATCCATTTTAAAAGAGAATTTTTCAGGATACATCCGTCTAGGTTGGAGTATTTTTTCTTTTAGGGCTTGAAATACCTCACTCCAGGCCCTCCTTGATTTGAAGGTTTGTGTTGAAAAGTCTGCTGTGATTCTGATGGGCTTTCCTTTGCATGTGATTTGTTTCTTTTCTCTAACTGCTTGTAGTATTTTGTTCTTTTTTTGGGTTTTTGGGATCTTGACTATTATATGTCTAGGTGTAGCATTTTTTTTTTTTTATCATGGTTAGTTGGAGTCCTATATGCCTCACTGATCTGCTTGTGAAATTCTTCCCCTCTGTTTTGGGATGTTGTCTGACATAAATTCTGTGAACAGTTTTTTTTTTTTTTTGGTCATTTGTACTTTCTCCTGCTACTTAATGGATTCTTATCAGTCTTATATTATTTTTCTTTGCATTGTCTGGGAGTTGTTGGTTTGATTTCTCATGATTCCTTCCTGTTTTTAAGAGATGTCTCTTTTTATGGTCTCTGGCTGCAGTCCTATCTTCTATATCTGAAATTATATCTTTGCATTGGTTCATTCTACTGTGAATGCTTTCAATAGAGTTTTTAATCTCCTGGATATCTGTTCGAATCTGTTTCATAGATTACATTTCTTTTCTATGCTGGGCCTTCAGTGGCTTCTAATATGGTCCTGAACTCATCTATTTTTTTTTTTTGGTCTGTTTGTGTTCTAGAGTCTCTATAATGTCTTTCATTTTACTCACCATCTCTGTAGTTATCTGGGAAATTATTTCTGTTTTGAATTTTTCTAGAGCCTGATTGGTCTGTTTTGTTACTTCCTGTGCTATGAGTTCAGAGTGTCCTAGTGGCTGACTGTTATAATTTTCACCTCATTTTCCCCAGAGTTTGCCTTTGGTGAGCTTGAAGTCTGATTTGTGCCTTGCTTAAATTTTTTCTGATTTTCATTTTTGCTTTTGGTACTGTCTTTGGTTTAATTCCTGGGTTAGTACTTTGATCTTCCTTATATAGCTGCTTTTTAGGTTTTGAATCTCTAATGACTCAGAGACACTCTCATTTTCATATCAGGAAGGACAACTTATTAAATCAATCACAATCCTTTAGCCCAATTGATACAATCAGCAGCACAATAGGATCAAGCACAGCTTAGAAATTTACAATTTGTGTTAGCTATTAATCTTTCATTTTTAACCATGTGAATTAAATAAAAATGAAGGACCAGCCCAAAATATGTTGATAGTGAATAAACTGCAAAAAAGCAACTCTACCCTTCAGGATGGGGACTTTGAAGGAGTTGGGAGAAGAGGAATAGATAGGTAGAAAGATAGGAGAAGGTTTCAATTGAAGCTAGAGGACAAAGGATGATCATGCAAACTCTAGGAAACTGTTGAGTACAAGAGGGAAAGACAGAGTGCAAGAACAAAGACAAGAATAGAAGAACTTAATAGTAATGGGAAGCTATAAATTATATTCATTTTCCTTTGAAACAAATGACAATCAAGAGAAGGAAAAAGAGAAGAAAAGAAAAAGAAAGAAGAAATTCAAATTAGGACAGAATCAGGAACAAAAAGGGAGATGAAGAAAAACATGGGGGAGCATGCAATTGAATGTGAAAAAGAAGAAAGAAAAAAGGAAAATTCTGAAGAGTGGGAAAAATAAAAATTTTAAAGTAAAAAATAAAAATTAAAAATAAGAGGAAAAGAAAGAAAATAAAACCGAAAGATCTCCTTCAGGGTCTGTCTCTGGTGTCACAGTAGACAATGTGAACAGCAATGTGCAGAACTAAATCAATTAGTCTCAGCTAGCCAACACAGACCCCTGAGATTCAGGCTGAATTCTGGCTGCAAGGCCCAAGTTCCCTGACCTCTTGCAGGGTTAAACTCTGCAAGGTTCTAAAGCAGATTCCAGCTGTATTTCCCCTGAAGATAGACCAGGTTCTGATGGAAGGTGGTGATCCCTTCAATTTACCAAGTACAGAGGTCAGGTTTGCCTTTGTTGCAGTTGTTCACTTCCATTCTAACTTCTGAAGCTCAGTATAATGTCCTTATGACCACCTGTGCCTCTCTACTGTGAATCTAGGCACTAGCCCAACCAGGAAGCCTGAGAGCAAGGGTGTGTGTGTGTGATGCTGGAGGGGTTCCTGCACAACTAGGCATTCCTCATCAGTGTGCTCAAATGAAGTCCTGGGGTGCTGGAGGGGGGGAAGTAGCCTAGATCCCCATGTTCTGACTGACATTTTTTATGAAAATGAATTTAAGAATTATAAAAGACTAATTGACTTAGGTCAGTCTGCATCATTTTTGCAGAGGTTTTAAAGGCCACATAGGTTTTTACAGCATAGAGAAACAAATCTTTTGGGATAGAATAAAATTTTGGTGCAAAAAGGTGTATCAGAGTGTCAAAATATAGGTAGCTACTTATGCTATCATGAAACTAAAATCAGATGATAAAAAGTCATTGCTTTACTTATTTTGCTAAAAGGAATAACTTATTATCCCTTCTCTCTACTTCAGGGCACAGTATGTTTGTATAAAGTTTCACTTGATACAATAGCTTGGATTGTGTTTTTAAGTACAGACCATGATGTTGGAAAGAATCAGTTCATGGATTAGACAGTACTCCTAAAACTTAGCCTTAGATTGAGATTTGACTTAATACCTTATGCAGAGAGGCTGATTATTGCCCAGTAACATTCTTTGAGTAAAGACCTGACAGGTATCCCGGGAGATGGGGCCTTAGTTTAATTTTTTTCTTTTAAGTTTTAAGTAAGCCACATTTCTCCCCTCTTTGCTTTTTCTTCTGATTTGCAGCTAGAATGTGGTTGTATTTTCCAAATGAATGAAAATTCTGTTTGCAATGAGATGGCAAAGTCTCTTTCCTAGAGAAGTATAACCTGAGGACTCATAGAGACTGCTTCAGGCCAGCCTGGAAACAAAACAGATTATGCTTGCTGGGCTTTCAGCAATATTCTATTGACTTAGAAATTTTAATCTTATTGTGAACAAGGATAATTCCTTTTTCTACAAAACCTCTAGGGATTGTTCTACCTGTTGGTTGATACCTCATGGTTGATTTCTTCTCAAGTATGTCTTGCTTCTTTTGTCTTTAACATTTTTTTACTTTAGTGGAATGAAGAACAAAGGGGGGGGGTGAATGACATCCTTGCTCTTTTACAGAAGTAAAACAAAATTAGACTTCTTTTTTGTAAATGAATGAAGAGTTCAAAACAACCTCATGTCTATCTTTTTCTTAAAAGGCACAGGAATGTCTTTGTAAAAGCAACAATGTGGTAATTTGACTGAGGGGGGACAAGGGCCCTCTGCAGGTCTGACTAGCACTGAGAAGTGAGCAGTATGATCCTCAGTCCTCTTCCTACTCTCTGAGAATTTAACCACCTTTACCACAACCTGTCTGAGAGTCTGAGACTAAATACAAAGAACATCCAACAAGCAGTATTCATTTTGAACAAATATACTTTATATTTTTGCCTATTGTAGGAGAAATTTAACTTTTGAATGGATTAAGTAAAACAATGAACCAATAGGCAAACAAAACAACTCAACTTTCCCAATTTCTTCTACTTTTGGCTGGAGTTACTGCGTCTAGTTGCTGATATGTCCAGTCATTCAGAATAAAGCAACACTTTAAAGTTTTATAGCTATGGCTATTTCTTCTCTTTAACTAGCTTCTGTGATTTTAAACAACAACATTTCAACCTTGTGTTCCTATGTTAACTTGAGAGGTACTCACTGATGAGGCTTCTTTCCCAACATGAATCCCCTATTGAAAGGTTATAAAGTTTATTCAACCTACTCAAAAGGGTCATGAGAAGAGAAAAACCGTGCTTTATTTTAGATAAGAACCATGTATTATCATAAGAAGAAAATGTCAAATACTGAAGTCAGCATTTTTAATAACAATAAATATGGCAGTAAGTCAATGTTGAACACATAATTTAATGCTTGTAATTATATACCCACAAACCTCCCTTAAACTAAGCTCATACTTTTAGTTCAAGCATACTCATATGCTTGGTGGTTTTCACATATTTCACCAGAACAGTATTTTTTATTTCAATGCTCTATGGTGTCAGGTCGAAAGACTTTCTTCAGCATACATTTTACTTAAGGGAAACCTTAATAAATTGATTTTATGAGAATGTCACATGGCCAAATATATTTACAACTCTGAACTGTGACCAAACTAAAGAGTTTGCAACAATCACATAAGTAGAAAAACATGATTGTATAATCTTCATGGCTTCCATAAAAGTATTTCTACTCCCCCTATATTGTAGATTTTTAGACCTGAATAACTATAGAAGAATGTAAGGGGAAAATATGGTAATGAATGTTAACTGGTTATTTATATATTGTGGAATTTAAGACATTATAAAATAAGGGCAAGAGAGGACACACAATATGGCTTTCATTTTTAAAAGCTTTTATTTAGAAATGCTTTCAAACTTACAGAAAAGTTACAAGGAGAGTAGAAAGAAATTATGCTTAGCCTTCACCAAACTTCCCTAATTATTAGTATTTTACCACATTTTCCATTTCTCTATCCATCCATCAAATCTATCATCTGTTTTCTATCTACTTTTCCCATTTGTCATCTATTTTTATTTCTATTTTAGAGTATGTTTCAGATGTGATGCTTTGTTATTCCCAAATACTTCACAATGTATATTTTCTACTCATCTGTAATACAGTCTATACATGTCAAGATCAGAAAATTAACATATATATGAAATTACTGTGTAACTCACAAGCTTCATTCAAATTTCTGTGATTATTACAGCAACATCTTTTATACTAGTAGACAAAAAGGAGGAAAAAACAGTACAAAATAGCAAAAATAAGAACAATCCCACCTCACTCCCCTGAACTCCCATAGTCCCATTCCTTTTTGATCTGAGAGCTAGGCCAAGTTAAAAAATCTCATTTAATAGTCATGTCTCTCTTTTTAATTCTATCATGAGCAGTTCAAGCTAGATTTGATTTATGAAGTACATATTTTAGAAGTGTATGAGCAATTATTTTACAAAATGTCTCTCAGTTTGGACTCATCTAATGCTTTCTTGTGCTTTGAGAAAATACAGGCAGAAACATTATAAAATAATGTTTTCTTTAACTTTATCATGTTAGGAAACACATAACTTCAGTTTGTGACATTATTGGTCATGTTAACTTAATGTCAACCTGGTTTTATACTCTATATTTAACTCATTAGTATTTTACAGTTAATAACTAATTAATATGTATTTTGTGGGAAATACTTTTAGCCTAAGTAGTCTGCTCCTTATTAAATTTTCATCCAATAGTTTAAGGATCTTTTATTGATTTTTGTTAGAAACAACTATCATGATGAGGTATGTTAATTAGCTGTCCATTCCTATAAGAAAATACTAATAAATTTTAAAAAGTAGAAAAAATTCATTTTGGTTCATGGTTTCAGAGGTTTCAGTTCATGGTTGCTTGGCTCTGTTGATTTTGAGCCTGTAGTGAGACAGCACAGCATGCAGGGGAGCAAGTGAGAGAGCAAAATGCTTACCTAACGGAGACTGTGAACCAAAGATAGAGAAGTCCACACCAGCATCCCACAGTCCCCAACAGTGGCATGATCCTACCTTTTCAAGGTTTCTACTACCTTTCAGTAGTATCAAGCTGAGGATCCAACCTTTAATATATGTCCTTTTAGGGAATATTAAAGACCCAAACTGTAGCAGTGGCCAAATGGTGATTTTTCTAATTCTATCATTTCTTCTATAATCATTAGCAAGATTTTGGTGGAAATTAGGCTGCCTCCCATCTCCCTTTCCTGTTTCTCTCTTGAAACTGGTTAGTTCTATTTTGCACTGTGATTTAAAAGTTCTCTTTTTCAGATTATTTTCTTTATTAGTATATGTTTGTAGTACATGATGTTTACATCCCTTTTGTTGAGTTGGTGTAAGTATGTAACACGTCTTAAGCCTTTTATTGTCCCCTTTCTCTTCCTTCTCTCCCCACTCCATCCATATCTTGATCCCCTTCTTTTCTTTGTACATGTTTGCCTTACATAATGTTCACATTATGGAGCTGGTACCTGTACATAACACATCTTTTGGCAGGTCATTGTCATTTTTGATACTTACTTCCTTTCTGATACAAAAAGATGTTTTAATTTCACCTGTATTTTATCTGTTCCATCCCTTGAACTAGCCATTTCTTTAAGGACCTCTATTTCCTTTTAATGGAAAATGCTACTTAGAAACCAATAATGTGTTCAAGTACACATTGCTTGCCTTCTTTTCTCAGTAAACATAGCTGGAAAATATGCATAATGTAAACAAATATGGATATGTATATTTATGTCTCTAAATTACAATCCATAATGAAAACCATGGATTCGCACTTATTTCTCCAGTTTTAGCCAACAACTTAGTATTTTTTCTATTTTTTTTCTTTTTTCCCACTTCCACCTTCCTTCTCTGTCAGCGAGAAAGCAGTTTCCCATTATTTTCGATATATCAATTGTTCATGAATTTCCTTAATTCCCAACTACAACTGACTCAGGACAACTGAATTCTTTTTCTATTTTGCTTGATTCACAGTAGGTTAAAGCATTTCCTTTAATTAATTTTTAAAATATACAATTTAAAATTAGAATTAAACTTGGATTATTATTATTTTTTTTTTAAGGAGCTTTTTTTTGTGTCTTTTTTTCACTTTTCTTTTTTGATACTGGGAATCGAACCCAGGGCCTCACGCTTACTGGGCAGGTGCTGTGCCGCTGAGCTAAATCCCCGGCCCTACACTTGGATTATTAAATGAAACTTACCGTAGGTGCATTACTGCTTGCAACCAATTTCCCGAAGAAATTGAACTCTCAGAAGATAATTAGAAGAACTGTTTTCATTTAGATGAGATTG
Source organism: Fukomys damarensis (assembly GCF_012274545.1). Lineage (NCBI taxonomy): Eukaryota > Metazoa > Chordata > Mammalia > Rodentia > Bathyergidae > Fukomys > Fukomys damarensis. The sequence goes on along the minus strand of NW_022900950.1, from coordinate 1,858,213 downwards.
AAATATTTGAATCTTTAATGATTTAGAGACTATTTAAAACAAATCCTTAAGTTGTTCTGGAGACCTATTATTCAGTTGCAATAACTGTGATTGTAGGATATAGTAGAATGAGGGCTCAGTGGTGCTGAGTGGATAAAATATTTACTTCTTTCTTCATGCTGTTAGAATAAACTAAAAGTTTAACTTATTCACTCATCTGAGGTTTGGCTTTGAAGAAATTGCTTGCTTAGTGGCAGAATGCATGCATTGCTCTTTCCTTTATCCTTGTTTTTCCTTCAGTGTTAGAGGAAAAGAATGATCTAATCTTTATTTTATGGCTTGCTCTGAATATACCACTTTTCTCTTCCTTTTTAACTAAGAGTGAGGTAGGAGATGTTTGGATGAATATATAACAATAATGTAATAACTATATCAAGTAAAAAATGCTATGAAGTGATGTGATTCTTGGTTCAGAAACTCTACAGTCTTTTGTTTGAAAACTGAACTAATCTTTTATTTGATGTCCTTGACAACATGCATTGTTTGACAATAAATAAGGTAAAAATAAATGGTAAATAAAATTAGTTGATTCTAATAAAATAAGGCATTAAGGCTTGAATTTGAATTCTTTATTCTTGTCCTAGTTTAATCCATGCTGTCAAATAGATATCATGACCATGCCTTTCTCAAGATATCAACCACACATTAAATGAAAATAATGAGCAAGTAATTATAATAAGTAACAAGTACATTTAACAAATTATTCTGACAAATGTCAAGTAATGCTAGTGTGATTAAAGCTTATTATGAATAAGTCTATTAGTATATGCTGAAAGGAGGGCAATAGTAATATGGATACTTCTAAATAGCTTTTAATTGAACTCCTAGGGTACATTTATATGTTGTGAGAACTGGAGAATTCTAAGAAAATATGAACTCAGGAATCCCACTGTTGAGTGATGGGAGGGAAGAGAAGCATTCTAAGTCTCTAATCCATCACCCTGGATCCCCAGTCTCAGTGTAATGAGAAGACTAACAGACCTTCATCACTTCTAGCCAGCAAGGAAGCCAAGTAGGAGAAAGCTGGTACCATTCCCCAGGGTTTCCTAAGGGACCTTAATGTTAAATGTTGCGATGCTTTGAATTATGTTGAATGTACTAGATTTACCTTATAAATATGCTTGCTTTGACCTTGATCCTGAGCAAAAACCCAATGATAATAAGGTGTGAGTATTAATCATGATATATGAACTTGACCAGAAATGCCTAGCAGATTAGTTAAGCACAGTTCTGGTGTGTCTGTGGGGTGTTTCCAGAGATGCTTGGCTTATAGGCCAGCAAACTCAGGAAGGAAGACCCACCTTGGTTGTGGGTGGCAGCATGCAATAGAATATAGCCTCCGTTGAATAAAAGGAAAAGAAAACGGTACATTTGTGAAGAGTTCCAGGTTACTTGAGCTAGCTCATCTTTTGGTGGCATTGTCTTTGGACATCAGTCTCCAGTTTCTTCAGCCTTCCAGCTCAGACTCATTTCAGTGACTTTCATCGAGTTTCCAGGCTTTGGATTCATATTGCATTCTTGGTCTCTCTCATTCTGCAGCTTCCATCTTCTTGGGCTGAACAGCTATTGGATCATCTGGCTCTTCAGCATGTAAAGAGCCACTGTGGACTCTTCTGTTTCTGATCCTATAAGCCTGCCTAATAAATCCCCTTCACAATTATGTATATATTTTCTATTGATTATGTTCCTGTAGAGAACCCTAACTAATACATAAGAGGAAAAGATAAGATTTTGCAAAATACTTTTAACCATGGTATGACAATGGCAAATTATTTTAGGAAGTGAACCATTCCTGAGTATCCAAAAATAAAATAAATAAAATAAACTCAGGTAAGTGAAGTATATATTCAGTGTATGATCTTGATAAGTCTCTTAAACATTTTTGTATCAGTTTTCTAATGCTCATTGTGAAATATTTGACTTTCCTGGTCACCACAGTCTCCTGTGATCTGAACTCTCTAATACTTAAGAATACAAAGAGCTCTAATGAGCATTGGGATTTTCAGATGAGACTCAAGGGGATGTGATCTGAGGCAAGGAATGAAGCAGAATACCAGAAGGGAAATGTCTTATGAATGAGAGGCCTGGAGGAGTGGCTATTTTGCTGGTCAGTAAAGGAGGAAATTTGTACAGGGTTGGAATTTTCTTTACTCAAACCACAATATGGATGTCTTACAAATGCAATCATGATTGGAAGCTTTATATTCTGGTGATAGGAGAAGACCAGATAAGCATAGCACATGTGTAAGACTCCAAAAGAAATGTGAAAGGAAAAAGTTACTAGAGGTCAAGTTGCCTTCCCCATATATTATAAGAAGGGTAAAAGTGAGTGGAATTGCAACTGTATTTTAGAAAGAAAAAAAAATAAAGTCACATTCCTAGATTCTGGTTGTATAAAGTATAATGTAGAAGGGAAGCTTTTTTTTTTCTTTACTCCTGACAGTGTTTTAGGGATCTTACGAAGATCTTATTCTTAAACAGCTAATCTAGTCATCTGAGCTTCTCTGAGAACATGGTGGAAATGCCTGAGGGTGTTTCTTTGTAACAGAAATTGAAGATTTTTTTTTTTTTTTTTTTTTTTTTTTTT
>NW_022900950.1:1853771-1855450 GCF_012274545.1 Fukomys damarensis | reverse complement strand
TTTTTTTTTTTTTTTTTTTTTTTTTTTTGCAGGGGGAGAACCTACCTGCTATACCTGAGATGCAAACATCCTTTAAAAGGCTTATGGTATTGAAGGCATGGTTACTAGCTGTGTGGGCTCTTTTTCTGCCTATGTCTTTGCTTTCTGGCTGCCGTGAGGCAACTGCCATGATGCTCTATCTCATCTCAGTCGCATAGTAATGGAACCAACTAACCGTGGATTGAAACCTCTGAAACTGTGAGTCACAATAAACTTTCCTCCTTTAAGTTGCTTTCCTCAGGTATTTTGTCAAAGAGATGGAAACCTGACTAGCACACTATCCTATGTTTAGAAAAGTGATCTAGATAAGTTGACCTAGACACAGCCTCAGTCATTAGAGATGTGAAGTTCTTCTGTGGTTTTTTTTTTGGTGATTGTTTCAGATATGTATTCCTGAATGCAGATTAAAAATGGGAAGAGCTATTCTTACCCAAACTGTTTATGATATAAATGTTTAATACAGCATTTAGTGGGGTGCATCAGATATGTTAGAGTAAGGGCAAGGAGACACGTTCTCCCTAAATTAGCTTCAAATAGATCATAATTCCTGAGTGAGAGAGCCGTGGCAGACATACTGCCACACAGAGGAAGTGGGGAACAGTGCAGAGGTGCCAGTGAGAGTGGGAAGCCCACAGGGCAGCAGTGTCAGTCCAGATTAATGACAAGCAAGGCTTCAAAGGCCAGAGATATTGGCTAACCCAAGGACATTGGATGCAGAGTACTGCAGATATAAAGATCAACAGAGATCCACCTGAAAACAAAACAAACAAACAAACAAAAGGACAGCAATTATCAGAAGGAAGGCACAAATAAAAGTTCTGGAAATATATTAATAAAATATAATTAGAGCTAAGAGAATAAGATTATTTAGCAACAATAAAAATATTATATATTGGCATTTTGCAGTGTGTCAATAGGAAAGAAGTCAGAAGGATGGAGGGATTAAGAAGAAGACAGATTGTTGATCTTGGCACTGAAATATTATAACACAAATGTTATAGTTTCTAAATATAAATATTATAAGAAAGAGCATTGTATTGAAACACCAGAAAAGGCAGTCGTTGACAAGAAATTCCTAGCATTAGCCACTATGTTAGAAGCTTGAAATACATTATTGCATGTAACCCTTTCATCAAACTATTTGCCCTGAGCACAGCTACTAAATGTCAAACTGGGTTTGAACCCAAGCTGTTCTGACCCCAAAGCCAATGTTTCTCTCCCCGTCCCTGGGAGAAAGAATGTGGACTTATGCTGAAGTTTCAGTCAAAGGCTAAAGATAAAAGTGATCTAACAGCAGGCATCTTAGTTCAAGAACTGAGCAGCACAATCACGTGGCTGCAAGAGGAAATGATCCTGGTTATGATGCTCTTATTTCTGACTTCAGAAGGACTCTTGAGGTTTATCTAAACATTCTTTTGGCTTCTGTTTTCATTGACATAGGGAAGAAAGGTGAACTAACCATCAAGGTGAAACTAAGAATTTTAACCAAATATACATTTAAAAAATAATTTTATTGGTACGTTTTAGACATACATAATGATAACACTCATCATATGGAATTTGTACCTGTACATAATAGATCTTAATTCTATTTTTCCATTCCCCTCCCCTCTCCTCAGCCTCTCTTCCCTTTTGCTCCC
>NW_022900950.1:1844850-1853732 GCF_012274545.1 Fukomys damarensis | reverse complement strand
TTTTTTTTTTTTACAAAAACTTGGTTTACATTTTCCCTCCCATTCTCTTTATTTTTCTTTTTCCTTTTTCCTTCCTTAATCCCCCTTCCTATTTGAACATTTCTTCCTATTTCACAATATTTATCTGGCACTTTGGTCTTTATTTATGTGGTTGGTTTCTCACACTAGAGAAACAATGTGATAGTTAAACATGTTTGTTCAATTTATTTCATTTAAGAGTATGATCTCAAGGCTCATCCATTTACCTAGAAATATCTCAAGTTTATCCTTCTTGATGGCAGAGTAGTACTCTGTTGTATAAAAAATTGCAACTTCTTTATTTATTCAGTGGTTGACAGGCATTTGGGCTGTTTCTAAGCTTTAGATATTACAAATTGTACAGCTATAAATAAGGATGTGCATGTACTGCTGTAGTATGATGCTTTTAATTATTTTGAGAAGATGCCCAGAAGAGGAATACCTGGGTCAAATGGTATTTCTCGTCCTGGTTCTTTAAGGAATCTCCACACTAATTTCCACAGTAGTTGTGCCAGTGTGCAATCCCATCAACAGTGGAGAATTGTTCCTTTTTCTCCACATCCCCTCAAGCATTTGTTGTTGGTTGATTTCTTGATAGCAGCCATTCTTTCTGGAGTGAGGTAGAATCTCAGTGTTGTTTTAATTTGCATTTCTTGAATGATCAGTGATGTTGAACATTTTTTCATATATTTATTTTTTGTTTATGCTTCATCTGAGGAGTATCTATTCATTTCAGATGCCCATATTTGAACTGGGTCTTTAAATATGGGGGTCTGAGTTTTTTGAATTCTCTATATGTTCTAGATATTAGTCCTTTATCTGAGGAATAGCTGACACATTTTTTCCCACTCTATGAGTTTTCTCTTCACTCTGCTGCTGGTTTCTTTTGTTGTGCAAAAACTTTTCAGTAAGATGAGATCCCAGATTTCGAGTCTTTGTGATATTTCCTGAGTGTTTGGGACTTTGTTCGAAAAGTTTTTTTTCTATGCCAATATCTTCAAGACTTCTACCCTATCTTCCAGCAAGTTTAGTGTTTCTGTTTTAATATTTAGATCTTTGATACATTTTAATTTTAGTTTAGTGTATGCTGAGATACTGATCTAGTTTTAAGCTTCAGCCTATGGAAAACCAGTTTTTCCAACACCATTCATTAAAGAGGCTGTATTTCTTCCAGTGAAGGTATTTGGAGCCTTTGTCAAAGATGAGTTGGCTGAGTATATTTGGAATTGTTTCTGCATCTTCTAATCTGTTCCGTTTTAATTACAAAAAATCTATTTCTTTAAAGGTAGAGCAAATGATAAAGTCTAATGATTTCTGTGCAGTAAAAATAGTGAAAACACTAGAATTAATAAGGAGAAAATATAATAAAACAAATATATATGTGTAAAACATAGAATCTGTATCACATGCTCACTTCCATACTTTATAGAGTTCTGTGCTCACAACCCTCTACCTTATGAAGGTTGGCTTCTAAGTGTTTCTGTCTCTGAAAGAATTAAAGCGATATGAACCAGTGTTGCAAACTGGTTAGTGACTTGACTGCTTGACACTGAAAATAGTTCTCCTACATCCTAGCTTTGTTACTTCGGGCAATGTATTTAACCTTTTTGTGCCTCAATCTTTTCAACTGTAAGAAGAAGGAAATATAATTTACCTCAAGATTTTGTGAAGATTAAATGCTATTTAATTATGCAGTTTTGTTTTGTTTTTGGTACTGGGGATCGAACTCAGGTCTTTGTGCTTACAAAGCAGGCAGCAGAACCACTGAGCCAAATCCCCAGCCCAAGTGCTATTTAATTATGAAGGACTCAAAAAGTGTTAGCTGTAATCATACAAAACTATACTTCTCATTAGTGGCACAGCTTGGACTTAGGTTCAGTTTTTCTGTGTCCAAATCCAGCATCCTTTATTGGACTCCTTTCGTATCTTCTCTAACATGGATTGAATCTGGGACTCTGGCCCAAATTTTAAATCTTGAGAGTCACTGCTGAAATCTAAAAGGGGAATCTCCAGTGGGATTGGTGCAAAGAAGAAGCGTGATCCAATGCTCAAGTCAGTTGATCTAGATTAGCCAGAAAAACTCAAGAATTTAAATCCCAGAGTGGCAGATGGAAAGCAAGAATAAGCTAGAAAATGTGTGCTGTATAATGAAGATCGGGTAGGATAACAACAGCAGGTTTGGGAAGTGATACTAGTAGAAATCCTTAAGGCAATATTATAGGTATTTTATTATTGTTGCTTTTTGGATGTGGAGATCCAATTGTGAATGTTTATAGGATAATTATCTACTTGGCTTCTACCTCTGGCATCTACCACTTAACACTTAGCTGCTGGTCCAATCTTATCTCCAGTTTCTACACCACTTTTGGCTCTGGTCAGAGATATTCTGAGGCCAGTAACTATTTATCTAACACCAAGTCATCCTTTTAGGTAGACAATATCTTATTTTTGTAGCTAAGCCTGGACTCTGGTTTCTGAGGCTGGATACCCACTGCCTAAATCTGACCTTTCTAGAGTGGAGCTCTGAATATTCCCCTTAATGCAGCCCACTTTACTGCCCACTGCCCATCCCACTCCACTGTCAATACTGTTTTCTGTTGCCTACTCATTGAAACTGTGTGTTTCTGCTAACCTGTCAGTCTATTTGTTCTCTTAAGTCTGGCTGTTTTAATAAGCATCCTACTGCAGATTAAGCATATCTTTAATTATGACATATGCAATGTTTTAATCTTAAAAATTAAATTTAAAAAATTTCATCTTAAAAATTACTAATTTTTCCATATAACAGGACCCATTTTCCAACTTGATTATTCCAATAAAGTATGAAGTAAGTAATGCATTGTTAGACTTATTCTTCAAATGAAAGACTAAGGGGGCCTGGAGTTCAGCTCAGTGATTCTGGCGCCTGCCTCTCAAGTGCAAGGGCCAGAGTTTGATCCGTGGTACCAAAGAACAACAACAACAAATGAAGAAATAAGGTTCAATGAGATAAAGAACATTTTTCCAAGATCACATCTGGTAAGTGGGAAATTTTGTTTTTAAAACCAGTAACTCTAAAATGTGAAATTTTAAACATTATGCTATCTGTCAATGGTAAAAAAGTAATAAAGGAGGGAGCATATGGAGTTGTTTGGAAGAAAGTTGCTCTAAACAAACAAAACTATTTTCATTAATACTTGATTGTTCATCTTGTTTCTCATTAGTTTCACTAGAAATGGCACTGTAATGACTTTTTTTGAGATTATTTTGTGTCTGAAAATAGAGATAGTAAGTAAGGAAGAGCCTTTTTAGAAGAATATTTTGTACTTGGTTTGTTGACTACTGAAAGAGCAAGAATTCTGGACAGCTGTGGAATGACCTACCCTAATAAAGTACCAAGATGCAGTGACTGTGACGGACAAAAGTCTTCACAGGCCACATTCACTAATTATGGTAATGGAGAATATGAATGTATCTATTGAGGACCATCTTTGCACTCTTTCTGCAAAATACCTATATCCTCATGCAATTTATTTTACCATTTTATGCACTTCTCTGAAACCTGTCATGGGCTTCAGGCCACCATTCTAGAATCCTTGATTCTGAGGAACTCTTTCTGAGGTGATAGAATTCCAGTGTTAGAATTAAATCCTAGTGAATGCTTCCTGCCTAAATACCTGTGATGTTAGTGGCTAGTAGTAGAATGGCTAATTCTATCTTAGAATCCAGAGTTTTTTCATGAGAGACAAGTACAATTCTCATATTTATTATGTTCTTGTTCACTTTTTTTTTCTTTTTGGGGGTAAATAATGTTTTGCCTAAGTTTTGCTGAGAGGTTCTGAGGGATCATTTAAAATCTGTTGTGATTTTCTTTTTGATCAGGATATATTTTTCTTTATCCACTAAGTTTCTACAGGTTATACTGTAGAGAGATTTTCACAAACAGGGAAGCATTTAGGCCCAAATTCTGGTGTACTTATCAAGACCATTGATAGGTGTGACAGGACCTAGAAACAAAATACAGAGTCACATAACCACGTAGTCAGCTCTCCTAGTTTTATATTAAATTGAGTCTCTGGATATTTCTTCAAAGTCATACTGGGGAATATTCTTTGAGCACTTGTGCTCATAATTCTTTTTAGTTACCCTTCCATTTTAAGTAAGAAAATGAAGGTGGATAATCTATGACACCCAACTACAGATCAAAGCTATTTTCAGTACTTTCTCAGTTTTAGATTAATTGGTTCTTTTGTAGCCTCATGGAATTCATACATAAATAAAATATTCTTCACACAAACCTAAAAAATGGCTTTGGAATGGTGTTCATTTTACTAAATTAGGTGAACGAGCCTATTTTTACCTCCTATTTTTTCCAGAATGTCATCAGAATATTTCCTTGAATTTATGGTTTCATCTTTAATAAAGTGATAAAATTGAGATTGATTTGTTAGGTGAGAGAAATATTTGAATCCCTAAAAAGTGAAACTGATTTATTTTAAGCAAGTTAAGCCAGGTTAGAATTCAGCTGCCATGAGTGCTGAGGTACGTGTAGATCCTGTGGCGTTTTTCTCAGTGATAGCTTCTGTGATATTATGGGTAGGACTAGATTTGAGGATGAGAAATGCAAATATCAGCCCTTTATATTAACAAAGATTTCTTTGTCTGAAAAATACCATTTGTATGTAAAAACACCCCCAAAATTAAAAAGGGGAAAGAAGAGAACATGTAGTTTTTGGAAAGCTAGAGAATAATAACTAGTTGATGTATTTTCTTGATAGGTCTATTTTTCCATCTGTTCCTGCCGGTGAAACTGGGATTTGACATTAGTGCCCCAGTTCCTTCACTCCCAGTCCTCTTTTGAGATAATATTGCCAAAGAGCTGAGCCGAGTCGTTGGAAAAGTGTATTTGGATTTCCTCCCTACACACTCTTTGGTAACTTGCTGATGTACTAATAACAACTTAGAAATAAAATACAAACAAAAAAGCAGTGCAGTGGAGGCTATGTGAAAATTCTACCATTATGTATCAGATGAATCAGGGCTTGGCTGGAGTACTTTCCAGAATGGCCCAACCCAAGATGTATTGCTAAATCTACAGACGTGAAAGGTCAGTGTGGTCACCCACTGGGACAAACAGACCTGCACATGCAATTCTAATTAGTCAGGGTTTCAGCACAGGGCAGCAGCCATTTTTTCTGGATGGTGATAGTTTTATTTATTCCCTGACAATTCACCAAGTCTACCGAGAATGCTAGGTGAAGAAGCACTCCATGGGGTAAAGGAAGGGGCTACTCTCTTGCTTTCAAGCTCCATATAATCTACTCTTTGACTACAGGACTCTGCCCACTTTAGAATATTTTAACTAACTGTCTGACCATTATACAACTGTATGTTGAATTATGATTTGCTAATATAGTTTAGAAAGTGAGCACTCCTTCAGCTCATCTTCTGAACCATCTAACCTTAGAAGATGAACAGATGTTGCCTGATGAGAAGCCTGTATTTTAGCAGGTCAGGCATTGTCTGAACAAGTTGTGCTTATTCTCACCCATAGAAAACATCTTTGAATTAATTTATTGCTTTTTAAGCAACTTGACCACTGTGTTAAGTGAAAAATTGAGACTTGATCCTATTTCTGACTACCTTAGGCAGACTAAATAAATACCTTCAGACAGACTTGGATTGGAGACCTGTTCTGTTACCAATTAACTGTATCAGTTTTGTCAAGTTGCTGCGCCCTTCTGAAGAAGTTATATTCTTTAAACTTATTTGTGATAATAGCTTAAAGTTTACCCTTAGAATGAAATATGAACAGATAGAGAGAGCACTCCACATAGTTCTTGGCATGTGATGGGCACCCAACGATTGGTAGCTAATATGAGTATTGTGTAAATGTATGTTATAGGCCTTTATTTTTGCTTCCCTACACTATCCATATAATACAATCTTTAAACTCTGTGACTAATACTTTTTGTTATATAAAACCTTAATAACCTTACAATTTTGGAAATAGTGGGCAAATGATGAAAATAAATTCTTAAGGGATGTTGAATATCACATTTCTAAATAAAAGTTTTCAGAATCTGATGTGCACAACAGATTCCCTTGGCAGGGACAAGGCCATTGTTGATAACTTGAATTGTTTGCTTAGATTTGTTTTCAGTCTGAAACTTTGTAAGGGACATTTAATAACAAATCCTCTGATACAAGCCCTGGCATTTTATCAATGAGGTTTTTTTGTAGTTGGACGAAGTTATTTTTAGATAATGAGGATTCTTAGGTGACTCATCGGTTTTCTGCAGCGTAATCTGACAAATGTTGGAATCCTATTGGGTATTCTTGGCTACTAATTCTGCCACATATGGGTAAGAAGAATTCAAACAAGTTAATTAACTTCACTTAACATCAGCTGTGGTTTTATTCCCATTTATAAACTGGAAATAACAATGTTTACTTTGCCCTATTGCTGTGGGAATTAAATAACATCAAAGTGGGTATCAGAAGAAAGTGGAATAGTACACAGATCATGAAACATGAAAGAGGTGAAGGTTAATACGCATTCCTCTAGAAGATAACCAAAGTATAAAATCCAGAAATACCTGCATATCATTTGCCTGTTAATAAGAAATTTGAATCCTTGTGGCATGCAGCTTATATGATTTAAAAATTTGAGATTCTTAAAAATCTTTCCATGTGAAAAAGCTAAGTAACAAAATAAACTTTTTGCAAATTGTTAGTACAGTTGTTTATTGTTAAATGAGACAATGTATCCTAATCATAGTTAATAAATCAGAAGATAGTTATTTTCTGCTTTTAAAAAAGCAATTTTTAGCTGGGAATTTAGTTCAGTGGTTCCACCACCTGCCTTGCAAACACAGTTACCCGAGGTCAATCCCCAGTACCAAAAAAACAACAAAAAAAAACAAACCCAAAACAACAACAACAACAAAATTTTTATCCTTCAATTAGGTTAAAGGAAATGAAAATGATTCACCACAGATTATAGGCAGAGCCAAAAATGATTCATTTTTGCTCTCTAGTTAATGTGTTATTTTAATTTAAAGCCTTTTAACTCCAAATATTATAAATTGAGGACAAATATATTTTAAGTGGTTGAAAGACAATTTTATTCATATGTCTTTTCTTTCATATGTGCATTTGGGCCTTTACAGATCTTTTTTCCAACACTTGATATTTGCTTTCTTGTGGTTTTTGTTTTACTCTAGTAAGTCCATAGACTTAGAAGAATTAGAAATAGTAACTATGACAAAAGAGCCAAAAGAACTTTCAATTTAGGGAATTTGTGAAGTGCCCTTTATCTGAACATGTGCCCTGGGCTGGCATAGAGCAAGCATTGCCAGGGGTTGATTTTGATGTATGATTTTTCATACCATGCTCTTTAAAGCAGGATATTGCAAAAGAAGTAAAATTAGAAAAAAATGTCCTTTTTGTTTATAGATGAGGGGAAAAAAATGTTTCTGTGTGTGTGTGTGTGTGTGTGTGCATGTGTTTATGAGAGAGAGAGAGAGAGAGAGAGAGAGAGAGAGAGAGAGAGAGAAAGAGAGTGTTAACTGCCTCTGAGAAGGCCCTGAATATTGAAAAGCAGAGCTAGGTTTCAAGTTTGGTCATGATAAATCTCAAATAATAAAAGAATGGGACAAGAAAGATCTTGACCCCTGCCCTGCCCCACCCTGTCCCACCCCACCCGCTTCTTTCCTACTGGCAATCATTGTCTATGAAGTAAGTGCCATCTGATGATTTTATTTATTTAGCAATGGAACACAGGGCCTTTGCACACAGCTGTGCTCTCAGTCCCTTTTTTTTTTTTTCTCATGAGACAGTGTCTTACTATGTTGCTAAATTTCTCAGGCAACATAGCTTTTCAGAGTATTGGGATACAGGCATATGCTACTATGCCTGGCTTTCTTCACTGTGTAATATCTACTGGTCTCCATCATTTTCGTGTCATCTGATGAGAGTTTTGATTAGTCTGGTTTAGTATAGCTCCATGTATCCAGATTTGGATTAGTTTGAGCCAAGGTGAAATCAAAATACATTTACAGAAGATTGCCCAGGAAGCTAGGAAGATTTTTGATATGTAGGATAATTTTCTTATTGTTCAGATGTGAAAATGAAAATCCAGTAAGATTAAGAGAATTACTCACATAGCAAAGTAATCTCTTTAATAAAGAAAAGCATGAGTACAGTTCATATCATTCATTAAAATATTATGATGAAAACAAAGATGTATGAAGTCATGTTGCTTAACAATGGGTACATGGTCTGAGAAATTGCTGATTTTATTGAGTGAACATCATAGAGTGTATTTATGCAAACCTATATGCTATGAATTCATCACTTGGAGTGCTCTCTTGATGTAAGGAAGAGATTCAGTAATGGGACAGATATTACAATTTTGGAATGACGCAGCATGCTTTTTACAGATAAATTTTAATGTAATCAGTAGGAATATACTCTAAAATAATAAAACTATAGTGCAGTAAATATGTAAGCCATTTACATAGTAATTAATAATCATTGTCAGCTATTATGTACTGTATTACATTTGCATGTGCTCTGCTTTTTTACATGGGCAACAGTATATTGTGTTACAGTATTATGATGCTGTGATGTCACTAGGTAATAGGAAATTTTTAGGGCTTTAAGACCTTTTGGGGAAGACTGCTGAATATGGAGTCCATGAATGTTATCGGATCCAAAGTATTCCCTCAAAAGCCTCATTGTGTGGTTGGGGATTTAGCTCAGTGGTGCTGTGCCTGCCTTGCAAGCACAAGGACTTGAGTTTGATCCCTAGTACTGCCCCCCTGCAAAAAAAAAAAAAAAAAAAAAAACTTATTTGGTTTAGAATTTCATTTCGTGGGTCT
>NW_022900950.1:1837970-1844195 GCF_012274545.1 Fukomys damarensis | reverse complement strand
AACAAAAGGTCTTGAGTTTTATCCCAAGTCCTCCCCCCCAAAAAAAAAAAAAAAAAAAAAAAGCCTTATTGTGTTGAAGATTCCATTGCTCGTGAGCTTTTGGGAAGTGACTGCATCATGAAGCCTCCAACAGTGGATTAATCTACTGATGAAATCATAATTTGATGGCATTATTGGGAGGCAATTGAAACAGGAGGTGAGGCCTAGGTGAAGGGAATGGGTCATCTGGATATCACTCTGGGACCTATATCTGGTCCTCTTGTTCTTTCCACTCTGGCTGTCTCACCACTCTGCTCCATGGATGCCACAGAGTGAGTAGTTTTCCTGCGCCACACCCTTGTGCCATGATATTTCTGCCTCACAACAGGCCTAAAATCAAGGGAGCCAGATAACCATGAACTGCAACTTCAGCAACCATTAGCCAAAATAACCTTTCCTCCCTTAGATTATCCTTCCCAGGTATTTTGTTATGGTGATGTAAAGCTGATAACACAGAGCTTGCCTAATAAATATACCATTATGTGGCACATAAATGCACTTGTTAGATTCATTTTATTACTTTTTATTCCTCTTGCCTCTTTTATGACTCTCATTATTATTTTCATTGTCAGTGGAGCCTTAATTCAGGCAAGCACCTGATATTACTGCAAACACAGAGAAGAGACAATATATAAAAGGAGAAAAATACTTGGAGCAGTAATGAATGAGGGTGAAGATAGATAAGATATGGGTGTCACTGACAAAACTAATTTCTAGTGATGTTTTGAAGCAAATCAAATTTAAGTATGTGCATAATTCTTTTTATTTGTGAAAAATGATTACTTTGTTTTGAGAGTGGGCATAGAACTATCAGGAGACAGTGTGGTGACCAGAAAATAATTATTGCTTCCTTTACTTTATAGATCTGTGAGAACTCAGGAGGTAAACCTGAAAAATGAGTGTCAGATGGTAACTGAAAAGATGTACCTTGAGTCTATTGCTGTCCAGATATTTCAGAAGGAATGTCTTTGGATCATCTGTAACCTGGACCTCATATAGGCCAGGGTTTTATCCTGTGTTGGCAGGAACATCTGTTCTTCCCTAGTTGTCACTATACCAAGGGTAATAAAAGTGAGCTTGACGCAGTGCATTGAGAATGGTGGCCAGAAGGAAGGGGAAAGGAAATAAGGGAAAAGAAAAAAATATGAAGAAAGGAAAAAAAAAGAAAAAGAAACAGTCTTTGTAAGTAGGGAAGGGTGAAGGGGGTAAAGTGAGGGCAGGGGAATGGGGAAAAATTAGAACAAAGATATATTTTATAAAGGTACAAGATCGCACTGATAAATGTAGCTCTATTGTTTGCTTTAAATGTGCCAATAAACTTAATGGGGAAAAAAGTGCTTTTTTTCTAAAAGACGAAAACAGACAAAAAGCCCAAACCTTGTGTGCTCTTAATTCTATTGGGGGTATAAACTTAATCCATCAGTTAATGAAGCGAGTTGGAAGACAGACATGATGAGACTGAGGGTAGGGGCACTCTCTTTGCTCACCGGGGACAAACCTGGCAGGACCCTACATACAAAGGCTTACAGTGGTTCTGTGGGACAGAGCTTCTGCGCCTGCAAGTAGCATAAGCTTTAGCTGAAGGAAAACTGATTGGAGTGAAATAGGTCATATAAAATTTGGTCAAACTAAAACATATGTATATTTTTTTCAGCTTTAATTGAGTTTATTGGTACATTTTAGGGATACAGTACAGTTACATTCATTGTTGGGATCTTATCCCTCTACATGACAGGTCTTGGTTCTCATTTTTTCCCCTTACCTCTGCCCTCCCTTCACCTCCTCCTCCCCTCCCCATCTACAAACACTTTATTATCATCTTTTCATTCTTTCACATTTGTTTCTTTTCCTTTTTTACTCTTCCCCTACCCATCCCACTTTCCCTACACCTTTAGCTCCTTTCTTCCCATTTCTAAATGTCAGTAATCTTATTTGTATATTTTATTTTTAAGATCATCTACTTTACCTATGTTCTTAGATGTTAATAATTTAAGGAAAAACAAAATAATTAAGAGAACAGGCTCCAGCACCAGACTACTTTGGTCTAAGACCCAGCTCTATTTTGTATGAGTGAACTGTTAATTTGATGCTGAATCTCTCAGATTGAATCTCAGCTCTACCACTTACTAACCATGGCAACTGGATAAATTACTGAGTTCACTGGATCTCAGGTTTTCTTTTTAATTTGTATGTGTAAAACACACTGTATAAAGTATTTAATATTGTGATAATTCACCTAATATACTTAAAATAGCATATTTTGTGCCAGGTATTATTCTAAGGATAACTACATTTATTATCACTCAACTGTTATCATCATTATTGTTCTGGTTCCCAGTGATTTTATTTTGCAACTATTTTGTTATCGTTAAGCACTTCTCTATTTTCCTTCTTTTTTTCTTTCTAGTTTTTCAGCCCATGGCATTTCTTATGGATTATGTATAACAGAAAAAGTGTTGGAGTAATTTAAGTATTTAAACATTAAGCATTAGTTTGGGGACTTAGTATTTTGTAACTAATACGGTTGATAATAAGGTAACAATGGTAATACCTTGCACTATGATGTAAGTTCTTGCATTGTTCCTATGTTACAAATGAGAGAAAGACTTTAATGAAGTTAAAACATTTACAGCAGGTTATGTAGTCACAACTACTGGTGAAGCTGTCACTTGTAAGAAGGTATATCCATTCCATATTTACATATAGTCATGAAACAGAGCTGAAAGTACAAAGCACGAGGCACTGAAGGTGAAAGGATCAGTGAAACGTGATGGTAGAACTTGCAGACCTATCCACAGGATGCTGATGTCATTCTAGGCTGATGGGAGATCTATGAATACAGATGAGGGAAGGAGAAACCACAAGTCAGAGCCTTTATAACCATATGGGATAAGCCATGAAGTCAGTGAGTGGAAGTAACAAGAAGAGGAGGGTGAATCTATTGCTACCACAGTTAAAGTAACTGCAAGCTAATACTTATGGAATCTCTATTAATAGGTGTGGAACTTTTGAAAAGCATTATCTTAGGAGATTTTTACAATAACCTTTTGAGGAAATACTACTATTGTTCTTATTTTATGGATGAGTTAATTCAGGTTGCAAAAATCTTGTAAATCACCTAAGTTCACTCAGTTACTCTTTCAAGTCATCCAGTATGAGTGTGGGAAACATTTTCAAGCATCTATTCACCCGCTCATCCATCCATCCATCACCATTTAACAGAATCGGGCATCTACTAGAAGTTAAGCTCTGGGGATATACAAGTGTTCCTACCTTGGTGTAGGAATTCCTACCCTTAGTAGAAATCCCAGTTCCTACCCTTGGGTCTGATATGGGAACAATTGAGATGGGAAAAATTAATGTAAGAAAGAAAGCTAGAGGGAAAACTGGTAAGGGCTTAAGGTAAAGTCTTGATTGAATTATTTTTAAAATGAGAGTGCTGCCTTGCATGATATTTAATATTCCTGTGAGTTTCACTTCTGCAATTTTGTATAAGAAGTAATCAACAAAAAACAAAACTGCACAGTCTGATGGTATAAAACTTGAACCTGCTTATGTACTGTTTATATAAGACCCATCTATTTTCTCAACACTAAGCTGACAAGTAAGTTTGGCAACTGAGGAACTCACTGTGAGGCAGCTGGGCATGATTTTGGATGGGAGATTCATATTCAGTGTTGGTCAAGTGTTTACAGTTTGCATGTGCATTGCAGGTGTGTGACATCACTTCGGATGACTGATGTGGATGCTGGAAACAGTGGCAGGAGACCGATGGCCTGCCTTTAACCCTTTCCAACCAGGCCAACTTGTGAGCAGATGTTGACCACATCTTCTTTTATCCCTTCTCTAAATAAGTGTGGAGATGAGCCAGCTTCTGGTGCAGGCCTCAGTGTGAGAATGCACAGCCACTGAAGCTCCCCAGGAAATGGCACTGAGACTAACTCAAGGGGACAGGAAACTAACAACCTTCCTTTAGCGTGCTAGCTGATGCACCAATGGGCAAGCCAGTCTTATTTTCTTGTTTAACTTATAGTCAAAACTTGTTGAGATTTGTAATTTGAAAACTTGAGGGAGGTGGGAGCAGAAATAGATTTCCTTTGTAGGAGGAATCTCTGTTAAAGAAATTTTAGAGCTGGGGTTGTAGTTCAGTAGCAGAGTTTACCTCCCTTGCACAAGACTCTGGAATTGATCCTGAGCACCAAGAAACAAAAATAAACAGATGCCCAAATACTAGTGTAAATGAAATTGAAGAGAAGAATAGTCCTCTGGATTATTCAGAGTAGACTTTGCATTGACATTTAGGAACAAGCCTCACCATTATGAAAAGCTATAGTAATGTAACATTGCTTCTGCATATTTATTAAACATTATGTTTTTCATTGATGTACATTTTGCATTGTTGCATCAGGTGTTGTCTACAACATCTAAGCAATACAGGAATTGCTAGGAATGGGCCAGCGATTTTTATATTGCCTACGTTATATATTTTCTTATATCACATGGGTGCATGTACATGTAAATGTATACTAGAATACAAGTTGTAAGTTTAAAATAAAATATTAATAAAGTAGCCTACATATTAAAATTTTCAATAATTTATTTAACTTTTCTCTTAGTTTAGACCACATTCTAGAACTTTTACTGATCCATTTTATGGTAGATATTTATAGTGTTTGAGGCGCTGCTGCTGGTTTTATTCTTACACTTGATTCCTTAGGACGTGGATAAGACATTTGTTACTTGTAGGTTATCAGTGGAAAAGGCAGAGCCTTGTTTATAATCTTCTGAGGAAGATTATCATTATTTCTGAAGTCCCAAGGATTGCTTTGAACAATCAGGGAAAAATTGTGAATTTCTGAAGATTGACCCACTGAAGAAACTGATAATATTATATTTTAGGCTCATTTTTCTTTCTTGTAATATCAGAACTGGTGATGCTCATAGGAGTCTGTTCAGATTGCACTACTTATGAACTATATTTGAATCCATTTTTAGCTCTCCTGTAGCTACACGTCCTGGATATTTTCCTTGAATTGTAGCTCTTTGATGTTTTCTGGCATTATAATATTGTAAAAATTCAGATGCTGTCTGCAGTTTCTTAAACCCTTGGGCATTTCTGATTGAGTAATCTTATTCACATCAAGAGCTTGAAACTAAAACTTTACAACTCTGCTTTTGCCAGGTGTTGGGATATGTGGTAGTGGAGATTATTTTTTAATAAAATGAAAGCTTGCTTATTTTTCAAATTTGAAGATGAAATGAGATTATGTCTTTTAATTTTCAGAGCTTTAGAGACTGTAAGGACAGGATGATAATAACTAGGACATAAAAATGTTTCAGAGAAATTTCATTTCACAGTATTAAAGTGGATTCTAATTTATGAAACTTTAGATGACAACCTCAGTTTTCTAGTTCGAGTCATCCATTTTTCCTATTCATATGATACAAGCCATTAAGATTAGTTTTAGAAAAATTCAAGAGAAAAATGCTTCAAGGAAATATCTCTTTTACTGTCTTAGAATAACATCTACTCTTGTTTTTCAGTGACTGTATTAGTGAGAGGTGGAATCGGCAACTCTAACGTCTGGTCTCCTACTACGGCTGGGATCTGGTGTATCTGAAAGTACGGCTGTCATGAAATTATGGACTGGTGATTCTACCTTCGGAAACTCAGAAGCCAACTGGAGATCTTGTTGCAGCCAAACTCCGGCGTATAATCAAAACCAGGCTATCTTTTCTAAATCGGAAAATTAAAAATGACATACACTGGCCCTGTTGAGGGGCTTGGAACTCCTATGCTAGCAGTGGTAATTCACAATCATGTATCTGGGAAAGGCTAAAGCAGTGGAGATTGTTATTAGCTACATTGCACATTTTCATTGTCTCCTAGATATTTCCGTGATCACATTGTTTAGATGATGAAATTAAAAACACTCCAAAATACACAATTTGCTAGTCATTTTTTAAAAAGTTGGAGATAATAGGTTCACATGAAGTTATAAAAAATAATACAGAAAGTCTCCTCAGTTTCAGTGAATATACTTGTGTGTATATTAAATTCTACTGACTCATTACATGTGTAGATTCATGTAGGTGCCATCACAGTTAAGATACAGAATAGTTAGGCCTGTGACCACCCGGCGGCGTGCGCGTGAGCTCCCGGCCTGCGCGGGAGCTCCCGGCCTG
>NW_022900950.1:1806871-1831813 GCF_012274545.1 Fukomys damarensis | reverse complement strand
AATAGTTTCCCTGGTGTGAATATTCTGCAACAATGCATAAGATTCTAATAAGATTACTGACATTTAGAAATTTGAAGAAAGGAGCTAAAGGTGTAGGGAAGGTGTGATGCGTAGGGGAAGAACAAAAAGGGAAAAGAAAAAAATGTGAGAGAATGAAAAGATGAAAATAAAGTGTTTGTAGATGGGGAGGGGTGGAGGGGGTGAAGGGAGGGCAGAGGTAAGGGTAAAAAATGAGAATCAAGACTTGCCATGTAAAGGTACATGATCCCAACAATGAATGTAACTGTACTGTATCCCTAAAATGTACCAATAAACTCAATAAAATTAAAAAAAAAAGATACAGAATAGTTAAAAGGATCCCTTGATCTTGCTATTAATTTTTTTTGGTACCGGGGATTCAACTTGGGACCTTGTGCTTGTGAGGCAAGCGACAGAACCACTGAGCTAAGTCCCTGGCCCTTTGCTATAAATTTTTGATGATGAATGTATTCAAAAGATGTATTTACTAATTTCAAGCCAGGCATTGTGGTGCACACCTGTCATCTCAGCACTCGGGTGGCTCAGGCAGGAGGATTGCTGTGAGTTTGAGACCAACCTGGGCTGCATAGTGAGTTCCAGTTCAATCTCAACTATATAGTGAGACTCGGTCTCAAAAAACAAGCAAACAAACAAACAGACAGACTAATTTCAGTCATTTTTATGAGGGTACACTGCATCTAAATTGTTTGGGGAGATTTTTGTAAAGTGACTTAAAATTAGCCTTCTCACTGATTCCAGGGAATGAGTGGCTGGAGTTGCGGGAGCTCATCTCCCTGTGGAACAGCCTGGCTATGAAAGCAACAAACTACCACCTGCTTCAGGAAGAAAAATTTGCTGAGCGGAGGGAAGAGAAGGAGTTTAATGAAATCTGGAGTAAATAATAAAGTTGAGGCTTTTAGTACACAGGTTAGTAGGCCTTTCGCACAGCTTTAAAAATTATAGCTTCAGATTCTTTTGGGTAGAAAAAGAAATAAGCAATGTCAGCAAGAATTTTTAAAAAATCGTTACTGGTCTGTGCTCTGTAAAAAGAGCTTTCTTCCTCTAGGAAAACAATAAAAATTATTTGCCCTAGTATCAAATTTAGGACCACTTACCAAAATGGCTAGCTTGGCAGAGGCTGCTGCCTGGCTGAGAGCTCAATTGTATGATTTTCTTGAAACTCAGCGTGGACTTTCCCCATAGACAATAGACATTTGTGTTCACACATTTGGAAAATGAACTTACACAAACAAGTGCAATTTTATACTGCTTCTTGGAATAATAAAACATTTATACTTCTAAACTAATGGGTTTTAGATTACTCTTAAAGTGTGTTTTCACTATCCTTTGTTTCTAAGGTAATTAAGACCTTCTATAAAGTGAAACTGTTAATAGTAGAAAATTTTAAAAAGCCTATCACATGAGCTGCATACTGGATATGTTCTCTCTCTGTTTCTTTGGAATTAAAGACATTCCCTTTTTTTTCTGAAGGAACTGTTGGTTTATTTATGATGTAATTACACATTCTTCTCTTTTTGCTATTAGGTAGTGATACACATTACCATATCAAATATACTCACTACTCTTAGAGACTGCTAATTGTACTCCTTTTAGTATCACAGTTTCACTGATCAACTGGAGCAGCATTTATCTCAAAAGTCCTGGAATGTACTGTTAGATATAGATACTACAGGATTAGAAAAATGGACAAAATTTAAATATATCAAGTAGGATGTTATTTTCTTAAGTAATGCTAGAATGATGAAAGCACATGAACTCAAGGCTAAAGGTCCTGGTGCTTTCCCTTCTGCTGTGAGAGTCTTCTAAGCTTGCCCCATATACCTGTCCACCATAGTCCTCCCAGCCCCTGCAGCAGGCTTGTCCACCCCTGTTGCCTTCAGCAGGAGGTTGATCAATGATTTTAGTTGCCTCCTTCGAATCTAGAGTGGGTTAGGATTCATTCACAGGCATGAGGTCTCTAGCCACTTTCTAGCTGTTGAGCTCTCGAGGGTCTCCTGGAACTTGCTTCCTGGGATGAATCCTGTGCTATTCAGCTGGAACTCTTTACTTCTTTTTGTCACATTTTCCCACTTGTAAAAATGGGGTTTCTGTCCTGGCTACTACTTCTGAATGCCGATCCAAAGAGGTCAGGAGTTGCAGTTTCCTGGTTTGTCTTTCCGTTGTTTTTACCTGATATTGGAGCCTTGTTTTGCATCCTATTCAGGAGCATTTTTTTATTGAATCATGTAATGTTACTTTCTTTGTCTTTGTTTTTGAAAAATTTGAATAAAGAACTTTTTCAGAAGCTAAAAAAATGTTTAAAAATAAATTCTCTTTAAAGAATGCTTATCTTCAAAGAATAAAACATTACATGTATGTGTGATTTTGCACATGATAGAAAAGTGCTTATTTTTGTAGAATTTTGATTAAAGCTACAAAAGGTTCACCCTGTTCTGAGTTTTACATATGAGTCTTGTAAAAGCCTCTAAACCTCAAGCCAAGTATTTTTGACTCTCCTTTATTTCTCTCCTCCCTCCCTCCCTCCCTCTTCCCCGCCCCCTCTCTCTGGTACCAGGGATTGAATTTGGGCCACTGTGCTTGCAATGCAGGTGGTGGAACCACAGCCAAATCCCTGGCCCTTGACTCAGTTTCTTAATCTTCAGATGAATGGTCAGGAATAGGTTGGTCCTAATGATGCACCTAGGTTTTGAAATTTAGCTCTCTGCTCCCAAAGTTGGATGATAAGTCATTTGACTGTAACACTAAGCAAAAGACTATAGACTTTTTTGTTGGCACTA
The DNA here is from genome assembly GCF_012274545.1 of Fukomys damarensis. Lineage (NCBI taxonomy): Eukaryota > Metazoa > Chordata > Mammalia > Rodentia > Bathyergidae > Fukomys > Fukomys damarensis. The sequence continues at coordinate 1,828,997 of NW_022900950.1, read as the reverse complement.
ATATATTAATATTCATCTTAGTATCTCTGACATCTTTGGTTTTGGATTTTGACTTTTCCCTATACCTACTTATTTTTGCCCATGGACTGACATTCATGTGACCTCTGCACTCTACTCTGTGCAGTTACTTCTGTTTGCAGCAGACTACTCCTCCTCAAAAGAATGGTCATGAATAAAAAGTTGAACTCGGATGAGTGCATCGCTTGTCTGGTAATATATAAAATAATGAATTAATTATTTTAAAAATTCATCAATAGGTAATGTAAAACCTCAGAATTATACAGTGTTTATATTTAATGTTTTAGTGTGTATGGTACATCAGATCCTTCTGCTCAGGCTACAATAAGAAATGACGGGGTGGCTTAAACAACAGAATTATATTTTCTCACAGGAGGCTACAAGTCTCAGATCATGGCACTGCATAGTTGGTTTCTGATGAGGGCTCTTCTCCTGGCTTGTGGATGGATGTTTTCTTGAGTGTGCTTACATGATAGAAAGAACTACTGAGAGAGATTGCTGGGCACTTTTGCCTCATGAACTTATCTAAACCTAATTTTTTCCTAAAGACCTTATGAGCAAATACCATCACATGGAGGATTGGGCTTCATCATGAATTTTGAGGGTATGCAGTTCAGTCCATAGCTTCTTCCCTCATTGGGGAATACTGTAAAAATCCCACCTCAAGAAGGATAGCTTCTTCAGCTGGGCACATGTGCAAAGAAATGTAGTAGAAAGGAGGGCCAAGTAAAATTCATTGAAGGTGAAAGCAAAGATAGGTATGTGGACTTCTAGGGATAGAATTGTGTTGGACATTCACATCTGTCTGAAGAATATTTATTAGGTTTGAAATGGTTGAGGACTTAACTAGGGCAAGAACTTGTTCCTCCAGAGATGAAAAACATGTTTTAATTTTAACAAAATGGCTGTTTTGGATTTAGGAAAAAAAATAGATGAGTAATTTCAAGCATTGGCCTTGAGTGCTATTGAACTAACAGGGAATAGTAAAGGCAAGTGATGCCTGAAAATGTTTGTTGAATAGTTTAAATTTGAGTCAGTCTACCAAAATGGAATTTGCTTGTAATTTACCTTAATAGGGTATACTTAGAGTCTTGGAATTACATCTTGAGTAGCCTTATTTAATGAATTCCCTTGAACTTCTTGTGTATGAGGCTTGAAGTTCACCAGCTAGCAATTTATGTTACTGAAAAGGAGAAATGAGTCTGAGCTGGGATTCTGCTTTTTTTTTGCATATGATTATAGCAGTGTTGGCAAAAAGTGATTTGAGGACCATGGCAGACTTAACAGCACACTGTGCTGACTGAAAGAAATATGTTCCATTGTATCTCAAAGGCACAACCATAAATTATCATTGAATTCAATAATTTTTCTTCTCTATATATTAATATCAGTATATCCATATCTCCACAAAAGAAAAATATACTATAACGTGTATACACACACACGCATACACACACATATACTTTATATATGCATATATCTATAGATGGGTATATGGATATATGTTTTAAAATTGTGGATTTAGATAACATACGTATATACATATGTGTACATACAGATACATATATATTAAAGGCACCAGCCAAAGAAATGTAAATCAACGGTTCTGAGTGCGAAGGGAAAGTGGTTTAGACCATGAACATTAATGTCACACAGATCAGGAAAGAATTACTCTCTGACATTTGTGAGCTACTGTGACCTTGGGAAAATCACATTAACTTATCTAGTTAGATCTCAGTTTCCTAATTTGATGCTTGCAAAGCTGGATGACACTATATAGGACTTGGCTTGTTTTAAAGCTCTATAAATGTTACCTGTTATCAGAGTGATCATTCATCAATACAATAATCGACAATCTATGCTTAACAAGAGTTTAAAAATTATTATAGGCCCAGTTTTATTCAACAAACTGCATTGCTGTTTTGCTGTAGTTAACTTTTCCTTTCAGAGTACTTAGATCTTTGACTCTTCATTAGAAGGTCAGGGTACAAAAGTAGATATGTATAGATTGTTTTCTCATTTTCCTATAAAGATTCTTGTAAAACAAATAAAACAAAATAAAACAAAACAAAAACCGAAAATACCAAAAAACAAAAAACAAAACAAACTTGGAATGGAATTCAAGTGAGAAGCAGCAGCATATATTTATCTTTTTGGAGGGAACAACCAGTTAATTTTGGTTGAGTATGTTTTAATTAGACCTGAAATATAGGCCAGGCTGTATCTTTATTTGTAATCCTAAACTGAATGAAGATAGAGTCAGTTAAATAGGTTTCATTTATCTATACTATTTGATTCACATTTGAAAAGGAGTATGTTACCTAAATCACATTATATCATTTGTGTTGTTTATCGTATCAGGTATAAATTGAGAAACAAATATTTCTGCATCTTGATATATTGGACAATTTCTGTCTGAGGGAAGAGTATCCCACAGAAAGGATTAAAATCTAAGATCTTACAGGAAATAATCCCTACTTGGCTTCATGCAGAGAGCTTGTGCTCTTAATGGAACATTTGGATAAAAGTAGTAAAGCAAAATTTCACTCCAAGAGGATAAATTAGCCACAGCAGCCAGTTCTAATAGGGGGTATTATGACCAAATCTGGTACAGTAGCCAGACCACAAGAGAGCCAAAAATGTTCAACTGTGAATAAGGAAGGATAGTTCTATTTCATTCTATCCTTTTCCTGTTACTTTCTCCCATCCAGATGTGCACCTCAGATCAGAATTCTACTTCTATTATACTCTATATGAATCTAATGAGACTCAATAGCTCCATTATACATTATTTTCCCAACATCTGTTAGCCACAGATCCTGAACTTAACTTTAAAGTTTTCTTCTTTGCTGTTAAAGTCCTATTCACTTGCAATTTTTCATAACCCAATAAAACCACACTTTTTGCAGCTCAAGTTTAAATTACTTGTTTGCTTGCCTGAGGCCAAATGTGCAGACAAGGTGAATGGTCAGGGAAATGTTAACAGGTTATTCTAGTCTCTGGATTCATAGTAATCACCTAAAAACACTAGATGGCACAGGAGAGGTACAAACGAAGCAGAGAGCCAGCTCTCAACTTTGTTTTTAAATGTCTTAGAGTTAAAAAGAACAGTATTTTAGGATGCTCTTATATGTTCTCTTCTATTAATTTTCCTATTGTTTTGAGCTTTTAATTAGGATTTTTCAGAACTGGGCAATACAAGGTGAAATTGTAACTTGAAAGCAAATATTTAAAAAAATTCCTGGTTGATTTTTTTCTTTAAGTACAGAAAAACACACACACACATGTAGTAATAATTCACACTATGTATATGTTTATTGTATGTGTCATCTTTGAAGTAGACATAGGTACTCTATCAGGAAACTTAGAAATAAGCCATGTAGCCAGGGATTTAGCTCAAAGAAATAAGCTGTGTAAACAGACATGTAATTTTTATATTTTTTTTCAGTTTAGAGTGAGTACATATACACTGAGTATATTGTACCTATTAAACATTAAGTTATTTTATTACTTTAGTGTAAAGATCACAAGACATGAACAGGAAAGTATTAAACAAATAAGTGCGGAGATTCAAAAGTTGTACTGATTATAGCACGTTTATTATTATCTTTAATTACAGAAACTTTATTTATATATAGGGAAATTATACATGTTAAACCACAGATTAATCAATAGTTTGCTATTGAAAATTTTCTCAAATTTGGTACAGGAAAATTATAAAGAGGAAGCTTACGGCTGACCACGGTTAAAAAAATACTGGTACAGAGAAAGCAGGTATGATTATTAAAGAGGAAAGAGAGTCTCTGTTTTAAAATGTGCATCTGGATTATTTGAATGAAATAATTTCTTTGGACAATTAGTGATAACTTAAGACCTATTGAAACAGTTTTACCATTTTGTCTTCCAAGCTTTTCCATAAATTGAATTACCTGGAATAAAATATTATATTTTTATTTGTAATATGAAGAAAATTACAAGTACCTTGAAGAATTGTTTTGAGTGTTAGAAATAATGCATGCAAATATGTATATGTTTAAATAATTTCAGGCAGAGTAATGGGTTTATTGTTGAATTAGGTCATTGAGAAATACACAAAGTAACCAGAAACACAAACTATCAGTATCATTTCCAAAACGATAAATTTTTTTTAAAAAGATGAAGAGAATCCACACATTTCTGATAGTCATCTATAAAAATTAATGTGTAATTACCTTAAACTTTAAAACAATTTGCTGAAGATTGTTGCATAATATATAACAAAATCACATGTGTAATAAAATCAGTTTTCCTTATAACTAAAATTATAGTTATTAAGTATTTTGAGTGGAAACATCATACTATATTTGAAAGGGTATGGATTCATATTACTAAAGAAATGGGTCAGAATTCTAGTTCTGCCAATTATTAATTAGGTGACCTGGAATACTTAATTCTCCAGGTCTTATTTTTGTTAAAAGGGAAAGGCAACACCCCAAAGTAGACTCTCATAAGAAAGATGACCATTGGAGATAGTAGATATCCATGAAAGAATAGAGTTGGAGAAAGTGACAGGAGGAATTATACTTGTAAGGGTAACTTGAATGACATCATAGTAGGGTTTGGAGTGATGAGTGTTGTAGCACAAATGAAGGATAATGTTTATCTGTTTGCTTGCTATAGTGGAATTGAAGCAAGGGATGTTGTGCAACTGAACTACAGCCCAGCCCTTTTAAATTTAATTGTATTTTAAAATTTTGAGACAAGATACCCTCCCAAATTTTCCAGGATGATGTCAAACTTGCCATTCACCTGATTCAATCTGCTGAGAAATTAGGATTAGAGACATGTACCCACCATCCAAGGCAATGGTTTTAATCTTGAGTTCCTTTAGTTGGAATTATTTCTTCCCTAGCTTCTACATGTTCTATTGTTTCTTACTATCTGGGGGAAGGTAGAATAAGGGTCAAAGCATAGAGAACTCAGTGAGGTTAAATAATAAATATTCTCGCATTAGGAGACAGAAACAAGAGAAGGCCATGCATTTTGGTAATAATATCTAATGGGATTAGATATTAACCTATGTTCGAATTATTCTTTGATTATGGGGGAAACTCGTATCATGCACAGAAATATTCTGTAGTTAGAAGTCAAGACTTTGGAGATTTATGGAGTCATGGCTATGACTGAAACAGGCAAGTGAATTCTCAAATATCAACCTAGAAGAAATTTCTGGGAAATGAAAGAATAATGCATTCTATTGTATGAAGTTTAAAGTACTTCAGCATAGGCAGTGTTGGATGTATACATATGTGCTTAGTTTTAATCTGTGGATTGGGGGGTGGGTTATGGTTAGTTAAAATTTAAAATAACCAAATATGGAATACACATGCTGGGGGGAGCACTTGGCTAGCACTTGAAAGACTCTAATCAAAACCCCACACTTTGGAGGTGTCTAATCCAAGCTTTCAGCTCTCTTCATCTCAGATCAACACCAGATGGCATGATAATTAGTACATTGGATGTAGAAATGTTTTTTTCATTGGCAAAATTAGTTATGTTCAAGATGTGGAACTTGGATTGGCTAGATACATAGATCTGAGGTTCCTGCATGGACAGAATTTCAGAATATAGTGAATTTGACACCCTACATCCTTTGGGAATGGCCTTTCAGTTTAGCGCCCTAAACCCACCTGGGATGTGTGCTCACTTAAAGGATTTATAGCCTGATTCATTTGAGGATAGCTGAATGCTGCCTCAAGGATGTTGTCTTTTCCACTTTGTATTTACATTTTATACAGATTGCTGATGAATACCTAAAACTATAGGAAGCTGTTGCTTTGCTGAGCATTTAGATCTAGTTGTGTTTGTATTTTGTGAGCTCTTCCTGTTAAAAGATTGTGTGTGTGTGGGGGGGGCGGTATGTATCACTGGATATAATCAGAACATTTGTTTCAAATGTTATTCATTCTACAGCAATTCCGAAGGTGAGGAGATTTATTAAAGTAAACAATAACTATCCTCAAATAACTCCAGACTGGTCAATTTCCAAATTAGGACAATTTGTAATAATCTGACACACGTGCTTCTTAATTGGACAAGATAAACATACCTATCTTATCAGAGATACCTGAGAAAAATTTAACAAATTAATGACTGAGCTTTAATTTGCTTATATAATAATATAATAGTTCAAAAAGTCTGCACTGCTCTGAGAATTTTCTCATATACATTAACATTTAATTTTCATACCACTTTATGAAGTAGTTAATACTGTCTCTAGTTTTCTGATGAGAAAGTGGAGTCACAGTTAAGATATGTAGTTTCTGTGTTCAAAATCATATAATTAGTAAGAATATACCTGAGATTACACACTCAGGAATGAAGGCAGGCTCTCAAGACAATGTGGTGTGTGTGAGTGTGTGTGTGTGTGTGTGTGTGTGTGGTGCTGGAGGTTGAACCCAGGTCTTTGCACGTGCTAGCCAAGTACTCTCCCACTGAACTGAAATCATTATCTCAAACACAACCTTCTATTAGCTTTCAAAGTTAAGTGAGATAATTTATGTAAGAAATACCTATTAAATATCTGTCACTAGATAAATTCTCGAATAGTGGTTAATATGAACTGAGTATAGAATGATCCAATCTTCATATATATCTACACATTGTTTTATATTAATGTACCTGCATTGATGAATTAATCACAAACTTTATCTAATATACATATGTCTGGTCCTAAAAAAGGAAATAAATTTAACAAAGAATACTTACAGTTTAGTGTGTATATAGCTGTTAATGTTACAATGTATATAGTCTTATGAATGTGTTACATCTGTGTTTTACTTTGGTTTTATTATTTTTAATAGGTTCAGAAACTTTATCCTTGATCACAGTTTTTCCACAGTTGAAAATATTTTCAAGTATTTTAATGAACTTCCTCACTCACCATTGACTTTCATTCCAAAAAAAAAAAAAATTGTCAGATATATTAAGGAAAAGCAGAGCAACTTACCTTTTAGTTAGGTCTGTAAAGCAATCCTTACTTTTCTACTAATTGTTGCCCAGACCTTGAGAAGTATAATTGGAAATACTGCTATTTTTTCTGTACACTACGCCCACTTACTAATTTTTACTGACTGAAGCATTTTCTTGGCTATGTTTCCCTGGAACTAGGCAAGAGATTAAAGAGCTTGCTTTTGTTTTGCATAAGGAGAAAATATAATGTTTTCTACCCCCCACCCCTGGGCTTTAGATAAGGCTCTCCAAATCAAAGACTCTAGAAAGGAAGTTGAAACGTTACTTACCAGTTTATAGTTTCCACAAATGAGTTCGATTCACCTAATAACATCTCAACAGTATGGCCAAAGAAATATGGAGGATAAAGAAAATTTCATTCTGATTTTTAGAGGCAGGACTGATGAATGTTTGTTCCATGTATTCACTCTTTGGAAAGCAGAGGACAGTCTGTTTGCCATTAATAGTAACATCAATTGGTGTTGCTTAAATTCTATCAAAGTCCTTGTGATGTAAAGACAGAGGAGGTCAAACTTAGTCCCCCCCCAAAATGGGTAAATACTTCAGAGGAGGTGTAGACTTATCATTTGACACATGTAAACAACAATTAAATAGGAAAGCCTATAAGAATGAGGGAGACTTTTTATTTTTTTTTAACCTTTGCAGTTCAGTTGTGGCATGTTTTTGTGTTGATAAACAGAGAGAACATTTTTTTTCAGCTTTAATTGAGTTTATTGGTACATTGTAGGGATACAGTACAGTTACATTCATTGTTGGGATCTTGTACCTCTACATGACAAGTCTTGATTCTCATTTTTCCCCATACCCTCTTATTTTACCCTTCCCCTACCCATCTCACCTTCTCTACTCCTTTAGCTCCTTTCTTCCCATTTCTAAATGTCAGTAATCTTATTAGGATCTTATGTATTATCATTTTTAATGAACAGAATTAATAAGTTTCTTTGTCATGTAAAATTATTTGCTACTTTTCTTTAAAAAAAGTGCTGTCCTATGATTTTTTCAGGTCATAAAATATAATTTTAAAATTAAGTTTTTTTTCTTTATGCAGAACTTTTTTCTTTTGTTATTTGACTCAATATGAAGAACAGATCAATGAACAAAGCCATCATTTAAATAATAGAAAGAAAATAAATCCAGAAAGTTTATAAAATGAAAGAAATAGTAACCTTAACAGTACATACTATCATAATGATGGGTAGATGAGGTATTATTTGTAAGTTTATATGAATTATTCATTTAATCTAAGTAACTGTATTCTTCTTGCTTTATATTTAAGGAATGTAAAGGTAATACTGGCCAACTTTGCCAAGAATTCATTCCTAGCTCTAGAAGTCAGGACTTAATCAAACAACATGGTACTACTTTTCTTTTATATGATATCCTCTTCTGAGTAAGTATCGGATAGATTTTTACAAACCCTCTCTGTGCCACCCCAAGGACAGGAAAATAACAGGTGACTGGCTGTACTTTAGCAGTTTTACCAATAGTAACTAAGAAAGACTGACCCTAACCCTAAGTAGATTCATTAAATGGGTACATTTTGAGGATATACTTCTAAGTGAAATAAATAAGGCACACATATGCAAATACTGAATGGTATCTCTGGTGTGAAAAACTATAATAGTACTCAAGATCCTAATGGGACACTTAGCAAATAGGAAAAAAGGACCAAAGGTGTAGGGACAGTGAGAAGGATAGGGAAGGGGCAATAAGGGAAAAGGAAAAAAATATGAGAAAATGTAAAAATGGAATTAAAGTGTTTGAGGGGGGGAGGGGAGGGAGGGTGAAGGGAGGGCAGGGACAAGGGGAAAAAATGAGAACCAAGACCTGTCCTGTAAAGGTACAAGATCCCAGTAATGAATGTAACTGTACTGTCTACCTAGAATGTACCAATAAATCAAATTTAAAAAATAAAATAAAAGAATGTTAGAAAAACTGCTTTAGAAAGACTGAGTGGCCTGCACTTGTCTTACAGGCTGGTCACTTAATTTCTATGGCCTGGGTAACATATGTAGTAGGGACTCGAATTACCAAATGTATTTGTTAAAAACATTTCTGGAGAATTATTAGGAGTTCTTAAACCTAGTTACTTCAAAATTGTCAGTTTGTATAACCACCTATTGAGCATAGAAGTCTCAGTAGACTGAGTGTGAAATATGCTAGGAATGATTAGTGCTCTTAGAAAGTGTTTCTTTAAAAGATCCAAGAATTGCAGTGGCCACTGGATGGAAAGGTGAGTGGCCTGCTGGATGTATATGAGGGTTATATGACATAGTCTTGGGCTATATGAAGGTTAAAAAGGCCCACAGTCCTTTATTTTACTTATGTCAAATAGAGTGAAATTCTCTGTAGACTGTCATCAGTCACTTTAATTTGTTTGCAAATTTAAACAGCAAACATGTTTATGAATAAGATAATACAGGACTGTGATAATGTCTGTTATCTAATTTTCTAAGTTAATATTTATTGAAAAGGTATTCGTTATCAAAGCCATGATATAGACATTTTATACCTATGAACTTCTGTTAATGTTTAGAGCAACTTAAGAAACAGATACTATTTTTATCTTTATCTTTAAAAAAGAAAAGTGAAGCACACTTTCCCAATGTTATGAAGTTTAGGAAGGAAGATCAGAGATAGTTTGAACTCGTGGACAGCAGCATACATTTCTAACCTTTCCTCAGGGAAATATTAAATCTTCTATTCTTTTTCACATTATAGTCAAAGGAACTGAACTACCTGGGTCTTCCACAGAATATCTTATTAGCCTATTGTATTGATTATATGATTGAATCAAATAAATAAGCAGAAGAAAATTTGTTGGAAGGCTTGGTAAGGCATAAGGAAAGAGATGATGATTCAAGAGCCCACATTAGTGAGTTTTTAGGAATATAACAGACAAGCATTCTGTGACATTCCCACCAAAGTAGAAGACAAGTCATCCAATCTCGTCCACTCCAAAGAAAGAAATTCAATGCTTGCTAACCACCCGATCACTTCAGGTTCTTTCTGGCAGAGTAAGTAGGCAAGAATGAAGTCATTCTCCTGGCAGCAGGTAACTGATTGTGATCATCAGAAAGAGCTAGGGCTTGCAACTAGTAGCCATGTGCAAGGAAGAATTCATTTGAACTGTGGAAGGTCCATTTCTATACTTCTTCCTTTTCACTCTTTAGCTGTGGCCTGATAATCATCATATTTAACTAGGGATTCATACCTATGGATTGAATGTCTGGGTCATTGTACTGGACAATATGCTTAGCCCATTCTCCTAAAATCTCAGTGGAAATGTTGAGGAGAATATGGAGGAGAAACATTATTTCATTCCACATTTTGGAGACAGAGAAAAAAAAATTTTTCCCCATGCATTCACTCCTTGGAAATCAGAGAATTATGCTTTCCAGTAGAATTAAAGGCATTAAACAATGACCAGACCAAGCTAGAATGGTCAGTGGAAAGGGGGTGTTGAGAACCAGTTTTGACCTCATAAGAAAATGGAACAGAAGTATCATTTAAGTTCATCCCACTAATATTTCTAAGTCCCTTCAGAAAAAAAGACCATTAATTTAGTGGAATTGCTTTGTAGGCAGATAAATTTGTTATGAGAAGGAATCAGTCTGAGTAGTGCAAGGGGAAAGCTGTGGTGGATTCTGAAGTTCACTGTTTACCGGGGTGATGGTTCATAGCTCTATCTCCCAGTAGGATTTTCTCTTAGCCCTAAGAACTGGCTAGTTCAAAGCAATAATGCAGAAGATTCAGCTTGTTTCTATTTTATAGTATTTGAAGTCTCAGCTGGGAAGACTTGAAGAGTGAAAATGTTCCTGTACCTGGGATACGGGGCTATTTGAAGGCATCATATATCTGGAAGTTGACACTGGGTGTTCGCTGAGTCCTTAGTAGGATTGTCTAATAGAATCTGTATACTTCGGTCTGTTCATATGGTCTCTCAGACTGCACTATTTTGGACTTCACAGCATGGTAGTTGAACTTAAAGAGTTACTACATCAAAAAAATGGACAGGGGAAAGGAAAGAAGGGAAAACAAAAAAAATATAAGAAAAGGAAAAAATGGAAACAAAGTCTTTGTAAATAGGGAAGGGTGAAGGGGGTGAAGTGTGGGCAGGGGTATGGGGAAAAATAAGAACCAAGATACATCATGTAAAGGTACAAGATGTGCTGTAACTGTACTGTCAACCTAAAAAGTACCAATGTAACTGTACTGTCAACCTAAAAAGTACCAATGTAACTGTATTGTCAACCTAAAAAGTACCAGTAAACTCAATGAAAAAGAAATAAAGATGGAAGTGCTTAGGGTTTTTATGGTTTAATTTAGGAGTCACATGTGACCAAATCTGCTGTACTTTATTTGATAAGGCCGTCACCAAAATCCACTCTGGTTTGCAGATGAGGGTATGTAGATTCTAGAAGCTGATGGGTGGAGGCCAATGTTACATTGTAAGAAGGTTGAAGTAGATTGCAGTCATTTTTGAAAAACATAATCTGCTACATTATTTAAGAGAAGACTTTTTCTATTGCCTGTACATCTTACCTTTTTCAATACATCACTGGCTATTTTTTGAAATAGCACCTGGGACAAAATACTTTCTTGTCAAAAATCAAAGCCAAAAACAAAACAGAGCATAAACTGTGTATCAGATTCCCCGGTCTCCGTTAAATGAAGCTCAAATCCTAAAATTAGAATTTAAGAGCTTCTGACATTGATACATAATTCCTTTCTATGATTTACTTGCTATTACTTTCAGACTGGATTTATTTATATAATTTCATTATGTCAAAATACCTGCTAAGATTTTACTTTTATATTTTTGAATATGCTTTCTCCTAATTTTAGAATTTCAACATGGAAGCACCTACAGTGTTCCCTGATAAAGTCTCACTCATTACTGAGACTTTCCTTCATGCCCACCCCAGAAATGATTCCTTCTGTCTTCTTTTAAGACTGCTGCCAGCAGTGATCTGATTAAGTACCAGTCATGTGTCACTTATTATACCATCCTTTACTCCATAATATATGGAGAAAAGGCTATGCTTTATTTACCATGGCTGGTATGTAGGTAAATGAGGGCCCAAAGCAAAGAGAATATCCTCACACAGCAGAAATTTACATGGCAGAGCTTACTTTTTTCTAACCTTATTGCTTATGTGAACTAGTTATTTATCACGGTGTTAACTTTTTAAAGCACTTGAGTATTTTTTATAACTATTAAAGTATTTGAGAGTTACTTACCTTTTCTTGGCTTTCTGAGGTACACAGTGTTAATATGGAACCATGCAAGCCTTTTGGTAATCTTAATATTTATGGTCACCATTGGACTAAGGGGCACATTAATTTTCTTGGAAGACTTTTCAAATGTGTTATATTTCTCTTTTCAGACACATTGCATATGTAAATATGTATTTCATTTAATATTTAATAAAATTTATTGAAGAACATGATTTTAAACAATTAACTTTAGGTGTTTTAGAGCTTTGTATTTGCATGAGCCTGACAAATAAATCCTATGAAAGCAGCATTTTCTAAATTTGTGCAGTGCATCCCTATGAACTCATGGTCCCATAGCCTCCTCTAGGAGTTACTTCTTGTTTGCAGAGAGGGAGCATGTCATAATGTGACCCTGCCTTCTCCTCCTTTGCCTGAGTCTTTTCCCCAAGGCTTTTGAATTTAAAGGTGAAAGAGAATTGGGTCAGTATTATTTCCCTAAGTGACTGTGGATAAACTATAACACTACGGAGCTGTTGGTAGCCTTCTACTTTGTGGAAATGAAAGGAGACTGGTTTTTACCAGGGAAGAAAAGAATGGAGAAGGGAGAGAAAAAGAGAATCAGGGCTAAGAGGTTTGAGTTCTAGTGTCTAGCTGCTTGGGAATTCAGTCACATTTTAAATCTTTACACAATATTCTATATCCCTTATAAATATTCTTCCCTTTCCTTAATCTATTTTCTTTTAACATATAACCAAAAATATTCTAGGTAAAAATCAAAAGGGACTGCAAGGGCCGGGGATTTAGCTCAGTGGTTTGGTGGCCTTCCTTGCAAGTGCAAGGACCCGAGTTCAATCCCCAGTACTGAAAAAAAAAAAAGGACAGTAGCATTTCCCAGTTTTATTCTGTGATACATTGTACACATGTTTATTTTTCTAAATATTAATTTTAATGTTATCAGATTTATTTTATATTTAATTATTTTGAAACAAAACTATAAAATGTGGAGCTATAGGGGATCTTGGAAATGATGCCACTGAATTTTGAAATTTTACATATAAAGAAATGAAGATTCAGGAAGGGCCAATATTTTACCCAAGATACACAGATAAATGGTAATGATCCCAACCATGCATCTCCCATACATTACAATCCACAGTGACTGTGTTAATAAATACTGTATGTGATAATACATCAGTGTCTCTCCACACCGTGCTTGTTTACAGAAACTGGTGTATACAACTTCCTGTGCACTTCTGAGAGACCCACTGCTTTCCCTGAACTTCCTGTTTTCTATTTTGAGTGGGTTTGATGATGGTGACAAATTCAGCAGTCATATTACACACAGAAATGGTTAGTAACCATGGCTGAGTTAGGTAGAGCTGGTCCACCCTTGTGTCCCTAGATAACTTCATGGAACAGACGCTATTACCTATCCTAAAATAACACCTGAAAAAGAAATAATCTTTGTCTCATCTGAGTCATTGCCTTTTGCCCTTCTTTGTTATAGTTGCTTATTTTATGTCTAATGTGCCAAAAATAAAAAATAAATAAATAAACCCTCATGAAGTTGTTAGATTAACCTGGGGGCATAATATATTTTTTGTCATAAAGGTGCATAAACATGGGTATGTCTAGCCTACATTTATTCTTTAGAATATTTCTACTGATGAGTTAATTTTAATTTCCTTAATTTTATGAGTTTTATTATATTAAACAAGTGCTTAACAGGAAAGAATATCACATATAGGATTGCTATGATTTTTGTGTAGCTGTCCCCCCAAAGCCTCATGAAGGATGAGGTAGGACTTGCTTTTTCTGAAGTAGTTGAATCTGGAATGTGTGATGCTGGGATTAAGGGCGTGTGAGTGGTTAGTTTAGCACTGCCCTCATCCTGGTAGTCTGAATAAAATAAAAGGGGAAGGAAGGCAGATGCTGTTAAGCCCCTCTTGCTGCCTTTGCTAATTTATGCATGCCATGTTCTTTTTCCTTCTGTGATGTGTTTGCCATCCCTGCCTTGGAGCCAGCTGACTATGGACTGAAACCTCTATTAACTGTAAGACAGATAAACCCCTTCCTTCTTATCTTTTGGTGCTGGGTATTTTGTCTCAGCAATAATAGAAAAGTAACTAAGAGAGAAGTATTGCATTTTTAATATTTATTGAGTATTTATAAAAAAATATAAAAATGTTGACATTGGGCCAGGGACATAGCTAAGTGGTGCTGTGCCTGTTTGATAAGCACAAAGTCCTGAGTATGATTCCTGGTACCAGAAAAACAAAAAAAAATTAACATTGACTGGTTTTTGGTGTGCAAAATCTAAAAAAGAACATCAAAAGTAGAAACTTATATGAGCAAAAATGAAAATACCAACAGAACTCTACAAAAGAAACTCTTTACTTCAATTATCACAGCTAAGGCAGTCTTCACACATGACAACAGCACATTCCATATACACATATAGCTCACACTGAGAGCACATGTGCTTTCCTGGCCTTTTTGCAGGATATTCTTAACATCTTGCTGATCTTGATGTTTTGTCAGTAGGTTCTTATTATACAATGTGCAGTGAAGGAACATAAAATATTAATAAAATAAAGTACTAAAGTCTTAATATGTATTGTGCATTTAGAATAAACATCAACATTTTCACATCAGCTGTTTACTTGCTTACAAAACCTAAAAGGTAACATCAGAAATTAAAACCTATGTGAACTACAATTAAAATACCAATAGTACTCTACAACAAAAATAATCTTTGCTTCACAAGTAATACCCAAGGCAATCTTCGCACATGAAAATTGTTTGTTCCATTAATAAGCATCACTTTTACTGATAGCGTGCATGTTTTGTTTTCCTGTCCTTTCTTGTAAGGCACAGTTGTCATCTTTTTTATTTTCTTATTGTTGTACTGGTCTTTGTGATGCTGTGGCTGCCTATTCACCTGTCTGCTCACCAGTGTGCTTCACAAATGTTTTTCATAGTTCTCTGGGCAGACACATTGTGTTTTTTCTTTGCTGTAAGTGGTTTCTTTTGAGTTTCAGTCCCAATCCTCTAAGAAAATTTCTCTGCAGTACTTTGAACTTGCTATTTTCTTTTAAAATTGTCAAACTATTTATGCCACATATGTTTAGGTTTGAGTAAAACACAGCTTTTGGCCACTGCTTTGTGTTTTTGAATGACATCATAGTTGCTGAATAACTCATCAGCAGCATCTACTCTGCCTTTTAAAAATATATTTTATTTGTTTGTTTGTTTGTTTTTGGTACCAGGGATAGAATTTGCGACCTTGCTCTTCTGAGCTTGTGAGCTAAATCCCTGGCTTGCCTTTGTTTTTGTTATAGAAAGTTTCCAGCTCAGGCTTCTATTTTGTCAAGGTTTCCCTATCAATATTTCCATCATGGTGCAATGTTGACATCAGCAATACCAGTTTGTTTTTCTTTTCCATATATGAGGCCAATGTAAATCTTTCTGAAATCCAAAGATTCTACTATATAATTGTCTGTTTTGAAATTGCAACATTTCATTTGGAATTTCTTCTTTGTTCCTGCATACAGCTCCTATGCTTATCAACCTGTGCTCTGTCAGTGAATGTAACATCAGTTGAAAAGTGGTAAACAAATTGCTAAATGTCACATTCTGGTTAGTTTGGGAGATGGGAGCAATAAGTCTGTTCACAGAGATATTCAGTTTATTACTACACAAATAAGGACCTGGGAGCTGAGTTTCAGGATAAATTTCTAACCTGAAAGCATGATAAGTCTTCACATCAACAAAGGCAGACATATTTTTTGCCATATTTTGAAGATTTTTTTGGCATATACTCCCTGAAACTATAGTAGCCATGAAATGCTTCCAAGATGTTCATCAATAGTCATGTATTCAGATGCTATGTAAATTGCTTGGCAATTACTCACAAATCTGTCAAATAATGACCAGATAGCAGCCAGGTTACCCTTCATTTTTTTTTCTTGGTGGGTGGTTCTGTCATCAAACTTCATGTAATTCTGAAGGAAACCACATCTCCTCAGTGTCATTGTTTTTCTACCAACCTCCAGCCCACACCTATCACCTTTCCTTAAATCCGTTACATTTCTGTAATAACCATGAGAAAGCCCAGCTAAGTACACCAGACCTATGAATGCTTTCAGTTCATAGTTTTAGTGGTGTCATAATAAATGCGTTTTTAAATATGGCTATTGATGCATACAAAGGATCTTAATTGTATTTCAGCCTTTTGGTATTTCATAACATTTTGTAACATTTCATCTGTTACAATTTCTAACACTGAATGGCAATGCTGGCATTTTGTCTAATAGATTTCTCCCCTGCCAAAATCCTCACCATATCTTTTTACTTAGTTATAACAATCGATCATTTCATTTGTTTGTGTGACCATTTTGCAACATTTCAATTAGTTAAATGTGCACTCACATTGCTGTGTTATTTGTTATCTGAATCAAAGAGGTCTTCATTCCTTATATCTGTATCAGTTGATTCTTGTTCCAGTTCACTGTCACAGGAACTTTGGCTCATATGGCCAGAATCAAACTCATCACTATTACACACTTATACCACTCTTCTGTTATGAAAACATGTATTTCACCATAATGGATCATCTTCCTCATTCATTTATAATCTGATGTTTTATTTTTGACCTCCTTTGAAATTTGCAAATCTAACTTTTCATTTGCCATTGTGATGAATTGGGCTCTTCAACCAGAAAAATCAAAAGAAAAAAATAAAAAAAAAATGCCTAGAGTGGTGTGGGTATATTATTAAACAGAGCATTATATGGGTGAAAATTCTGGTTTGACCCTTTTAACAGGTACACACACTTCGCTATTTATCATACCAAGTGGGAAAACGCAAAGATTGATTCCTGTATCCCTCAGGAAAAGGTACTGAGACACACAACCAGTTGTTATAACACTAAAGTAAAAAATTACAGCAGAAAATAAAGGAATGTGCTTGTGAAATCCAGTGTAATGCTCTGAGGTTTAAATATGTGTACAATACTTAGAAGAACTAGAATAAACACTGACTAAATAAAATCTATTATTTGAATACCTATTCTTTTCTTTTGGTGCTTTAAACTCCATCCTTAGCTTTTCAGTCCATTTTATTTCTATTTTTTGTTCAGTAAATCATGTAATTTATGCCATCTGTGTGTGGATTAAGGACATCCTACTCTGTCATTCCAAATATGTAAAAGTTCTGGGCTCCTAACTGTCTAGGAATTAAATTTATAGATCTGTACAGCTGACTTGGGATACAAGTGTGTTAGTTAGCTTTCAGTCACTGTAACAAAATACTTGAGACAATAAATGTATAAGGAGAAAAGGTTTATTTTGGCTTGTGGTTTCATAGATTTCAGTCTGTGTTCCCTAAACCATGCTGCCTTTGCTAGTGAGGTAGTTTCTTATGGCAGGGAACATGTGGCTGAGGAAGCTTCACTCTTCATGGAAGCCAAGAAACAGAGAGGAAGAGGAAAAGGTTGGGCTTTCACTATCCCCTTCAAGGTATGACCTCAATGACCTACTTCCCTTCCTTGGGCCCACCTCTTAGATGGTCCACCACCTTCCAATAACTCTGCAGGTTGGTGACTATACTTTTGGGCCTTTGGGGATCACATATCCAAACCATAGCAAGAAGTTTGAATATATTCTGTTTTCTGGAAGAAATTAGCTCAAATTTAAAATTATAAGATTGCGGAAGTATAATTATTAATTAATTTGTGTCTATCTTTCTAGTTGTTGTGTCATATATTACAATAAGTCACAAATTTTCTTATCTACCACCTTACTAGAGATCTTGTAATATGGAGACATTTCAGATAGGATGGTGACAAAGTGATCATCCTGCTCAATTCTTCCAAAACTACAAAGAAGGATACCAATTAGGGCTCAAATGAGCAAAGATTTCATATCTTGAGTGGTGCCTAGGAAGTAATGACCTAAGATGATCAACTCATTTAAGTTCTTGAATTATCACTAAAATTTTACTCATTACTAACTCCACTTACAAAATAGGCAGATTGTTATGTCTAAATGTCCCCCCTAAAGCCTCATGTGGTCGTAGGTGGGGATTTTTCAAAGGTGGCTGAATATAGAGTATATGATTGATTCATGGTGTAATGCTAGGATTAAAGGTGCTGGCATTAAGGGTGGGTGGTTACTAAATCAGTCCACTGATTGGTTTGGCACTTCCTTAATCCCATTGAACTGGGTATAATGTAAGGGACAGAAAGAAGTTTATCTTGTCCCTCATTTGCTTGCTTTGCTACCTTCTGCCCAATGTGAAGTATTTCTCTTCTGTGATTCCTGTCTGCCATGCCAACCTGTCTTGGAATTAGCAGATTATGGATTGAAATTTCTACAATCTGTGAACTAAATAAACTGTTCTTCTTTTAACTATATGTGTTGGATATTTTGCCTTAGCAATGAGAAAAAGTAACTAAAATAGAATTTAGTATGAGAGAAGTGGGGTCATTGCTATGACTGTACCTGACCATATGGTTTAGGAGTCTTTGGATTTGGCTTGTGGGACTAGTTCAGAAAGGTTTAATGCTGGCTGAAAAAGTAGAGCGGCGATGCCTGTGTCTGTACTCAATGAGAGATTCTGGTCAGAGCTCAGAAGACCAGAATGTTGACAGAAATGATGTTGGGAAAGGCCAAACCTGGAAAGTTTCTGCTAGAAGAAGGACTGCATTGTCTGTTGGAATCCAGATAAGGTGTGTTATGGTGTGGCAGAAAGTTTGTCCATATTTTACTTGTATCCAGAGACTGCCTGAGACTAAGATTAAGGGTGGAAGACTAATTAAACTTGCAGAAGAAATTTCCAGTCAGTCTAATGTTTTTTTTTCTTTTTATTGAGTTTATTGGTACATTCTAGGTATATAGTACAGTTACACTCATTATTGGGATCTTGTACCTTTCCATGACAGGTCTTGGTTCTCATTTTTCCCCCTTGTCCCTGCCCTCCCTTCACCCCCTTCTCTGCTCCCCATTTACAAATGCTTTATTTCCATTTTTTCATTTTCTCATAGTTTTTTCTTTTCCCTTATTCCCTTCCCACTTTCCCTACACCTTTAGCCCTTTTCTTCCTATTTCACATGGTCATTATCTCATTAGGATCTTGTGTACTATTGTAGTTTTTCACACCAGAGAAGCTATTTGGTATTTACACATGTGTGACTTATTTATTTCACTTAGGAGTATATCCTCAAAAAGTATCCATTTTTCCATGAATGACTCTAGTTTCTCATTTTTTTTCTTTTATTGAGTTTATTGGTACATCTTAGGTATACAGTACAATTACATTCATTATTGGAATCTTGTACCTTTACATGACAGGTCTTGGTTCTCATTTTTTTCCCCTTGCTTGCTTTATTACCTTCTGACCCCCATGAACTGTGCAATGACTGTTTCCTATCCACCCTGCCTTGGAGGCAGCTGATTATGGACTGAAATGTCTACAAACTTAGAGCTGAGTAAATCTTCCCTTCTTTAATTTAAGGTATGGAGCATTTTGTCTCAGCAATGAGAACAGTAACTAAGACACAGATATTCTATCCCTGCAAAAAAATTACATTTCCAAAGGGAAAGAATAAAGAAGATTTTAAAAAGGGAGTGGGAAGGGAGAGTGTACAGTGTGTATTGAACTTAGGTGGTACTTTATTTTTGAATTGTAAGTGGATGTAAAGTATCTTTGTTCGGACATACGAAATAATCTGTGTTTTGTGATTATCTAAAGGATATCACACAGTGATTAAGAACAGGAAGACAAAGATACCCTCAGAATAAGACCTATGAACCTGGATGCAGAGAATGCTGGCTTTCCTAGACAACTCTGTGGTTAGGGAATGATTACAAGGAAATGCTTCCCAATCCTTGAGCCAGTGCAGATCTGGACAGGGATGTACAAAGACATTATTAATTTGGATGAAAGTTTTGTTTTTGCCAATATATCTTTTATTTGGCTCCAGATGAGACAGTTTTCCAGAGCTTTTTGAAAGACCTTTACTATGCTATTTATTAGAGAAACATTCATTTAATCAAAGAACACTCACTTTATAGAGGAAGAAATATTCTTCTTTGAGGGCCATAGGTCATGCATTAGAGTATGGTTTCGGTCCCTGACAGCGCTGACATGATGGGGAATTTTTTTCTTTTTCCCTTATTAGGATTCTTTTCTGTAACCTCTGGCTGCATTAGAAACTTCATTGCTTAACAGAAACAATTGTTCTTTGTTCTCTGGTCCAAATGAAAACTCTTGTTTTTCAGTCCAGCTCTGCTGGCAGGTTAGATACAATCCGGGGTGTCATCAAGAGGAGATGAGGAGATGCAGAATACAACCACTTGTTATTTTTAGAGGCAAAATGCCCACTTTAAAATAAAGTAAAAAATAAGCACATGTGAGAGCAAAAGGGCTAAATTATGGACCTTTCATTATGAGGTTAATGCTTTGCATAAATTCAAAGTGATAGTCGACAGCAAAACATTTCTGAGCACTTTCCTAATATATTGGGAAACATTTTCACAGGTAGACTCAGGCATTTTTACATGTTTCAGAAATGCTGACCTTAAATGTGATGCATTAAACATATCTATAATGCTAACACCATAAAGCTTATATATTTATTCAGGAATCATTTACTTTATGTCATCAGTGGAAAGCCTGCAATAAAATGACTTTGGGAATATGCTACTGAAAAAAAAAATTGTTGAAAGCATATGGAGAAGGCTTTTTTCAGTTTTTATTTTTTCATTAGTACATCTTTGCAGTACATAATCACTGAATTCCTTGGGGGGCGTTGGTGCATGCATGCAATACATCTTAATTCTTTTTTCACTTTCCCTCCTCTCTCTCGTCACTCCCTCCATTTCTCCATTTCTTGGTCCCCTTCCATTTGCAAAAGATCTCCCTACTTCCTATTATCATTTTTATTTTGCTATTGATATTTTAAGTTTCTCATATAAGACAAACCATGTGATATTTAAGCTGCGTGTCTGATTTATTTCACTTCATTATGAACTTGATGTGCATCCATCATCCTCCAGATGACTCAGTTTTATCCTTCTTTATGGCAGACACATACTCTCTTGTTTGTGCGCACCACACTACGTATCCATTCTCATCCTTTGCAAGTTTTTGGATTTTTAACTGTGCTAGGGCTTCCCCTCTTTACAAATATTGTATTTTTTATTATATTATTTATCTTGCTGCTGAAATTGTTCTTTGATTCTTTAGCCACTGCATGTAAGTGTCTTTGGCCAGGACAGAGTTAGGGTTTGTACTGGATTGCTAAAATATTAAGGGAAAAGATAAAATCTAATTCAGGTAAATATCATCACTACCAAAAGGTATTATAAGAAGCCATGTGCCTCTCATCTTCAAAGACCTGCATATGTTGTGAGAGGAGGAAAGAAGATGGGTTGAATTACTTGGAATGGAAGAAAGGCAACCCTTGGAAAGAGTGGAGGTAACTGAGGAAAACAGACGAGGAACTTTGAAGAAAAGAGAAATGGTCATCCTTGATAAATGTAGCATTGTTTGAAAGATGAGAAAAGACTGAGAACACTGAGGGAGGAATCTCAGATGAATTTTGAGGCAACAGATATTCTCAAGCATAATAATTTCAAAAAATACATGTAGCCATCTGGGTTTTCAAAAAAGGAACATTTTATTGTCTTTTGAATGGAAAGGTTTACCTTTTATGAGAAATCTATATTTCATCCTACAGCAAAAACACATCTTCAGTTTAATTAGTCTCTTTAGGAGAAAGAAGGCTGTGTGTGTTCTGTATGCCTAGTATGCACTAAACATACTCTTTTTTGCAAAGTTCTGTTGGGCATAACGAAGTAGAAGTGCATATATA
>NW_022900950.1:1710745-1806816 GCF_012274545.1 Fukomys damarensis | reverse complement strand
TTTTTTTTTAGAATTTTTAAAATAACAATTTCTGGTTGTAATGCACAATACAACAACCAAAAAGTTGGAACAAACCAAAAAATCTGGTAGTCCTCAAAATACTTTTCGGAAAACATTGATGTACAGCATAAAATGTGATGTCAGTATTGGAAAATTTGCTAGTGCTGCTAAAGAAAGTGTTATGCTTTTGTTAGAAGAACTATTTTTTTAGAATTTTTAAAATAACAATTTCTGGTTGTAATGCACAATACAACAACCAAAAAGTTGGAACAAACCAAAAAATCTGGTAGTCCTCAAAATACTTTTCGGAAAACATTGATGTACAGCATAAAATGTGATGTCAGTATTGGAAAATTTGCTAGTGCTGCTAAAGAAAGTGTTATGCTTTTGTTAGAAGAACTAATGACCTTAAAGATCAAATATACATGTTTATCATGACATTTTTAACTGCTGAATTTGTCCAGTGATACTTATTTTGTAATTTTTTATGAAGGATAATTAAATGCATATGAAAGTACTTTTAGAATTATTAAATTTCTACAACAATGCATGGCATATACACAAGTTGTATAGAAGGATATTAAGATATGTCGAGGTCTCTGAGAGAGCATGTTATGATATTTATAATAAATTCAGGTTAGGACTGGAAATGTGTTACTCTGGCAGATGTTCTCAGATCAAATGATTTTTTTGAAAATTTATATAAAATATTCAGCTTATGGAGAATTAAACATAAAAGACTAGTGTATTCAGTTTGCTTTTTGGCTAAAAATACCATATATCACATTTTGAGGGTTAGTTTAATCATGTGTTTTAGATCTGGTAGTAAAGTAACGGGAATTTCAGAAAAGGCTACTATACTATTTACATTTTGAGTTTTTATATTGGAACCCACTAGGATTTAAGGTATTTTTCAATCAAAGCACAAAAAAGAAATTTTAAAGATACTGAGTCGAATTAAATAAAAAGTAGAAACAAAAGGATAAAAATTGAATGAATATAAGCACACTGAAGGGCTTATGAGTTATTATTATACTATGATTATGAGTTATGATCATGCTGCATTTTTTGAACTTATAAATATAATATTTTTATAGAAAATACTAAAAAAATCATAAAGCTATAAAAAGAAAAATGAAAATCTTGTGTAATTTTGCCAGAAATAACTATTAACATTTTTGATGCTTAACATTCTAACCACTTTACTATTAATACAAACCTAATTTTAAGGTGTAAATTTGGGGTAATATTTCATATATTGCTTTATCAACATACCTAATTTCTTTCTAAATTCTTGAAAATTCTTAAATGGCTGTATAACTCTCACATGTACAACCATAATTTACTCAACCAGTATCCTAATATTAGGAATATGTGTTTCCTCTAGAGTTTTTCTATTATAAGTGATGTCACCCTTAAGATATTTATGTATTCAAAATATTTATGAGTCTTTGTGTAAATCCCTAGTTATGTGTTTAGGAAAAAATTATAGAAAGTATTTAAAATTTGGAGTCTGAAGTCGCAAAGAATTTTAAGGCTTTTGGGTCTGGTTGTATGAATTTATACTTCTATTTTATTTGTCTGATTTCAAATAAGTTTTTAACATCACTCTTCATCAATTTCTTTATCTGAAAATTAAAAATTATAATGATAATTTTTCATGAGTTTGCTGTGAGGATTAATTATTTAATATTAATAAGAACACTCAGCACTTTTTTGTAGCATCCAGTGAACATTAGTAGTTATTATTATATTTTTATAGTGCTCTACAGAAATTTGTCACTTTAAACTCTTATAATTTTGTTTCAGTATACATTTTTAAAAGTTTTAGAGCTGAGGATTTAGCTCAGTGTTTCTGCTGTCTGCTTCGCAAGCTCAAGGTCAAGGTTCTATCCGCAGTACCAAACAGACAAACAAAAAGTTTTAGAACAGTGAAGATGATAATTCTTTGTTATACTTACTTTTTCAGTTTTTCATTTTCATTTTTTCAAAGTTTTATAAGTGAAATCTATCTTTGCAAAAAGAAAGATGAACATTTGGCTACAAGTACTTCCAAGTCAGATACATGTTGTTGGCCTTCCTTTGTAAAAATTAACGCACCTAGATGTTTATGGATTTCAAGACCTGTAAATGTGGTGAGGATTATTCTTAATAAACATTTCTAAGTATGTTTTAGAATTGCATTAAGGTTTCCTCAAATTTCAAAAGTTCCACCATGCAAATTAGAGCTAAGATGATTTGGTTCAGACATATTTGAAAGAAGTTTTAATAAGTTTCTTACCTTCAGGAAAAATAGAAATCTCCACTTTATCATAGTAAAGACTTTTACATCATGAGCTTTCTCAGTAGAGGTTCTCAGAAGAGTGTTTGGCAAAATATATCTTCAGGAGCTAAGTATATTGCTGAAATCATTGCATGTGAAGCCATTAAAACATGGTAGTTATGCCAAAATATTGACATAGTTTATTTTAATGATTTGCAATAATTTTTCTGACAGTATTTCTACGTCAAGACTGATTTTCTTTTGATGCCATTTCCGATTTATAATTACATAATAAGTCTCAGACCATTGGAGAATATCCTATTCTATTTGCTATGGCATGAGCCAAGTATTTAAACAATATAAAAATTATTAAGAAATATGTACCTCTGCTAACTATTCCTGATTCCTCAGAAAAAATTTTGACCTCCTTTGTCTCTGACAGTAATGTTAAATAGCAGGTTGGTTTGAACATTAGTAACCAAAATCTTATTTATTTATCACTCTTTAATATAATACAAGTAGATGTTGCTAAAGAAAATATGAAAACTCTTCTATTATAAATAAGATTTTATAACAAATTAGAAAATAACAATGATAAATACACCATTTATCATTATCTTAAAAGAATATATTTTCACTTGCTAATCTATCTACTGATTTCCAAAGAAATTTCCTTTTTTGTGTAAAACATTGTATTAACAAAGTATCTGACATGTGTTATTATTTTGAACAACTTCTCATTTCACAATATCTATTTTACCTTATGGTCCTTATTTACCTTTCATTTTCTCACACCAGAGAGACAATGCAATATTTACACTTCTTTCCAATTTATTTTACTTAAGAGTATAGTCTCAAGTGCATCCATTTACCTAGAAATGTCTGTCTTTAGGTTATCCTTTACAGCTGAGTAGTACTCCATTGTACATTTTTTAAAAACCCACATCTAAAAAAAAAAGAAAGAAAAAAACACATCTTTTTAATTCATTCATTGGTTGATGGATTGTTTCCAAGATCTAGCTATTATAAACTGTACTGCTATAAACATGGGTGTGCATTGCTGTAGTATGAGGCTTTTAATTCTTTTGGGAAACTAGAAGGGGAATAGCTGGATCAAATGGGACCTCTAAGCCTAGGTTTTTGAGGTATCGCCACACTGATTTACACCATGGTTGTATGAGTCTGTACTCTCACTAAGAGTGGAGAAGCGTCCTTTTTTCCTCACAACCCCAGCAGCATTTGTTGTTGGTTGATTTCTTGATGATAGCCGTTCTTTCTGGAGTGAGGTGGAATCTCAGCTGCACCATTTATGTGGATCAGGTAATGTAAAGTCTTCATATCCTGCACACAATGGCCTGATTTTAGGAGGACTGTGCCTAGAAATGATATAAGCTGGCAAAATTTCAGTGTGTGCTTGCTTGCAAGCATTTACCCTGAGTAAACCTGCGATCCACAACTCAGTAAATATCTGTGAACAGATTGTTGAGCTACTATCAGCTGGAGTTGCTGACAATCACTGGAAGCTTCCAACCTCATTAATTATGTGCTCAAAAATGCAGCATTTGGCACATAAAGTACTGTTAATTATGCCCAGATCTTAATCTTAATTTTCCAGTTTATTATAATTTCTTCATCATGTCCTAACTGCCCGAGTAAGCAGCTTATCTCCCAATATCTCCTCTTGCCTAGCAGATGTTCTCTCTCTGTAAACAGATGTTGGCATCTTCTAGGAAGGAGCCATCCCTGTCTAGAGAGAGAGAAAAAAAAAACGATAATTAGCTTCATTTCATCACGTGAGAAGCTTTGGGAAGAAGGATCTCATCCTTGTGTTCATAAGTGCGTCCTTCTCACCCACCCCAAACAAAAAACAGACAAACAAAAAGTCAGACGTAGCTTCAAGTTCCTTTCTTTTCCTTTCTTCTTCATCCTTCTCTGCTTCCTCCATTCCTTTCTCTTTCTTTCTTTTTGCTATTTTAAGCTGAAAATTTGAGTTTAAAATAAAAAAATTTGACTTAAGACTTGAAAAATTACATTAAAATATTCACATCATAAAGGATGAATGATCAATGGTTAAAATAGCAACCATGGAATAGTTTAGAATTAATTGAGTTTATAGCTTCCTGTATACCTCATAACTGAAGTGAGTTTGTACGCATCGGTAGAATGTAAGAAATTTTGTATTCTGATAGTTTTGCAATTCATATATTCTTTATATTTAATGTCACAGGAAAACAAATTGATACTAATGAACTTTCTGAAGCAACCTCTTCATTTCATGATAAAAAAGATGAAAGCTCTTATAAATCACATGTTTTACTTAAGGACACAAGCTAGTTCTATTCACAGGGCAAATGTGTTTCTATTTCCCCACTGTTTAAAAATTTTATTTAAAAACAGATAAATTAAAATAATTGTTAAAAACAACACTGTGTTTCTACAGTCCCTACAAAGGCATTTAGTATGCATATATTCATTAAATATATTTTAAATAAGTGTATTTTTATCCTATTAGCAGCTTTCACATTGAGACACACCATTAAAATGAAGTTACATGTGATGACTCAGGCAACACAATTGTCTGGGTTCATATTCTGGCTCCATCATTTCGTAGCTGTTTGATCATGGGGAAAATGCCCAATTTCTCTATGCTTCCATTCCCTCATCTCTCAAGTGTGGGTAACAGTAAAATGTGCCTCATATGCTGTGCAAAGACTAAAATACTGCAACAATACATGGAAAATACATAATGTGTCTTTCAGCTTCTCATTACTGCAACAAAATACCCGAGATAATAAAAAGAAAAAAAGGTTTATTTTGACACACAGTTTTGAAGGGTTCTATCCCTGCTCATTTAGGCTCATTGTTTTTGGCCGTGGTGAGGTAGTACATTATGATAGAAGTATGTAGTGGGGGAAACTTCAAGTCACATCCATAAGTGAAAGACAGAAGGGTCTTGGTCTTTTCTACCTTCAAGGACGTGCTCCAATGATCAGAAGACCTTCCATTAGGCTCCTCCTATGAAAGGTTCCACTAGCTTCCTATAGCAGCATAGGCTGGGGACCAAGACTTTAACACAGGGGGCTTTAGGGTCTATTTAAGATGCAAACTATGGCTCATAATAAGCACTAAAAAATGTGAGCTCTTATTCTTGCTTTATGAGCTAATAAAACACATTTTTTTATGAGTGCATTTGTAACTTTAATGAAGTGTGATTCAGAAAAACCTGAACATAAATAAATTATGGGGATGGGATGGGGTAAGTTACCTATTTATTTTTCAAATAAACATTTATTGGCAAAACAATGGAAGTTAGGTTTTAAATAGTTGGAGAGCACTTTTGGTGGCTTTGGTTGCATTTCTTATTTTCTTAATAACACAATCCAAGATCTAGAAGTGATTTTAGAACTCCCATTGTCTTCTTTCATTTCCTAGAAATATTAGATTTGCCTCACTTTATCAAAAATTTAGCAAAACAACCTACTGAATCAAAGATCATTTATAAATAAAGAAAATGCAGGTGACAAAAATTTAACATAACTTTCAGTTGGATATAGGGAAATTAGGAGGAAGAGAGATTTGCACCAATATTCTTTTCACTTTTGCAGTCTCTTTTGGAATTGTAAGAGGACACAGAAAAAAGAAAGCCTATTCCTGTGAAATCATTCAGTCTGTTATTGAAAAATAAGTCAAGATATGGATCCTAATCAATGTGATGAAGCATTTTTCTAATAAGTAGAAAAAATGATTAGATATTTTTCTTTAAAGTCAAAACTCCAAAATGTGGATGAAAGGGAGAGATTAAGATTTATAACTGCAGGGCTGGGGATTTAGCTCAGTGGTTCTGCTGCCTGTCTAGCAAGCACAAAGTCTGGAGTTCAATCCCTGGTTAAAAAAAAAAAAAAAAAAAAGAAAAAGAAAGAAATATTTATAACAGCAGTGGATTAGTGAATTGATACACTTATGCCTTATTCATTGTATTTAAAAATATATATATTTTAAAAATCAATTTATTGAGGTATAAGTTAAATATTATAAAACTTACCACTTAAAGTGTATTGTTTGCTGAGTTTTGACAGTTGTGACAAATGGCGGTGATTCAGTCATGTTGTAGATTTTTTCACTGTCCCAGACATCTCCCTCATACCCTTAGTGGACAATCTGAATCTTTCACTCTCAATTCCTGGCAACCATTCTCTTATTATAGTTTTACCTTTTCCTGAATATTATATGCATGAAGTCATACAGTGTGTAGCTTTTGATGTCTAGTTACTCTCACTTAATAATACATTTGAGACTTGAGCATGTAATTGAAGTAGTTTCTTCATTTTTACTATTGAGTACTACTCTGTTATATGGATATATCATAGTTTGTATAGCCATTTACCAGTTATGACCTTTAGGTTGTGACCGATATTTGATGAGTCTGAAAATCACATATGGGTGTTTAAGTGAACATATGTTTTCATTTTTCTTGAGTAAATATATAAAAATAGGATTATTGGATTGTAAGTTAAATGTATATTTCAATTAGTAAGATATTACCTAATTGTTTATCACAGCAGCTATGCTATTTTGCATTCCTGTCACCAATATAATAGATAAGTTTCCCAGTCCTTAGTATTGTTAAGTTTTTTAAAAGATATTGTTGTAGGAAGGTAGTGATGCCTCATGATTCAGTTTGCATTTTTCTAAAGACTAATTGGGCTGAGCACATGTTTTTATGTGTTGCTCCTCCCTCTGCATACCTTCTTTGGTTACTCCTTTATGTTGTGGTTTTCTTAGTAATTTCTTGCTTAAGAAGTTTTAAGAATATTTTATGTTCTGCATTCTAGTCTTTCATTAGATATGGGTGATGAAAATATTTTCTTTGTCTCTTGGTTGTATCATAACTTTAACAATATTTTGAAGAGCATAAGGTTATAATTTTGTGAGGTCAAATTTTTAATTTTTTTCTTTATGTTTCATTGAAAATAATTTTAGTCCTTAGATTTAAACCTATAGTTCATTTGGAGTTAGTTTTTTATAACATGGGAGGTTTCCAGAATTTTTGCCTCCATTGGCAATGTGCAACTATTTTAGCAGTATTTGTAGAAAGACCCTCATAGAGATGAAACAGGACTTGGTTTCTGGTGGGCATAGTACAGATAGAAGATAGGTATCTTTCAGAGAATTTCCCTGGCAGCAGCATAGGTGACTCTCTTTTTAGGGTATTTAGAAAACACATGCATTTCTATATCAGTATAGAGGGAGCTCTGATAGGATGATCACATGGTCAGAATTTCCATTTTTGCTGAGATGTGATATAGGGTCCATACTTTCTACATTGTGCACTATGAAGAGAGGGAAGGAGAGTATTAGAGAGACACTTTAAGTCTCAAGACTTAATAAGAAATACATCCCTTTGTACTAGACAAAAAGTGTACATTTTGTGTATTCTGCTCTTTCTTTTGGAACTTAAAGTGCTCTGTGAGCAGTCATGAGTTGGCTATTCCTTTGTGTTTTTGCTAACTTTGAATCTAGGACCTCTGACGAGACTGGCTATTGGTTTTCCTAGCTTTTTAATCAGAGTTGTTGAGTAAGGTTTCAAAGCATTCATTAGCTTGCAAACACAAGAAGAGAAGTGTGGACATACTGAAATTGTTTATTCTTATTGGAGAATGAAATTTTGGTGCATTTCCAAACTTGCTTTCTTTTGTGTGACAGACAAACATTTTCAACAGTTTAAGTGTTCTCTCCATCATCTGCTCTGTCCAGACTTTGTAGAATTTAAAGTTGGACTGCATGTGAGAATAGTCATGATCTGCTACCAATTTTCTCATTATGGGTTTTACTATCCAATGGGTAGAATCTTTTCCTCAGATTCTGTAATTACAAAGCCCTAGTGATGCCCCAGTGTATAGTTTCTCTCTTAGTTATCCAGTTTGCATATCGGGTCCCTATATTTGTCCACAGGGAGTCTGAATACACTTTTTACTACCTTCTTGTTATCCTGAACAGAAATGAGCTGTGGAAATTATTTGTATCTATTGTACTTGACACATTTATTTGTTAACTTTTGATATTCATTTCAATTGGATTTTTATGTCTTTGGATGAATTTAGAAACATTAAAGTGCCATTTAGGGGATGTGTCTAGAAACTCCCAAGCACCAAATATCTAGCAGTGGTTATAGCAGTAGCAAGTGCCTTGTTAATAAATACTTACTACTAGAAATGGATATTTAGCTATCTTAAGCATTAGTGAAAATAGACTGAAAACTGATTTATAAATTTGGTAGAAAAACATACATCTAATGTGTGTCTATAATTCTCAGTGGAGACTGATAGACCAAAGTTATTTTCCAGAGATTATTGTGGGTTTTAAAAAATTTTAGTTTAGAATATTATCAGACTCTCTAAAGTACAAGTTATGTCAATGCTAAGAATTTGTAGACCCTGAAGATAAGCTATCAGGTTTCAGCTTTCTATGCATAGGAAGAAATATTAACTTCAAAGGAGATTTTACGTGAGGAAATATTTTGAACAGAGAAAAGTGATGTACTACCGCAGGATATTAAAGAAAGAAATTACAGCCAATATTTCATCTTCTATAATGACAAGATATCTATAAAACCCAAAATTTGACGTTAGAATTTCTAGATACAAGAATATTACGTATGATTTAATGATATAGATTCTTGAAGGACTGTCCGAGTCAATGGGTCCATTAAATAGCTAGAGATGTTGCTTTAACACTGAGGAAGCTACAAATATTTCTGAGGTATGGTATTTTTTTTAGTTGGTCTGGTAGACAGTGGAAACTGCCTCTGTGGAACTGACTTGAAAGGTTGCTTGATTGGACAAGGCAGTAACATAGGTGCTAGGAGATTCTGGTTCGTATTTTCCCCTCTTGTTTCTTACTGCGTATCAATATGGAGGGTGTAGTTCACCACTCAATTACTTACGGTCCCTCCTCCGTGGCTTTAGCACTAAAAATAAATAGGTTTCCAATCAGAGTGGTCTTGTTCATTCACAAAAGGAAAATAATTTCAAGTAGGAGCATGTGTCTGTGAAAACTCATACTGCTGATATATACAAAAAAGAGATTTAGTTCACACATGTTTTCTATTGCTGCACAGGGATACAAATGAGAAAATTAGGCTATAAGACTTGATTAAAGTTTCAATGTAGGAACATTTGAAAAGTGAAGTGCCCATGAAACAGTATTCTGACGTTTTTTTCTTGGCTTTGCTACCTTGTCGGGTGGCAACATGCTCGCTCTATAGCAAACAATCTCACCGCTATTAGTGCTATGAAGCTCTTTCCATGTGGTATAGATCTGTCTTATTTCTCTGAAATGCGTTCTCTTGCATTCCAAGGTCCTTCCTATATTTCTTCTGAAGAAATCATTTCTAATTTGGAAACCTTTGTAGATGGAATCCATATATTGTTTTACTATTTAGTGGGGAAGAAGCTCTCTTCAATGGATAGTGGATGATAATAGATTTTGTGGGCATGACAGCAATATGGCCAGATTCTCTGTGAAAAGAATTGCTTTCATGCTGTTATTTGAAAGAAGAATAACAGCCTTTGTTATTGAAGAAATTGCTTCTTTTCATCAAAAATCCTGATGTATCTAATTGACTCTGAGGATATTCCCTTTCTATCCATGCTGAGATTCTGCCTCCAGCACAGATGTTGAAACCACAGATGTCCACTACACTGAACCAGAAGCATTATTTTTAAAATAGTTTCTTACATTTTAAGCATTAAAAGTGAAGCCATGATCACAAATAATAGAAGCTCTTCTTTGTGTAATCACTTAAATGTGGAGAGGCATTTCTGGCAAAGATGGTATTTTACATTTTGAGCATTTTTTGAGGGAGAGGGATGGGAAGCAGATTGTCATTGATTATTCAGAATGTGTTCTTAGAGAGGAGTTTAATAAGCACAGTGTTCTAGAAAACACAGCTTCCAAAGGGTCACATTGCTTGGCCACATGTTATATATTAAGGAGAATTGATGCTATTGGAGATAGTTTGTGTTACGGTGTTACTGTTGCTTGTTAGTGAAAGAGCTGGAGGGTATGTGAACTAAATGTTCCCTAGTTCACAGGGTGGTGCATGAAGTATTTTCTTGGCTTTCCTCACAAAGTCATAAATTGACTGAATGAGCTGAAAAACAAACCCAAGAGGACCTGCAGATGGCAAGAACTTATTGGGGGCTATTCTTGACAAATGGCTACTTGGCTGTGTTATCTAAAGATCATCGCATAATTTCTAATTGCTTTAGTGACTTCATAGGTCAAGTGTAACTTAGTTTGTGTCTACATGGCACCACCGCAGCTATTTAAAATCAAAGCAGTGTCTCTTAAAATCGGCTCAACTGATTCTTTTTTTTTCCTTGGGCTGACAGGTTTGTTTGGGTGTTGTATAGACAAAGCCTCATTTATCAGCAGTAATACCCCATTCATTTAAACTGCTGATTCATAATTTGTGTTATTTTGATGTGGGTGGATCTAAAGTTTATCTTAGCACAATTGTTAAGAGACATTAATGAAATTATTATGCTAATAGTGTAAACTAAATGAAGCTGTAGAGGAGATTGGATCAAGATGGAGAAATGAGTACATTGCCCTGTTTTCCCATCCACCTCAAATCCCTAAATTAAACAGAAAAAAATGGCTTGATATTTAAAAATTATAAGTTTATAATACCTTCGTAAAACAAAAGGAATGTTATAACAAGACATATGGAATCAGTTGACTGAGGAAAGTATGGCTCCTCAAATGCACAGTAAGATAGTACAAAATTTATGCGGGAATTCTGGGCAGCCTCTAAACTTAAAGACTCTAGATTTAAGGGACAGGAGCAATCTGTGTGGCAAAGTCCAGGTAGTTCATTGTGTGGCATATTGGAACAAGCACACAGATCAATCTCCAATCTATTCCAAAGTTCTAAGACACTTGATATTTTCCCTTGGAATAGTAAGTGTGGGAATTTCAGTCAGGGAGGAGATGGCCATCAGTGGCTGGGAAAGTATTCCTACAAAATGATTTTCTGGGATTTCTTTGTTGATACATTGTCCAGACTTTTTTGCCATGATGGCAGGATATAGACCGTGATAAATAAAAACATTTGTAAAATTTTACAAGGATTATCATATGCAATCATAAGAATATAACTGAATATTATCAAGCATTAGTGAGAGTGAACCATAAAAGCATAATATCTCTAAAAAAAGAAAAAGAAAAGAAAGTCAGTGGAAGATGCAGGAAAAGTATATAAAGTAAGCATCAGTATATTCCCTGTGGGATGAGAAACTAGATCTCAGGAATCCCAGAGATGAAAAAACAGTATCATTGATAAATAATTTAACATATAAATTTAATAGCAGGTTATCATTGCTTAAATATGAATCCATGAGCTGAAAGTTTGGGCAAAATAATTCTAGAATGTGACACAAAAGGCTAATAAATATGAAGCATGAAAAAAAGAGTTGAACAGAAATCCAATCATCAATGATAGAGAAGTTAAAATAATCAAAGAAATGATAGAAAAAAATTTCAAAGATGAAAATATGAGCCTTAAAATGGCTTATGATTGACAAGGTAGGTAAGTGAAAAAGACACACACACACACACATACACTTAGATATATTGTATTTAAATTTTGAAACAAAGTATAAAATTTTTAAAGAATAAGAAAGCAAAAAAAAAAAAACACACTTCTTTTGAGAAGTGGGAATTAAATTACCATTAGACTTGTTATTGGCTACTCTGGAAAGTAAGTAGTAGGTGTGGAGAAATTCCTTTAAAGCAATAGGGAAAATAATTTTACATCCATGATTACACATGGCTGTAATGAGGGAGGGCAGATAACTTGCTTTTGTAGTTCAGAGGTCTTCAGATCAAGATCAGCCAATCTGGATTCAGTGCCTCAGGCGATTATCAGATGGAGCTTTTGGAAAAGTATTGGAGTTGGGAATGAATAGTTATGACTGGGTGGTTGAACTGGGCTGGTGGGTTGGCAATTGTTCATAATTTTCTTTTTATCTCTGAAATATGCTATCTTGAGGTACTACTAGGTGGAATAATTGTCTCTGGGGGTTTAACTTACTTTAAAGAGTTTACTTTAAAGAGTAGTGGAGTATAAGCAGAAGGTCTAAATTTGAATTTGCTTGTATTGTTTTGATGGCCTCTTGTGTCTACCACATATCATGAGAAGAAAGTGCCTTAGAGAGGTGCCAGTCCCAAATGAGACACAGAATAGATTGGTCTTTGAACCCACATGATAATCCCAAGTTTTTAGAATATGGCAGTCAGTAATGAAGAGCTACAGGCAATATTCATGCCTGTGAGGGAGAAATGAGGCTAGCTGCTATAAAGTACTGAATTTGAGGATTGTTAACTGTGCAACAGAGATGAAGTACAATTTAATTGATTAGGAGGAGAATTTACAATGTCATGCAGAATGTGCTGGGTTTTGCTGAGATAACAATGACAGTATCTCAGAAGTTTATAACCACAAAGGTGTGTATTTTTACTCACACAGTTTATTGAGACTGCTTCAAAGTGTCCTTTTTTTCCTTTTATTGAGTTTATTGGTCTATTTTAGGTATACAGTACAGTTACATTCATCATTGGGATCTTGTACCTTTATATGACAGGACTCATTTTTTTCTCATTTTTTTCCCCTTGTCCCTGTCCTCCCTTCACCCCATCCTCCCCTTCCCCATTTACAAACACTTTATTTCCATTTTTTTCATTTTCTCATTTTTTTCTTTCCCTTACTACCTTTCCCCTACCCTTCCCACTTTCCCTACACCTTTAGCCCTTTTCTTCCCATTTCACAATGTCAGTTATCTCATTAGGAACTTGTGTACTATTACAGTTCGTTCCTGGACCTGGTATGATAGAGTGTAGAATTCAGTCTAGAGCATTTATAGCTTCATGGCTGGGGGACAGGGTGAGGGTGAGAGTGCATATATTGTAAATTTCAAAGATTCAAGCCAGGAGTAACCAAAGACAATTCTATTCACATATTATTGCCATAGGAAGTAATATAGCTACTCCAAAGGTCAGTAGGGTAGAAGTATGTAACTTTTCCATTAGCAAGATCAACCATAAAAGGTTAATATAATGGACAAATGGATTTTCATGCTAAAAATATCCTATTTTCCTCTACACAGGTTCTGCCAGCTGACATAAAAATTATTCTAGCTATTATTGTGATAAAAGGAGGAAAAAAATCTCAGTGAAGCAACTTCAGCTTTCAGGGTCCTTATGTAATTACACTGCATATTGTGGCACGTTTTACATTATGATGAAGGTTTTGGTGATAGAAAGCAAGATTTCTAAGAATACTTACCTGGCCTTAAAAAGAGCCTTAAGATTTTTAGGAGCTATCAAGTGCTTCCTGTTTTTGTGATAGAAAGATCACTAGTTTTGGGACATTCAAATTTTGACTGTATTTTTTTTTTCCTGTCTAGCTATTTGAACACTTTGGATCAATTTTGTAACAGTAAAAAAAAAAAAAAAAGAAAAAAAAAAGGAGAGTAATACCTACAGTTCTTTTGTATCTTTGCAGATTAAAAATGTATTCCCTTTAAAATGTCCATTTTTAGAGGTGCTCAATAAATGAAAACTGCTGTATTTATTCCTTTGTTTGGAAATTTTCTTGAAAATTTCCTGGATAATCAGCTCCTAAAGATAAATATGTAGTTGGTTAGTGGGCTAGGGATGTAGCTCAGCAATGCAGCACCTGCCTGGCAAGCATAAGGCCTTGGATTTGCTTCCTGGTACCAAAAAAGAGAAAAGAAAAAAAAATTAAATATGTAGTTGGTTAGTTATAGAATACATGGTATGTAAACAAATGACGCTACCACCAGTCTTCTTTGTTCTAATGACACCTATAACCTAAATAAGGACAGTCTAACCTGGAAAAGTCTTGAGCTATCAATCTATATATTTTGGGGGGAAACAAAAAATATTTTTAAATACTTCTCCGCAAGAGTAATTATTATGGAAGGTAGTTATTTGAAAACCACATTACCATTTTTGATAACTACAGGAACTTATATTTGAATTATAAAAACCTATAGGACAGACATTTTGGATATATTTGGGCTATCATGAAATTATATTTCCAGAGTTATGCAAAGTTATTCCAAGACTTGTACTCAGATATATGTCTCACAGAAGGTAGCAGGGACTGTTTTCACAGCTGGCATATGTAAAACTGTGCCAGATTCCTTAACAATAGTGTTTTTTTTCTCCTTCCTTTCTTATTATTTGGCCTTAAGGCAAAATATACTGTGTTACTTAAAATCCAGAATGGTTTTGCTGAAAAGGAGCTCCTGAAAGCCCAGCATGCTGAGTGTGTCTTTTCTTTTGAACTCAGGGGGAGATTCACATGTTCAATGTAGTATAAAATGAATTGTCTGTTTTCCAGGAAGGCAGAAACTTTGTCTGAGATTTATGAAGGTTTCCTTTCTGGGATGAGAAAAAATAAGAACTGGGAACCTTCTGGAAGGCTTCTCATGGAAACACAGGCACATACTACTCAGTGCTACTTAGGAGTTGTGGGGTGTTTGTATCATCAGGCTCCATTGATTCCATCTTTAAGTAGCTGTCGGTTGAGATACATGTTAAAGTAATACGAATCTATGGAAACTTATGATGTCTTAAATTGAGCAAGAGTGCTATGAAAATTTACCGATGAATTTGATGAAAGCTTGGAAGAGAAGCCAAATATTAATTTAATCTGGAAAAAAAATCCATCGCATTCTTCTGCATTCTGAGAAGATTGTAGGAGAAGATAAGAAGGTAGAGAAGAGTGTACAAGTGTGAGCAGAGTAGGGGAACTAGAACAGAGGGTCGAGAAGCTAGGGAAATTCATTTGGATAGTAAGTGACTATTATAAAGAGGGAAGAGGATGGAGAGAACAGTGAGACGGTGTTGAAAGAAAACCTAGGATCATCTTTTTATCTAAGTAGCTTAAAGAATAAGATGCGTCAGATCTTTATTGTCATAAATGATCTGAAGGCTGTGGCAAAATAGATATTAACACGTTTCAAGATAAACACATTTAAAATCATGATGGGTCTGAGGAACAAAAAGAAGCCATTTGAGGCACAATGAGCAGAGGAGGACAGTGTAAGGGTGGGGACGGAGACCTTGTTATTGAGAATGGGTTTCATGGTGAAGTCAGGAAAAGGGCAGTTTCTTTTTTGTTTCTTTGTTTTTGATATTTTCTTTCTTTCTTTTTTTTTGGTACCAGGGATCGAACTCTGGTCCCTGCACTTGCAAAGCAGGTGCTGGAACCACTGAGCTAAATCCCAGGCCCAAGGGCAGTTTCTTAAGCTAGCAATGGGTGATCTGTTTAGGTTTTGCGTACGAAAGAGCAGATCAGTGTTTGGACAGAGATTTAGCTCAGTGTTTCCGCCACCTGCCTTGCAAGAATAAGGTCCAGAGTTTGATCTCCAGTGCCAAAACACAAAACAAACAAACAAACAAAAAAAGGGAAAAGTAGCATGGAAGAAGATAAAATTGGAGGCAGGAAGAGTGGTTGGAATGATGCTCTAAATATATTTGGGGTGGGAGTTACATATAAAGCCAGAGATGAGTGCTTACCTGGTCCAACTTTTCTGTGACCTAGAATAGTATCATTTAGCCTATAAGCCACTGAAGAAATGGAAAAGTGCCCTATTAACTAGTCTAGTGCAGAAGACAGCTTGACAATATTTGAGCGAAAAAAACACTTTTATTCTATTCATGTAACATATGCCTACAATAATCACTAAGAATACCCCTGAATCTTCTCTCCAGAAGCTTCCACCAGCAATCAGAAACTCTTCTTACACAATCTTTTCTTTTTCTTTAATTTTTGTAATAAATGCCATGTTTCTAAAATATAACAGAAATTAAAATAAACATGCTGCCTAGTCTAAAAAAGTGGACTTCTAAAATAGGATTAAAAGTCATAGTAAATCTCACATTTTAAAAATAGAGATTCATTATCTTCAAACAAGCTCTGCCTTGCTCACATGTGGTACGAGGCAAGGCAGTGCCGTCACATGTGCTCCAGCCGTTGTGAACACACACCAGACACACAGGACTTGAATCATGGAGTAATCTGAGAGGCCCATTAGGTCATCTCTGGCATACTGCTGCCAGGGTCTTCACCAAGAGCTCTAAATTCATCACCTACCTGAGGTTTAAAGAGCTCATGCTAAATGGCTCTACCCTTCTTATTTCAGACTCATTCTTAGTCTTGGTTGAAATCCATATTATCTTTTATTATTCCTTTATTCTTTTAAAGTTTTCATTTTTTTCAGTTTTCCTTGCCTTACATGTTATGTAAAGTTTAGCTTCATCCTTTTACATCCTAGCATGCCTGAAATTTAGGCAAAACTAAACCATTGATATTGTCAGCAAAGCAGGCCAGGAGAGTTTGAAATGTCCCATTTTCTTGGTGGTCAGAAAGTGCCACCCTGTTGGGTTGGTATATTAAACTAGGGTAGTCCTGCAGGACTACTGGAAGCCTTCTGCATTCTGACTGCCCATCTGCACCCCTAAAACAGAGTTGCTCAGTTACATTTCCTCCCTCTGCGAATGAGTCCCCTGGAACTACACTCTGGGAAGCCATCCTGTGATGGAGAGCCAAAATACAGCTATTTATAGAGTGAAGTTCACTTCCCTGTTTTTAATGCAATTGTAAAACACCTCACACTTCAAAAATCTATAGCTTTGACCTGTCCCAACTTCATCTCCTTGGACAATTTTTATATTAGATTCAAAAGAGATACATCTTTTGGAATAAAAATTTACTAGAATGTGTGCACTAAAAAAGAACACTGGTGTGATGTTTATTGGTTTGTAAATCTGCCAGAATGTAAAGAATGAGGTGTTGCTGACCACCATTTCCACGTTTAACTGAAAAGAAAGTTCCAGTTCTGCTCACCAATGCCTATAACAACGGGCAGTTCTATTAATTTGGACTAGAGTGTAAGATTACATTTTGATTTGTGAATCGTTTACATATCAATATCATCAGCTTATAAAAAGAATACAGATTTTCTGTTCTTACATAGTCTTCAAACTTCTTTCAGTTAATCACCGACTGAAAATATTCTCTTAGATACAAATATAACATCTGTGGAAGACTATTTTGAAGTCACACCTTTTAGAAAGACAGAGAAATAAATCTTGGACTTTATATCATTAATGAGTTGCTTCCTTACTTAAAACTGGGAGGTTTTAGCTAAATCTGAGTGTCCATACTTGATTCTCTGATGTTTTTTGTTATTATTTTATGAGTTTTACCTGTTGCCCTTTTCTCTTTCATCTCATTACTTATTCCCTCCAGTAGACCGTGGATGTTTAATGCCTGTGGCAGTATGGAAAAATAGAAATATTCTAATGTTCTCAGCCCTAAGCACTTTATTGGCTATAAGATAAAGAAGTATCTTAATTATTGGAGGTAGAAAAGATTTCCCTCATGCACCTCTTATATACTCCCATAAAGTTAGAGGGAGGGATTTGTGGCCCTAAGATCATGACAGATGTGTTCCTGAGTTTTGGCAGCACACTGGTTAAATCTTAGGGGGCAGTAGCTTCGTAGGACCTGTATGTTGGTAGAATGATAAGCAATTTTGAAAAAGCTTTCTGTGCCTGGCAGAAATCATCCACTGCTGGGCATGGAAAGGCACAGCTGAATCGCTAGACACCACAGTGGTAATGTATACGCACCATATCCACTTAATACTTTGTCTTATTTGGTAGGTACTGCGGGTAACCAAGCCCGTAACCCCATAGTGCTGCTTGCAGCATCTTTGAACTTTGGTGTGGATTGTGGGGGATTTCCTTAATGACTAATCATAAGCTTCCTACTGGGTCAGGGAGATGATAGCTTGAAATGTAAATTAAATTGCTTTATAGAAGTGTTGATTATTTCCCACATGCTTGGGTTTGTGGCCTGAGATTTATATTCTTTACATATGAACAATGTATTTTTAAGTTACTACTCCCATGAGAAGAGTTATTAAATCTAATAAATGCTAGTCCTGAAGTCTTAAAGGACAGCATTCTCTAGGATATAGGGCAAGCCTGTTCTCTTTACTGTTGATTATTTCCCACATGCTTGGGTTTGTGGCCTGAGATTTATATTCTTTACATATGAACAATGTATTTTTAAGTTACTACTCCCATGAGAAGAGTTATTAAATCTAATAAATGCTAGTCCTGAAGTCTTAAAGGACAGCATTCTCTAGGATATAGGGCAAGCCTGTTCTCTTTACACATTTACAAATTTATGCATTTAAACTGCTTTAGTTTTTTTTTTTTTTTGTAGGATAAAAGAGAAAAGAAAACTGCCTTCCCTTCCTTTCTCATATAAGTTCTCCACAATTCTGGCTGTAGGAAACTGAACAATGCATGCAGCTCCTTCATCCCTGAGCATTTTGGGTCCTTAATAGAAAGACACAAGAATGCAGGCATTATTTTTAGGCCATTTTGGCTTTTGGCTTTGAGGATATGCCTTCAGAATGACTGAGAAATAGAGTTTGATTTTGAGGAAGTAATTTTCGTACAAATATTCTCTAAGAGAACCGATACTGATTGTTTTAGATGAACTGGCATTTCATTGTAGACTTCCCAAAATATTTATGTCTTTTCTTAAAAGCTGAAATGGGGGCTGGGGATTTAGCTCAGTGGTGCCACCGCCTGCTTTGCAAGTGCAAGGTCCAGAGTTTGATCCCCGGTACA
Organism: Fukomys damarensis; assembly: GCF_012274545.1. Lineage (NCBI taxonomy): Eukaryota > Metazoa > Chordata > Mammalia > Rodentia > Bathyergidae > Fukomys > Fukomys damarensis. The sequence goes on along the minus strand of NW_022900950.1, from coordinate 1,787,810 downwards.
AAAAAAAAAAGCTGAAATGATATGTGTGTGTGCTTACACATGTATTCATATGATACAGCATTTTCTTCCCAGCTTTTCTCTGTTCTTTTAGTTTCAGTCCAAATGAAGAAAGCACAAGTGAAAAATAAAGATTATTGAGGGAGACAGAAATTATCGGCCTTACTTTTTTTGCACACTTAATGTTGGCAAAAAGTGTACAGTTTTGGACAGATCGAAGTATTTAAAATAGATTATTTAGTTTGGGACTCTTTTATGCCAGGTCAAAATCTGGTAATTTATATTCAAAAGGTGACAATTTATGTTTGGATGTAGCTACAAATTTGGATTATAAAGTAAGCTCTGCCAAAGAAGATCTCCTTTACACCATCTTCTTAAGAACTATGGTGGCATAAATTATAGAATAAAGGGCTATTTTGGAAGATTTTTTTGTTGAATGCCATGAATAATTATCAGAAGGTCCTTGAGAGGCAGGAAGCCTTATGCATCAGAATCATGTTACTGCGGTCATTGAAATTAAACTTTTCTTGGTACATTTGCATACCAATATGTACTTATGCATATACATTTTTATCTGGAATAGGAATCATCTTCTCCCCTCAAAACAAGACGAAACAAGGAATATAGAGTTGAGCTGGCACTTAAGAGGGAGAAAAACTTTGGAAAATCCAAATGGAAGATTTCAAAAGAAAGAAGAGACACCCCACTTACTGAGTAAAATTTCAGATTTCCCAGTTCAATTTGAATTGCAGTTAAATTTGAATTAACAACACATTCTAAAAATATAAGTAATACAAGAGATATAGTTATGCTTAAAAATTATTCATTATGCAGCTTGGAATTTAAATTTAATGAGGAACCTGTATTTTAGCTGTAAATCCTAGGACAAGTAGGCACATGTCCTGAATTGTTTGGGTCGGGTGAACAGAGCCCAATACCTCTAAAAAGTCAGATGCAGGATGCAGAAGAAGTGTGGCAATCTCAGGGCAAATTTAAGAAAATCCTTCCTTCCTCTTGCAAAGGGATGTAGGTGAGGCCTAGTATCCTGGGGATTCATGGTGTGAAAGAATTACTCTAGATCCCCCCCCCCGCCCGCTCCCCAGGCAAAGCAGTCAGTGGGAGGAGGAGTAGAAAAAAAGGAGCTGACTCTTAGAAATGCCAATTCTCCATGGAAAGAACAACTACAAAAGGCAAAGAATTTTGAGAGTTATCACCTGAAATGAAAAGATAAAGCAGAAGCAGAGAAATTTCCCATGTTGTGTGTTGATCACAGACCTCTTCTCTATTCTCCATCCTATGTGTTTTCCAGGAGAAACAAAGAGATTTGAACATGGCTTCGTTTCCCAAAACTCCAAGTAAAAATGAAGCAGTCTGGTGTTTTTTTCTCTTTTCCTTGATTTAATGATTTTATTTGCATTCATGTGCATTCAAACTTGCATAAAAAAGTATAAATTTGTCTTTTAGCTTGGTGATTTAAGAAATCTAATCTTCTGAAAAATATAATGTGCATTTAAATAGAGGGTAAGCCAATAACTTGCTCATTTTTATTTTCGGTTGCATTTTCTTATATTCTTACTCTGAATTCTACAAACATTTAATCTATAGTAATTAATTTAAACGTCTTTTGATGTTAATCTTCATCAGCTCTTAGTTTAAATACCAAAAACTTCACACATCATGGATTCTTGTTTTAATCCACAAGGGTAATCAGCATTTTCTTTTCTCCCTCATGTGCTTACTATTAGTGAGTCTCCAAATTCTGTTCTGAATTACCACAGATATGCTAAGTATATGTATAGCAGAAACTTGCTAATATGTAACTTAAAAGATTGGAAAACAGTGAGCTTAAATTAATCAGGTATCTGGTATTTTTTTAAATCTCCAAACAACCAAACATAACTGGTCTGGGAAAGAACAATTATTGTACCTAATATCACGCATTATTTTATATGAACAGATAATAACCTACATGAGACTTCTGAGTTACCTTATAACTGTGTTTATGCACCAATGTATTTTCATATTGATCATAAGCCACTTTGCAAAAGATTAATGCACCAAAAGTCTTTTTTGTTGAATGACCAGTTCACTGAATTACAAAAGAATTTCTCAAATTTGGTAATCTTTCTGTGTCCTTACTTGTGTTTCTTTCATAGTTTATGCAGATTGGTGTTTTTACTTAAGTACTGTTTATTGAAGTCTCTATTTACATGGATTTATGGTCCCTTTTACCTCAGTGAAAAAATGGTTATGTGAAATTTTAGGTTAATATGCTAGGTTATGAGTTTAGGACTTAGAAACAGACATGCTAAACAGCCAGCAAAAAAATGAACAATGAATAGATCAGAGGACCTGGAATCTGGTTTTGTCATTAGGGAGCTGAGTAACTTGAACAATTAGTTTATTTTCTGACAGCCTAGGTTTCCTTATCTAAAATTACAATCGAATATCTCAACTGAGAAATGGATCTGTGGAAGCCAAGTCAAATTGCACTATGCATATAACAGATTTGGCTCCAGATTCCCTTCTCTGTGGGGAGGTGTTGTGCCCCATTCCCTGTTACTCATATTATGTGTGTCTTGATTGACAGTGGGTCAAGAACGTGGTCCTGGGGTGGGAATTTAGCTCAGTGGCACCATGCCTGCCTCTCAAGTGCAAGGTCCTGAATTTGATCTTTGGTATTGGGGTGGGGAAAAAGAAAAGAAAAAAGAAAAGAACACAATCCTAAGATTCCTTCTTTGTACCCTCATATCCTCACGATACGCGAAAACTGCCATTTTTGTGTCATCGTGTCTGTTCTTTGGTTTGGAAGAATCTTGAACTTAGTAGTTCTCCTGGACACTTACAGTACAAATTTGGATAATGTATCTCAGCTGAATGGGATACCGAAGCAAGATACTTAGAACAATTTTACTGATAAAATAAACTTTGATCGCAGATAAATTATTTAACATATGATGGTGATGTTTGTGTATATTTAACACCTTCACTGAGCAGACATTTATCACATCCCTACTACATACTAGCACAATACATCTGGAGCTCTGGAGACAAAAGTTTCCACAAAGAGCTCCTGGTCTTTGTAGAGGGTCACACAAACAATGTGGAGAGTAAAAGATAAGTTAGTGGTCACTTACATAGTTCAGGGGTTCCTAAGGACCTTAGCTAGGGCATAAGTAGTGGGGGGGATAATTATAAAAGAGATTAGAAGGCAATTAAATGAACAAGATTTGACAACTGATTTGATTTGAGGGAAAACACAGGGACAACTTCTAAGGCTTTTGTACTGAGGAAAAAGGCAGATGAAGGTCACAAAGTTCAAGAAGAGAACATAGAGGCAAACAACTTTAAAGGATGATGATAAATACAGTTTCAGTTCTTTTGGATTTGAGGCATACCCATGTATAATTGTCTCTTTATTATAATGAGGTCTGTTGATGATAGAAGACCCTAAATAAAACAAGATGAACACAGAAACAAATGACGCTAGGTTCCAAATGAATCTGCTATTGCTCTACTTATCCTGAATTACAGTGATCTAATTATGGAGTTCTCTCAGCTTAATTTTGTAGTAGCTGAGAATCCCTTGAGTGATCTCTACTGACTGTGTTGTCCTTTGCCTTCAGAACTAGTTCTGGATGCAGCTGATTGGGGTGCACCCATTTCAGACTACATCTCTCTATTGAATGACAGCAGATACCAGGCAAGGGTGTACAATGAGGATCAGTGTCCTAAACTGAAAAAAAAAAAGAATTTTCTTTTACTTTTGGTTTCTTCTTGTTTTCTCACTGACTCTAACATTAACATAATGGCTTTTGTTTTTCATTTTGTCTGTATTCTTTGTCTCGGGAAGAAGTTGAGCTGAATTTTGAAGCAAAGGGTGTCTTATGTAACTTTCAAGCTCTCACTCTTGTCCTCTCAGAATCCTTTGTTCTTTCAGTAGTTTCTAGGTTCCCTCAGTGTTTCTTTGACTATACAATGGAGAAGCTGTTTACCACTAGAAGGAGTTCACCGGGTGAAATTTACCCAGGGCTCACTTGCGTGAATTGCTTCCAGGGTTACTCACTCCTTTAGCTTTTGCTAAGGAATCTGTCAGTCACATAAGTAGCTGCTGACAGCAACTTTTTAAGATTCCTTTCTTTTAACCATAACACATTGAACACTTTGAAAACAGATAACTGAAAGTTTTCTCAGTCTTTTGTGCCTGTCTCCTTGATGTTCATTCAGTGTAATGAAATTCATGTTGTGTGAAGAGATGTTGGTATAGTGCACTGTATCTTATTCTTCACATTTTTATTATATGTGCATGATTTTCTATAAGCATATGATATAGAAACTTAGTGTGATAATAAGTTTTCATTTTTAAAATTGAAAATCCTTACTAGGATACACAGTTAAACTTTTTCCTCATTAAAAGTTGTGACATTTCTGTTTGCAGCTATTCTTTATTTTATTCATCTTCTCTACTAGCATGAATCTAGTATTTTGAAACCAGAATAACAATTTCTAGAATTTTCTTTCAACTTTTTTATTTTAGAGGAACATCCTCTAAAAAGATTACTGTTGACATATCCTAGAAACTAGGTGAGAATGGACCTTATAATGATGAATTATTGTTGTAGAAAGAACATAATGGCACTGATAAATATTAAAGAGCCACCACCGTTGCCCCCATGGAAATCATTTTATTTAGTTGCTTCTAAGACCTATTCTTTACACTTTTCTTCCTTTTTCTTTCCTTGCTGATTTACATGACAACAAAGTCTCTGGTCCTTGGGTGCTTGTCTGCTCCTGCATTGTTCTCTCAGTCCAGTCCTCACTCTCTCTTTGCTGAGGAGATGAGCAACAATGAAGTGAGAAGTAAATGGCTACTGGAGCAGATGAACTCTGAGAAACAAAGGTCCTCTTTTCATGCAAATGTCCATAGTAATTTAACATGAAGGAAGAAAAGAAACCAGGGCACAAGGTATCAAGAGAACTGGATGGTATTTGATGTTGTTCTGTAAAAGTCTCGATGCCTCTCTAAGAGTGTTGTCTATCAAAGCATCTCCTTTCTTTTCACATAAAGTGGAAATACATATCCAGTTTTAAGAGAAATATAGAGGAATATCAAATCCAGGCTGTGCACTCCCACCACCAGTCCCCTAACTTTGCCACCCTTTGAACTACTGACAACCTATCAGTGCGAGCTTGCTTATTGCCCCAGCCAGCCGATCACTCTGCCTGGGAGTGCTCTTCTTTTGCCTTTGTTCCTTGAACTTTTTCTTTCAAAGCTTAGGTCCAGCTCCATACCATCATCCTTAGAGTCTTTCCCTCCAGATTAACTAAGTTTTTTTTTTTCAGAATATCTATTGCATTTTAATATACTATACCTAACTTTGTTACAACTTCCCAGGAGCTGAATTTTCTCCAAAATTGGCTAGGGAAAGTGACCAGGAGTTATACTGCACTGTCTTTATCTATAGCTCATGATATAACATGTGTTTGTCAGATAGACTACCTGCACTTTATGAATTATGTAACTAAAAGGGTTAAATTTATTTTATATGTACATTTATGCATTATTGTTTTCTTCTAAATTTAAAATTAAAGGCACATTGCTTTAAAGATAAAGCAAACTACATAAGCTGCTGTTGATTAATTGACTATTTAGAGACACCATCAATCACAGAATGGTCCATTAATACACTTTTGTTACATTAATTTTTAACTCAGAGCCTTGATACATATTCACATTTTAAAAATCAAAATAGTATTGCTGATATTATCTGCTAATATTTATAATAGTAAATACTTAGTCCCTACCTTATGCTCAATACCAGTCTGTTTTAAGTATGCATTATAACCATTACTTAATTCTCACAAAAACTCTAAGAAGTAGGCAATATTGTTATTATTACCATTTGGCAGATAAAGAACCTGAGAATTAAGTGACCCACCAGCAGTTAGAATGTGTACCTCTGCAGGCGGGTTTCTGAGGTCTCTGCTCCTAAGCTCTATTCTGTTCTGTCTTACTGCTACTGCGTTTTCTTGCACTCTTACCTTTTCTTCTGTACAGTGTCTTACACTATCCAAATGCAGGGGCCAAACATTCAGAGAATTTTTTTAAAAGAAGGATTTTTATGTGAGCTGCAAAACTGAGAGTAGGATGCAGTTTGGATAGAAAGGATTTACTATAAATATAGTAGTACAGTGTAGTCAAAGGCAGAACAAAAGCCTTCTAGAAACTGTTAAAACTTGTGCAGAGATGGTAATGAAGTAATATTTCCCTTCATGATAAATGCAATATTTATGGAGGGAGCTTGTGTTCGGGGACTGAATGACTATTGGTAGTAATAGACAGGGAGCGAGGAGAGAAGCAGAATTTTGGGGATTTCATGCTTCTTTTTAGAAGAATATAGGATCTCTTTTGGATAATAGATATATTTTTGAAAGCAATATGTGGTGAAATTAAGGCTATAAATCCCTCATCATCAAAAGGATTGTAAAAATTAGAAGTGACAGTAAAATTTCACACTGTGTTCACAATGCAAAAAAAGCAAAAAAAAAGAAAAGCAATTCTAAGAGCATTCTTTGGGTGGAAAATTCAGAGGATTTTGTGAAGTGTGTATTAAAAAATGGAGTCAAGTCACTTATAAATTAACCCATCCAGGAGAAGAGGTAGCAGGGAGTGAGGTACTACATACATTTCAGCTCGCATCATCATGCTCACCAACTGAGATTATGTGTTCTCTCAAATAGAAATTACACACAGTACCAATTCTGAAATATTTGTTTGTATTTAATCTGCTGTGAATCTGTTGTCTTCCATGTACTACATGAGGCACTAGGAATAGAAAAAGAATAAATCTCACTAGGTGCCCTTCACAATCCCATAATATGGTGGATGGAGGAATAGAAGGGGGGAATATTCAAAATGAGTATTAGAAATAGTGCTATGGCTAGGTTGCTTCAGGATTAAGGAGTAGTGGTAAAGAAAGACTTTTACAGAATAAGTAACTTTCTGAGCTAGGTTCATAAAGAAGACGGGCCCAGTGTGGGCAGAAGTGTGTGGGAGAACACTTCGTCCATACGAATGGAGGCAAGAGGGAATTTAGGTATAATACACCAGGATTTTATTGGAGAAATTGTAAATGGGGAAACACAGAATGTGGAAATGCTGCTCCATGTTGTTATGGTCCATATTTAAAAAGCTTGGCTCCTTAAATTACTTTCTTCATCTTTAAAACTTTCTTGCAGAATGTGTTTTTGGAGTTCAGCATCTGCTTCGAGCTGCTCTGGGTGATAGGTTGGCCTTGGAGAAGGGTAGACCTGGGCATTTCTAAGGACACAGGCTAAGCACGGAAGTGCCCGTGAGCTCCCTGTCCATGTTGTTATATAAGACCAAGGAGTTGTATTTGGACACTAAACTGAGCTGTAACCTTTTGGGGGAGCTGATGTGCTATTCTCTACGTGTGCATCACTCTTTAGCATTTCTGTGCATTACGTTTTCTATTCCATCTGCCTCCTGCACACTCTCTTCCTCCACATGAGAAAGTCTCATTCCTACTTTGAAAAAAAGTGAAAATTAAAGGCTACTATGTGGTAAAGTTTCTCCCCTGACCTATGCATATTTCTTTTCTTTTCTTCTCATACCGGGGATTGAACATGGGTCCTTACACTTGTGAGGCAGGCAGCAGAACCACTGAGCTAAATCCCAGGCCCCTCTGCATATTTCTTATAGACACCTAACTTGGGGGAAAAACAGATATAAAAACTTCTTCTCCCTTTATTGTGTAAAGCAGTCGTCTGCATCCATTTCAGTCCTATGAATTAGTCATGAGTCAAGGCAACATCTGACTTGCAGAAGCCACACTCATCAAAATTTGGTAATGATTGCGAAAGTATGAAGTGTGTGTGGAGGGAGAACACAAGAGACTGAACTTTCGCTTCACAAGTACAAAATGATCCCAAAGGGGGAAAACATTCTGATATTTTAATCAGTTTATTTTTCCCTCCTGAAAGCAGCTGTATTCCTTCAAAGCATCAACCTCTGCAGATACTCCATGGGATGCTTGGTCCCTGCTGTGAGTACAGTAACCGCAGACACATTGTCGGTGGTGTTAAGAGGCAAATAATATGACTCTAGCCACTTGGTTCATCTTTCAATTGGCATCTGAATACAGGCTGTTGTTTTAAAGTAGTAATTAGCTGAACCCTCAGGGAATTTCTTTCCAAAGTGCATGCTTGTCTTATTATTTTGCTCATGTAGGTTGTCTTATTCAACAACAAAAAGATATGTAGTGATAATCTGGTTTCTTTGAGATTCTAATTTTAATGTGAGAGACATGGGGACTGATGGTAGTTTACACCAAAATCAAAGATTTGATGGTTTCTTGGTTTTATTTTCTGCCTGCAGAGAAACAGATTCAGATTTTTGTGCTGTGATATGCTTGCACCTGAGGGGCTGGATTCCAGTGATGTATGTGCTTGCTGGCAAAAGCAGAAAAAAGTGATTTGAGAATTTCATTGGCAGTGGCTTCTAACTAATATCTTACAAGGTAATGTGTGCACAATTGCTTTGTTTATTCCACTGTGTGAATTAAGATGAGGCTTCTGCCATCAGGTTCCTATTGCCCATTCAGGTAGACAGCTGAAATGATTCTGTGAAAGTAGTTATGCTCTCTCTTCAAACACCAAGGAGAGTGAGGGGTCCCAGAATTATGTGGAAATATCAAAATGGTACCTTAACCCTGGTTTCTTCTTACTGAAAGGACTTAGTGTACATGTAATTAAATGGATTAGTCATGAAAATTATGTATATTTCTTTCTTAATAAGACTTAACTCCATTAATGTCCTAAATGTCCTTTTTTGAATTACAATTTCTTTCCATCATAATATGTACACCTTTTACTTCTCAATGCTTTACTTGCAAAGGGAAGTACTGGAGAAAATAAAAAGACTAAAGAAATAATAAATTTGAAACATTCTTTGCTGATATAGTTTATGCTAAAATCCACATCGCAATGAAATAAGGTTACCTTGAGCCATTTGTGACTTACCTCATCGTACAACAGATACACCTTGGTGGTGAACTGGATTGCTACGTGGATGATAGGACTCGTTCATTGAGGTGGGTCACATTAATTGACCCTATTCTGTGTTCTTTGTCTGTGTGAAGCTGAGAATCTTTTTCTTCTCAACTCCAATGAACTGTGAATTGTGAAAGCATTTGCTCCTGGTGCCCCCATCTCTTCCTGTACTGGAGATAATCTCACGTAGCTCAACAGAGAGACCCAGCTGGGGAGTAGATCTCTTTACTGATACCCAAACTAACCTGTCAGTCAATATTCTCTGTAAAATACACTTACCATGGCCCAGAGCACACCAAGCTTCCTTTAAGCTGGCTTCTTTTTGGATTACATACTCTTGTGTACCTCTGCTCCTATATATATTTTAAGTTATGAACTTACAAAGGTGTCAATTGTTTTATTTGAAGTTAAAGTCCTTAGCAAGCAGATTTTTAGGCTGAGGTTAGAATTACTAGCAAGTCTTCTTGAATCAACCCCTGTATGGGTTCAGAGAAACACAGAGAGAAGTTAGGCTTCAAGACTGTTATCAAAAAGCCTCAGCTCACCTCCACCAAAAACTCTACATCTAATTTTAGTATATGTGGTGCTGAAGCAAGCAAAACTTTACATCTAGAATGCCTCAAATTGGGGTCAATTGGGGTCAAATTGGGGCTATTATTATCCATCCCTTCCCCAGCCACATTAACTAGTCACTGGTGTGGACTGCACTTCTGGGGAAGTGGCTTTCTCTTTAGCAGAGACAACCCCAAAGAGGGCAGGGGGCTGAGGACCAGCTGAGGCTGAGGATTCCCAGCACCTAGCCAAATAAGTCTTTCAGTCCTGCAAGGGAATTTGAGGGACACATTACTTGTCTCACTAACCCTAAAAGTGATACTGCTTGTCAGTCCATTTACTTAGTTAAACTTTACCTAAATCTGTGTAAGAAAATTTGAGACATCAGTTTTTCTAAGTCAAGAAAATTTGTTGTATTTTAAGGATTATAAAATCAAGACATTCAAAATCAGACTATATGAGTTGTAGAATTGCTGTTTTTGTTGGTCACAAAGGAACTTCATGAAATTGCCATCTTTAAAGGTTGTAAAATGCCATTTCAAGTGGTTGGAAGGCATAAAAAGATAGATGGTGGCTACAGGCAAGTTTTGTAAATGACTTTCAGTTTCTTTCCACTTAACAGGAAATGAAATTGGAAATTACAGACTCAGTGTTGTGAGTATGGTTTACTGAAAAATGTGGTTACCAATCAGTGACCTGTAGAAGAAGTGCTTTGGCCCCATTGCAAAGAACTGTTCAAAAAATGTACACTTAGACATTTTAAATCAAAATGAAGTTTTGAAAAAGTGTCTATGGATCACCACTTTATTTTTTGGTTATTAACCACTCCACTGCTAGAGTTTTCACTCCACATACCAGGGTTTGTTCACTCTTTGGGCTTGATCAAAACTTCTCACCTTTTGTCTAAAATTAGGTCCTTGAGTTCCAATCTTCTTCCAGATTACTCACATTATGGACTTGACCCTTTAAAACAACTCCACATTGCAGAAGCCATAATAGGTTTGGGATTTTACCCTACATTTTTATGAGCAATAGCCATCCATTCAACTTCTTTCCTGCCTGACTGAAGTCCATGTAAAAGTCTTGGCTACCCTTAAGTAAAGGACTAGAAGTTAAACAAATATAGGCTATGTATTTTTTTTTTACTGTGTCTTTTAGTTAGTTAAGGCACCAGTTTGAGGTTAGTTTACAACATTGCTTTGTATATTTATTTTTTTCCTCATTGAGTTTATTGGTACATTTTAGGGATACAGTACAATTACATTCATCATTGGGATCTTGTACCTTTACATGACAGGTCTTGGTTCTCATTTTTTCCCCTTGTCCCTGCCCTCCTTTCACTCCTCCTCCCTCCCGCTTTACAAACACTTCATGTCCATTTCTTCATTTTCTCCTATTTTTTTCTTTTCCCTTATTCCCTTTCCCCTACCCTTTCCACTTTCCCTACACCTTTAGCCCCTTCCTTCCTATTTCACATTGTCCATTATATCATTAGGATCTTATGTACTATTATAGTTTATTCACACCAGAGAAACTATTCAGTATTTACACATGTGTGACTTATTTATTTCACTTAGGAGTATATCCTCAATATGTATTCATTTTCCTATGAATGAATCTAATGTCTCATTCTTTATGGCTGAGTAATGTTCCATTTTACAGAAAAACCACATCTTCTTTATCCAGTTTCCAAATGATGGGCAAATGGGCTGTTTCCAAGTTTTAGCTATTACAAATAGACATTTCTCAAAGAAGTAAAACCAGCAAGTAAATATATGAAAAAAATTTTCACATTACTAGTCATTCTAGAGATACAGATGAAAACAACATTGAGATTCCACCTCACCCCACAAAGAATGGCTGTTATTAAGAAATCAACTAATAACAAATGTTGGCAGGGTTGTGGGGAGAAAGGAACCCTTCTTTACTGTTGGTGGGAGTGCAGACTGGTGCAACCACTATGGAAATCAATATGGAGATACCTCAAAGAGCTGGGACTAGAGGTTCCATTTGACCCAGCCATCCCTCTGCTGGGTATCTTCCCGAAAGAATTAAAAAATCATATCACAGAGGTATATGCACACCTATGTTTATAGCAGCACAGTTTGTAATTGTTTTGTATATTTAAACTAATGTTACATTTTATCAGTACATTTTAATATTACTGATAGGGTTTATTTTTGGAATTTGGCACATGTATTTAACTTTTTTTTTTGTATTAGAGATGAACAAAGGGTCTTTTCACTGAGCTTCAACCCCAATCTTTTTTATTTTTATTATTATTATGTTTTTGAAATTTTGAGATAAGATCACTAAGTTACCAGGCTGTGCACCTCCTAGGTGCTTGGATTAGAGGCGTACCTACCATGGCTGCCTCACACTTACCATATCTTAATAATTTTCACCCGCATTACCCACCTTTCTATTTCCTTCCCCTCTCACTTTTCTTTTTAGTTTCCATAAGTCTGCTTGGTTTTGTGTTCTTTGTTCTTTAATTTTTTTATTTATTCCTTAATTACTTTTTAGGTTTTCCATATGAGAAAACATGATATTTAACTTTTAAGCCTGGTTCATTCACTTGACAACATGGTTTCTAGTTCCATCCATTTTCCTGCAAATGACTTGATTCCATTCTTCTTTATGGCAGACTAATATTCCTAAATGCATATTTATTATGTACCATGTTTTCTTTGTTCCTTCATGTATTGATGGGCATCTAGGCTGTTTTCATAGCTTAGCTAATTTGAATTGCAGTGCTGTAAACACAGATATATATATATGCTTTGTACATTTTGATTTGAGCCTTTGGCCAAGTTCACAGGAGTTAGTATTCAAGCTGACTTTATGTACTGTGCTTGGCTCTGTTCCTATTTCTTTCCTTTTCCTTAATTTTTTTTCCTTCTTGGATTTTAAAATACCACTCAGCTGAAGACATGCATATAGTTATAATAGAAAGTTTGAAAAATAAAGAACATTCTAGTAAATTTTAGAAGACAAGTATGATAAAAATCTGTACTGAAGAGAAATTTTAATTAATATGTATTAGAACATTGCTAACACTGGAAAAATATATCCTGTTCCTGTGGGTTGGTTGTAATGCAGAGTATTACTAACATATTGATCTGTTAATAAGTTCATGAGAATAAAAGTCTTCCACCTAAACCTGGATGATCGTCATACATCTGTTTTGAGATTATTTAATATGAGCAAACCAAGAAAATTTTCTAAGAACAGTGTCAGAAACGATTCTAGTAAGAATTCCAGACATTGTAACATGGTAAACATATGCTTTGCTTATCTTAATTATTGGACAGGATGTTGGATGACTGAGTCTTTATGTTGTGTGAAGGTTTCTGTTTTCTATTTCTTTGGGTTTTTTGATCTTCTCTGTTGGTCTAATTTCCTTATATGGCGGATCTTAGTTTCTTCAGAGTCTAATATCATTCCTGATATTATTTGCACATTTTTGTTATTGTTAGACAATTGTATTATTTGTTACAGATGGTAGAAACAATATTCCTGCAAGATACATTACATGCTGTAATTTCAACCAATCGGTGGTGGTCAGTAAAGAATATGTCGTTGTGTGTTGTGTTCCATACACTCAGCTGGTGTTCCTAACATGCCATAAACCTGGCTGAATCTTATTTTCTACTAAATGCTTACTGATGTTTAGAAATTGGTGGCTGACTCTCAAACACCACTGTAGAAACATGAAAATAGGAACCATAAAAAATTGGTGAAGAAAAACAGCTTCAGAATTAATAGAAAAACTTCTACCTATAATTGCAACTGGAAATTGCAATGTGATACCCTCTTTTCTCCTAGGGAGACATGAAAAATATTTGTTTAGCCTTTGCAAGTATTACTTTTCATAGGCAGCGTTGCTGACTTTAAAGTATAAGTTTGAAGTTTCTGCTCCGACATTCAGATCAGGCTTCCAAAGAGCCTGATGGTTCTCAAAAAGCTTGTGCATCTATGATTTTATGTTTCTAATCTCAAATTAGTCTTTTGAGTTGGTAGGTATGACTTTTTGATCCTCTCCCCATATTTTAAAAGCAGTAACAACAAATACCACATATATGTGTTTATGGTACCTAAATCTTGCCAGTGCGACCACAAAAATTGGGGCCCCACATTTCCCCCTGAATTGACACCTTGCAATTGAATAGTTCTTTTCACTTCCAAAGGACTTTTTTTTCAAGGTGTGCTTAATCTTGATTAATGAACTTTACACAAACTTACAGCCTGCAAACTTCTAAGTATATGATTTGTCCTCACCAAATGTTAATTATATAAAAATTAATAATCTTCAAGCTTTAATTCTCTTTTGCAGTTATGCTCCAGGAAACATTTCTATCTCATACAGAAAAAGAGAATGCACTTTCTTCTATTTCAACAGCTTTATTGATTTAAAAAAGGTTTATGAGAAGCAACTCACATGTATATGTATAAAGAAAACTATATCCATTTATTAAACAAAACAGTATTCCAGAATAATTTTTCAAAGTGATTTATCCAATTATGCAGATTAGTGTCTTCTCAATGATAAACCATTTTAGCATGGGACTTTATTTTAATTTTTGTGTCACCAATGGGAGAAATCTCTAGTGTGTATTTTTTAATTTATTAATCCAACTATTAAAGCATTCAATGAAATATTGCTATTTATAACAATTGTGTTAAACAATATTTGATTGTTTTAGACAGTCTTTTCAATTATCTTTGATTATGTTAGCATGGATATTTCCTCATAGAAGTATTTTGTATTTGAAAATAAGGTAAATAGAGTGATATGTCCCTTCCTATAATGCTAATAATGTACAAGACGCTTGGCAGTCTTTCACTTACTGATGACATATATAATAATATATCACAACTATAGAACTTTCATTATACTTATATAATTGGCCTCTAATTAATAATTGATATTCATGACCAAATTAACCTGCACTTTAAAATTCTCATTAGTTACTTAGTCTGTTGTAGTGTATATGTTGTCTCATCAAGAAGAAATGTTATTTATAAAAATGAAAAATAGGTGGGTGTTTTGGCGCATGACTGTAATCCCAGCATTCAGGAGGTTGAAGCAGGAGGATTGTACTGAGTTCAAGGCCAGTCCACACTACAAAGAGAAACCCTGTCTCAATATATATATTTTTTTCAGAAGTTTTATGTTATTCACTTTGAACTGTGATCAGTTTGGAAAAGAAGATATTTCAGGCTTTCAGGTTTGGTCCTTGGTGATTCTGTGTATTTACAGAAGACAATTATGTACTAAATTTGGATGCAAAACATTAAAATATTAATATCAGAATAAAAAGGCAAGAGATTTGAACAGAGAAGGAAAATATGAAGATGACATTTTATAAAAATTTCTACTCGGGCTAATTCAGTTCTGGCTGTAAATACTAACAAAGCTAGTACCAAGAAGCTGACATTCAAATAAATATTAATCAACACACAGTTTTTGAGTTTCTACTTTCAGTGCATGATTGAGTTGATGATTGTTAAGAAAGAATCTGAAATCTGGAACCCAAAGACCAACTGTGTCTGACTCCACTTAAGCCCAAACTTACCTTCTTTTAGATCTCTCCCCTCATTCCCTTCTGTCTCTTATCAATGCTGCCACAACTAACTAGGGCAGCTGTCACCTGGCAGAACCTCTCCTTAGCTGAACTAAGTGTCTGTCACCTCAGAGCCTTTCCACTGCCTTCAAGTCACAAACTTGACCTTTTCAACTGTTCTGGTGAACATGAAGTCCTGAAGTGTGAGATGTCAAACCTATGACGGTGGGAGGTGAGAGCTGGTCGCTAAGTATTTTTTTCTTTTGTCTCTTAAGCGGATGGTTCTGAGATGCAGTCTTCACACTCCTGAGAGGTAACTCAGAGGGAAGAAACCCTGGTTGTTTCCAGTGATACCAAAGGATAATGAATATTTGCAGTGACTTCTCCTTCTTTCACCTGTTATTATTCCGTCTCCTATTTCCATTACTTAACAATAAACCCACAAAATAAGTGATACACACACAAACCCTTTCCTTAGCTCTGCTTTTTGGATAGCTCATATAAGTCACTATTTTTGACATTTAAGAAGTGAGTGAGCATGAAATTAAGAGGCATCTAGAATGCCTAGGTTCAGGCTCAGGCTTTGTCAGTGATCACCTGCATGACATTAGGCAAGTGACTTCCATTCTTTGCACTTGATTTCCACACTCATACAGTGGGAGTGAACCTATTCCCTCCCTTGTTAGGGTTGTAGTTAAACCTTAAGAGTACTTTACTCCTGGTGAGGCTGAAATTGGTTACTTCATCAAAGCCATAGACTTCAATAATGTTGGATGTTTTAGTGTTAAAGTAATACCTTTGTGTTTTCTTTCAGTCCATAAGTCAAGGTGTCCAAAAGACTATGTTGCTTCCAAAATGTCTAGGGGAGAATTCAGTTTTTTGCTTCTTTCAACTACAAAAGGTTACCCACGTCCTTTCCCTGAGCTCTTTCCTTGTAACACTGAACTCTGCTTCTCTTGCTTGATCCACCTCCTTCTCTGATGTTTTGCTTGCCTCTCTCTTATTTTGGCAACTTGAATAATCTTCCTATATGAAAATCTTTGCTTACACATCTTCAGAATCCCCTTTGCCCTAAGAGGTAGCATGTTTTCAGGTTCCAGGAATTATGACCCAGATATATTCAAAGTGCCATTATATTGTCTAATATAGTCTTCAAAAAAATTGACTGGATAAATACTAGTATCTTTGAGACCCAGTTACAGTATTCATCACAATCATAATGGAAAGACCGTGGTAAGATTAAACAAGAAAAGTCCATGCTGAGGGTAGAGATCTTTATCATTACAAGATTGGGTTTAGAATTGGGCTTTCAGTAATGTCTAAGTCTTTCTGCAGTTTCATATTTAGCTTTGATCACACTTAACATTAAGCCCTGTGCTCTGGTCACACTAAGAGATTTGTAGTATCTCAAACTCCTATTATACACAAGGCTAGCTCTTACTATGCTGTATTTTAACTGATTACTCCTTTTACTCCCATAGAAGATTGTAAGCTTGTTGAGGGACTATCCTGTTTATGTATAAGTACTTTGTGTGCATATGTGTAGAACAAATAACGTCTGGATAAATACTAGTATCTTTGAGACCCAGTTACAGTATTCATCACAATCATAATGGAAAGACTGTGGTAAGATTAAACAAGAAAAGTCCATGCTGAGGGTAGAGATCTTTATCATTACAAGATTGGGTTTAGAATTGGGCTTTCAGTAATGTCTAAGTCTTTCTGCAGTTTCATATTTAGCTTTGATCACACTTAACATTAAGCCCTGTGCTCTGGTCACACTAAGAGATTTGTAGTATCTCAAACTCCTATTATACACAAGGCTAGCTCTTACTGTGCTGTATTTTAACTGATTACTCCTTTTACTCCCATAGAAGATTGTAAGCTTGTTGAGGGATTATCCTGTTTATGTATAAGTACTTTGTGTGCATATGTGTAGAACAAATAACACCTACTCATTTCTGGTGAACTAGGGCATGGCGGACTGCACACATATATGTGGAGCGACCAAGCACATAGAAGAATCCTAGTCATTAAATCTGTTCGAATTTTGCTTTTGAAATCTGTCATACTGATTGTGAATATTTTGCTTTAAAGTCACTACACAACAGAGGCAAGCAACCAGTACTATATTATAATTGATTAAAATGTTCTAGTGCAATATTTTAGATTAATAGCCACAGAAAGCTTTTGAAGAAAAGAGTATATACTACAAACTAGGCTTAAATGCTAACCAGAGCACTTGAGTACAGCCCAAAGTCAATTTCTCTCCCAGACCATAAAGGAAATCAGCACTGATGATCTCAGAATTTTATTGTATGATGGTTAAAAAAATGAGCCCTGTGAAGCCACTTAACAGGTTACATGCAAATGCAAGCAAATATCACTGCTGCTTTCTTGGTCTTTACAAAAATATGCAGTTGTGTTGGCAAATGAGGTGGTGTTGTTGGCATCCTGGAATTTTGCCCGGAGCTCCTCAGGTGACATAAAATTTTGACTGTGCCCTAAGACCACCTGCCAGAACACAAGCAGTTTCCAGTCTAAGCTTTGTATGAAATTGGGTGTGAATGTGAAGAGTGATGTAATGGACGCAGTACTATCAGATTTATATGTGACATTAACATGTTGCTTCTGGGTACAGTAGTGACTCCCGGTTTTCCTGTTCCCCAGTCCATTGGAGGGGAGCCACCACAGCACAGTGACGGCAGCCCAGTGCTTTTCTTCCCATTGCTGGGCAGCATTTGGGGTAGAACATTGCAACATTTCATTGAGATCTCACATTTAAACTTACTCTTTATTTTACCTGAATGGTGCTATTCCACAGTGAAATAATGTATATTATGTGGAAAGCATTTTTATGTACTCTTATCTGCTCAGAATTACATGAAAGCTCTCAGCTGTGGCGCTTAGAACTAATGAGAGTAAAACCAGTTTCAGTAATATCTGTCTTAATTGATGCTCAGGCTTTCCAAAATTAGAAAGGTTTAGGTGAGCAGCTTTAGTGGTTAATTTCATGGCTGGATTATGCCATGAATCCAGCCAAATGGATTATGGTACTTAGTTGTTCTGTCAAACATCGGCCTAGGTGTTGCTGTGAAGGTAGATTTAAGATGTAGTTAATATTAATTAATTAATTAATTCTTTCTCATTGAGTTTATTGGTACTTTTTAGGTATACGGTACAGTTGCACTCATCATTGGGATCTTGTACCTTTACATGATGTATCTTGGTTCTCATTTTCACTCCATACCTTTGCCCTCCCTTCACCCGCTCCACCCTTTCCTATTTACAAAGACTTTGCTTCCATTTCTTTCATTTTCTCATATTTTTTATTTTCCCTTCTTTCCTTTCCGCTACCCTTCCTACTTTACCTACTCCTTTAGCCCCTTTCTTCCTATTTCACATTATCAATTATACAATTTGAAACTTATTTACATTTTTAGTTTTTTACACCAGAGAAACTATTCGGTATTTACACGTGTGTTTTATTTATTTCACTTAAGAGTGTGACCTCAATATGCATACATTTTCCTATGAATGACTCTAGTTTCTCATTCTTTCTGGCTGAATAGTACTCCATTTTACAGAAAAACCAAGGATGTAGTTAAGATTTAAATCAATAGACTCTAAGAAAAACAGATGCTTTCCATTGTTCATTAGCCTCATTTAATCAGTGGAAGGCCTTAAGAGAAAAAGACACATCTTCTGACAAGGAAGAAATTCTGCTTCAGATGCTTTTGGACTAAAGGCTACATCATCTTTTCTTTGCACCTCAACAAATCTGTAGATCTCATGCTTGCAGGACTTCAACAGCATAACTCAATTCCTAAAGTCTTTTCCATATCTGTGGATATATATGTTTAGATTATACAGTAAAATGTTATTATGGTGAAGATAGTTTTGTAAAATGTTATGTATAAAGAGGCTGGGGATTTAGCTCAGTGGTTCTGTTGCCTACCATGAAAACAAAAGGTCTTGAGTTCAATCCCTGGTACAGAAAATCAAACAAACAACAAATAAAGAGACGATAATCTTTTAATACATATATCTTTATTGATACATATAATATATAGGTATAGATACAGATATATTTTATGGGTTCTGCTTCTCTGGAGAATCCCAAATAGTAGCTAAGAGAGAATCCACCAGGCAGGGCAAGACAGGAAGGGAGGAAGGAAGTCTCTTTTTATAAGTGTATAATGATGATTATTATAACTTACTTATTTTACATGGACATCTAGAAAAATAAAATAAATCACAGAAATTGTACAGGATTTAATGCATTCTACATACATATGAATACTTCATGTACATATAGACTGTATGTACATTGTTATAATATATAATTTACAATAGAATAACGCTTCACAAAAAGTTTGAAGTCATTCACAAAAGCATATAAAACAGAGAAAGCTATATAAGTAGTTAAGAGCATTGAGACCAAAGAAAAATATAAGACGGCAATATTTTAAAATCAGAGTCAATGTATAGTCATATTTATAAAAGTATATAGATATGGAAAACTTATGAAGAAGTTTGAAGAATATTAGTTTTTGGAATACCTAGAACTTTTAATTTTATTTATTTTAAATAAATTTATACTTATTAATTTAATATTGTATATATTAAATTACATAATGGTTTTGAATATTTAAAACATACATAAAGGAAAGTAACATGAATTAGATATTGGAGAATGAAATGTAATAGCTGGCAATAAGATAACTTTGAAAGATAGTATTGCAAGATGTTATTAATCTGTTATATTGCAATAGTATAAAAGGAAATAAGTACTAAATTAGTTCATTTCCAAAAGAATTGTTGATTCTAGCTGGGACGGTGATTACCGCAATCACATATACATACCTTCATATCTATACGGCCCTCATGCATTCATCCAATAGTACGTGTAAATTTAAAGAGACTAATCTCACCGGTTGCTGAGTAAAACTATACTTATTTAGGTCTAGTAAGAAGATTTGTCTTTGGTTAAAAATAGGTTTTATTTTTAGAACATAGGCAGTAACAGGATGAATCAACTGTTTATGGATGTGTCTGATATGGAGAAATAATATCACTTGGCAAGTATTTTGGAGCTAGGTTAGGATGCCAACTTTGTCATTTGGGAAGCTTTGTTTACTTCCTTACCTGCTAAATAAGGATAAGTAACAGTGGCGATTCTGAGAATGAAAGGAGTTTACAATATGTGAAGACCATAAAGCACATCATGTTTGATAAAATGATTCTTCAAATTTCACAATTATACAAATATTTAAAAAATTTGTTTCTTATTAGTATCTGTTTGTAATAATGAATACATTCACCTTGGTGAGTTGGGACATAATATGTATCACATTTTAATCTTTTTTACTTTCCCTTTCCCCTCCTCTTCTTGCTTCCTCCCCAGATCTACTTCCTCTCAGTAAAAAGTCTACCTCTCTGTTTCCTATAACTGATCTTTTATTTTGCTCTTTAAATTCTTTATACTTGGGTTTTTTTTTTTTTATAGAAGAAAGACCATGTCATGACTTGTGTCTAGATGCCCCCTCAAAGTCCCATGCAGTCTTTTTCAGAAGTAGCTGAATCTGGATTTTGTCATGCTGGGATTAAGGACATGTGATTACTAAACCACTACATGTGAGTAACTGGTTTGGCACTGTCCTAATCCTGGTAGTCTGGATTAGGGATAAAGGGAGCAGAAAGACACCATTAAGGTCACTTGTTGCTTTTGCTACCTTGTGGGTGCCATGAACTTTCTCTTTTATGATGCCCCTCTGCCACATACCATTCTGATGTGGAGCCAGCTGATTATGAACTGAAACCTCTACAAACAGTGAACTAAATGAACCCTTTCTACTTTAACTTTGGGTGATGGGTATTTTGTCTCAGCCATGAGAATTAACTTGTGTCAGATTTGTTTCACTTCGTGCATTCGAGGTGCATCCAATTTCCTACAAATAACTCAAATTTATCCTTTTTACGGCCAAGTAGTACTACATTGTGTCAACCCCATTTTTTTCTCTCTCATTGAGTTTATTCATACATTTTAGGTATACAGTACACTTACATTCATCATTGGGATCTTGTACCTTTACATGGGTTTTCATTTTTTCTCCATACCCCTGACCACCCTTCACCCCCTCTTCTCTTCCCTATTTACAAAAACTTTGTTTCCATTTTTTTGTTTTTTCATATTTTTCCCTTATTTCCTTTCCCCTACCCTTCCCACTTCCCCTACACCTTTAGCCTCTTTCTTCCTATTTCACATTATCAATTATAACATTTGGATCTTGTTTGCTCTCTTAGTTTTTCACACCAGAGAAACTATTTGGTATTTACACATGTGTAATTTATTTATTTCACTTAAGAGTATGACCTCAATATGCATCCATTTTCCTATGAATGATTCTAATTTCTCATTCTTTATGGCTGAGTAGTATTCCATTTTACAGAAAAAACACATCTTCTTTATCCAGTCTCCAACTGATCACATTTTTAAGCCATTTATCTGCTTCTGCGCATATAAGCCTTTTCTAAGATTTAGCATTGTTAATTATGCTGCTATAAGTAAGGATATATTGTAATATGATGTCTTTAAATCTTTTGGGACAATAATCAGAAGGTGGATACTAGGTCAAATGGAATTTCTATTTTTAATTTTGTAGGAATCTCCATACTGATTTCCAAAGTGATTGTATAAATTTATATTCCCACCAACGATGGAGAAATATTTCCTTTACCCCACAACCTTACCAGCACTTATTTATTTTTTGGTACTGGGGATTAAACTCTGGTCCTTGTGCCTGTGAGGCAGGTGGTGGCACCACGATCTAAATCCCCAGCCTGTCAGCATTTATGTTTTGAGTCCTTGATGATAGCTATCTTTCTGGAATAAGATGTAATCTCCTGGTTGTTTTGATCTGCATTTCTCTAAAAGACAAATGTATCTTTTGAACATTTGACCTCATACACCTCTTAACACAAGATCAAGACTAAAAAAATAGTAAAGGAAGAAATTATTTTAATTTAGTCTAAAGTTTTAAAAAATATATGCCTAAATCTGGCAGTCTGGATGTACTCTATGTCAGCTTGTGTTTCATTAGCTAGAACTAGAAATGGAAGTACAAAAATACGTTACATACGTACACTTTTCTTAGCTGTTAAATCTGATTTTTGCAAATTTCTAAAATTTTAGAACTTTATTTTGGGATCTTAACTCACATTTTTGTTTTAATTGTTTATGAAATACAAAGTTTAAACAGCAACTACAAGGAAGATTAAGGTAAAAATAAAGGCGACTGAGAATAATTTTCAGAATGCATTACAACTAAGATATTAAAAATAAATATGCTCAGAGATAGAAATAATATAATTATTAATCTGATGTTAATAATTAACAATAATTGATAATTAATCTGTGTTAATAAATACATTTCTGTCTGTATATTCAACACACAGAATATCTGAAGCTTTCATTCATCCTTTTATACTGCTATCATAAGCCCATAAAATGTGTAACATAGCAGAGTTCTCACAGTCCTTTGAATGCATGTCCTATTTGGAAATTTGTGCATGCAGATGAGGGTAAATAATGCATGTTCTGTTTTAACTTCTTTCTAAGGGCCTACGGAGCAAATTGCCTTAATATGAATCACATCACCAATAGCACATTTTCAAAATGTATTTTGCTTTGTGATAAGCACTTATTAGTTAGACTCTTCATCTTCATTCTTCACCATCTCTTGAATGGATCCAGTGTTTATACCAGCATAATTTTCTTTGGCTAGATCAACTATGCATGTATAATTCTTCACATAGGGCTGCTTACCATCTGTTTCAAATTTTATATCCCATGTATGCTTTCTTGTTTCATCATCTGTATTAGTTTGGAACTAATTCTTAAGTAAAAAGAAATGTTCTTTCCTGAATCTGTTCTGAATTGCCAGGGGTTTGAAAATCATCTTATGCAAAACCAAAACCCAAAACTGAAAGTCATTGGTATTAGAATTATTCTACTTTCAATATTTTATGCTGAATTATTTTCTCAAATTCAGATGCAGCTGGTCTTACTGTTTACTGCTATTGATCTAATTTAAATGTCAATGTCTTTTGTTGCAAATACACAGGATAATTGTGTGTTTGCAATATTTGATAACCATAGGAAGTTCTTAAAGATAAATTTGGAACTTGTACACAACAGTTTCATAGAAATCATTTCGTATCTGTTCACAGAAATGTAAGTTGATAATCAAGGTTTTTCCTTCACCTTTTCTATGAAAGGAAAGCATAGTGCATCTTCTCTCCCTCCTTTCCTCCTTTTCTTCCTTTTCTCTTCCTCTTCTTCTCCTTCCTTCCCCCACTCTTTTTTTTCTTTTTTTTTTTGTGGTGTCGGGGATCAAATCTAGAAGCTCACATAAGCTAGTCAACTGCTCTACCACTGAGTTACATCTCCAGCCCTTTTCAATTTTTAATTGTGAGACAAGATTTCTCTATGCTGCCGAGGCAAGCTGCAAACTTGTAATGCTTTCTTAGCCTCCCTGCCTCAAACCTGTGGTCCTTCTGCCTCAGCCTTAGAAGCTGCTGTGGTTACAGACATGTACCACTGAGTTTGACTGCATTAGACATATATTCTTGTAAGCCGAGAGGAGCATTAGATAACAGGGAGGGGGTTAGCAAATAGTTATAGAACACGCTAGTTATTGAATTTTCCAGGTCAGCTTTCTTTTAGTTTTTTCTGAACCGGGAGACTTTTAGGGCAGCTTATAGGATACCAGTAAATTTATGATTTGATGCCTCGATGGGTGTCTTGGAATGCATGAGTGATTTAGGGAATAATGAAAGTGAAGGACAGCATGTCCTTTGTTGTCACCTAAAGCACTCAGTGCCACAGGTCCTGAGATTGTAGGGGAGAGTCAATACTAGGACATATCATTCGCTTTCACTCTCCAAAAGGGTACCTCGGGCTTTTGACAAGAAAGCACTCCCACAGAGTAATTTGTCCAAGTTTTATTTTCTACTTTCAAAAACACAGTTAATGATAACTTAAACGGACATGGTAATTTTTGCTGAAGTTGAAGTAAAATTAAAAAATTCTTGACAGGTATGGTTATCTTTTCTAAACACAATGAAAAGTTTCCACAGTGTTCAAGACACCAGATAAGAGAAGCCTGAAGGTTTGTTGTGCTGTTCATAACCCACTGAATACAATGGACAGTGCTGGTGGATGGAGAATTTGGGGCAGCAGTCCCATTGCTCCATGATGGTACAGCTTTTGTAACATAAAATTATTCCATGTTATAGGTAGAACAGATTTAGAAATACTCTGAAAGGATTTAATCATCTTCTTTACAAGGATTCATTTTGTGATATTGTCACAAAATATATAAAAATGATAGTGTCATTCTTTTTTAGTTAATTATGGATATTTTCAAGAAAACAGGTTCATAAGGAAAATATATTATATCAAATATTAGGGTCTTGTTCAAATACTCCTTTCCTAACAGAAAAAGAAGATCATTTTTGTTTTTCTACTATAAAAAGACATCTAGTAGTAAAGGCTATCAAGTCCAAGAAATGTTTCATAATTTATGCATTAAAGTTTTGTCACACTACAGTTTCTTTCTATACTCCGGAGTACTGCACCATTGAAAAAGAGTTTTTCTAAAAAGAGATCTCCCTGCCTTTGCACAGATTATTGAGCACATTCAATATCACCTTGGTCGTCTCTGCTCTTAGCGATTCTTCTTCCGTAATGCAAAAGGGAATAATTCCTAGAATAACAACACGTATTTTGTAATTCAAAAAAAATGTAATCCACTTATGTTTGGCAGGAGAGTCTAGAATAAATTAAGACGTGCTACACGCAGAATTGTTTCAGGAAATAAAGATTCCTTAAGTACTATCCTCCTCTCCATTTGTTCTCTTTCTTATACAGTGATGTTTGTTTCTAAGTTTCATGAACTGACAAGAAAAAACAGTTAAGTGCCTCCCTGCCAGGTAGGTCCTGTTGGGATTCTCATGACTAATGTGTAGAGAAAGATTCCTAACTATTCGTTTTCTGCTGATGGTTGTGGCCCAGAGGAGTGTTGTAACTGGATGTGTGTGTGTGTGTGTGTGTGTGTGTGTGTACACATTTTCAGCTTCGCTGAAGGCATTAATGACACTTGTAATATGATGAGGGGAAAATATACTATGTACTGCTTTTCATAATGGCCCAGATAAATGATTAGGACTTAGTCCTTAAATGCAAACGGTCCCAATGTGGAAGCAGCTCTGCATAAGAGGAATGCGCACCTCATTTTGGCTCAAAGAATTAAACAGAATGTGTCCAAGACACCTGCAGAAAATTAAAGACTACTTCTCTGTATGTGAAATTCTCATGAGGTAATTACCCTCGATGTCAGACATAATACTGTTCCCATTAGAAGGAACACATCGAGGGAAAATTGAATAGACTTTTTGTCAGGAGTGCTCCTAAGGATTAATGGGGCTGTCTAGAGCAGTAATTGGAAGGTTTCCCCCACTTTGCATGCAGCCATCCTCACTTATGTCTCTCTCGGGTTTATTATTAGGCCATTGCTATTCTATTTACCATGGAGGCTCAAGCTTCTTCCTTGTTAACATCTCCTGCTAGCACCTTTGTTTCTTTGGAATGGTCTGTTGCCTTTAACCACTTCCCCTTTTGTGCTGGCCTTGCCTTGCTCCCTTTATGTCTTTCCCTAGTCACAGCGCCAAGAGCTGGCAGGAAAGGGGCTCCTTTTCCATGCATCGCAAAGATGAAAGTGACCAAATAGGGCTCGATCAGCTAAAGCATCTCACTTTGTTCGGGGGCTCTTTCATCCTTCAGGGAACTTCCTCAGCAGGGCTGGAACTGAAAGCTAATCTTTCCAACTGTGTTTTGGCATCTGTAACACCAATACCCAGTTTATAGATCTATACAGCAAATGTTCCTTTTATTTGGATTTTTACTATGCCCCTAATTATTGCATGATAAGATTTCTGAGCTAAAAGGAGACTCAGAAATCTGTATCAAATTATTTTCTGTGCTTCTCTAGTGTATGCAGCCATATTAAAAGGATTCACATTAATTTACCATGAGTTATACTGTGTTTATCAGTAATAATGTTCTGGTTTAGGTTAAACTAAAATTGGATTTAAAAGTTCTGGATGTAGAATCAAATTGTATGTCAGAAAAAGTGACTAAGGTGTGGTTGTGTGTGTGCATGCATGGTTGTGTATTTGTGTGTGTGTGTGTGTGTTTGTGAGTCTGTGGGTGTGGTATTATTGGGAGGAGGGATGGAATTGGGGATGGGGAAGGAGGGAGGAGAATGCTTATAGGGGTTAATGATTTGAGATTCTCCTTTTGAGATAATGTATTTGAAGCTAGAAATTTAATCTATTAATTCTGCTCTTCAATGTACTTTTCAGCCTTTGGGTTAAAAAATATACGAATGAAAAATTTCTGCTAATGACAAAAACCAACGTGATTGTTAGAGTTGCACAGTAAGAATGAGGAAATATTCCCTTGTCCCCTGTTCCCTCTTTATTTTTAAGGGTCACATTTGTGAGTCAGTAATTTCAAACTGCTTTGGATTGGCTTTAAGTGGATTCTCCAAAGACAGAGGATTTAGAGGACTGGCATTGCTGTTTATTATGTTAATTTAAAAAATATTCCTTTTTCTGTTTAGAAACACTAAAAAGAAAACCCAGGGCTGGGAATTTAGCTCAGTGGTTCTGCTGCCTGCCTTGTAAGCACAAGGTCCTGAGTTAGATCCTTGGTTCAAAAAAATAAAAACAAAAATAAAACAAAGACAAACCCAAATACTTGATTCTGGTTAATTCTTGTTATTTTCTACTTGTTTATTTCTTATTATTCTTAGCAGAATATAAAGTCTTTAGGGATAATGTCGTACATCTCTTTTGCAAAGGTTCTGCTTTTCAGTAATTGCCTGTTATCTAGAACTCCTTAGGCTCATGATTATGGGTTTTGTAAAATAACTTACCAACAAGTATGCAGATAACATTTTTGACTAGAATATGCCTGATATTTTTGTCCTGTGGAATGTAAATTTTAAAGTGAAAGTTTCAAAAATGCTTTAAAACTTTCTTTTCCCCTATTAAGGATAAAGAATAAAATAAATGACTAAGAAACACTTGTTTTAAATATTGATCTTACAAAAAATTTTCCCAGTTTAGTAAAAAAATCAGCACCTCAGCTGTGACATTCTTATAGCTAATGTTATGCATATGTACATAAAAATTAATACAGCTATGCTCCACTTAAAAGAGAGCAATACAAATACATTTAAAGATGAGAAATTTGTATTATAATAAAAAGATTCAACACAGTTTTTGCTATATACTTAAGTATAATTCAGAATTTTAAATTTAAGCACAGCATTGTAAAAATACTATGCCATACTTAGTAGATGCTCACTAAAAATGTCATCCACATCTTTGTTCTTGTTATTGAGGTTAGGAGATACAGCACTAGACTTTAGCTCATGACAGATAAGACAGACTATGTCGTGTCTCAGTCCCATTCTGCTTGGGTGATGTTGGGAACATTTTTATTCCTAAAATTAAAATTTTTTTGACATATAGTGTATGTGAAATTATTTAAGAATTGTAAAAATTCTACATAGAGAACAATCATTTTGAGAATGTTACTTTCCAGTTCTTTTCTAGGACTACATCCATGAAGTAGCTATCTCTGGAGTACCTTTACCCAGTCATCTATTTTATTCTAAGATTATTTTCGATATGTGGCTGACAGATTTTTGGCAAGAATGTGCTATGATATATACTATGACATGTTAATTATAAAGTATATGAGATTAAAATTTTCAAAATAGTTGATTCTGACAAAGGTTGGCCTATCAAAGCAGCTTTCTTTATGAGATTTGGCCTTTCAAACTGAATGCTGGTGCAGGAGCCAGACTAACAGCTCTCTAAGGTAAAACCCTTCTCTGTTTCACTGGATGTAAGTACATTTACCAGCTGGCCTTGGCCTGGAGCCTCTGTGCCAATCTGGATAGGGCCACCTCAGGCCTGAACGAGGCTGTTCAGCCCCTGGACCTCCTTGCTTCCTGGCCTCCTAGCAGGTTTTCAGCAAAAGCCTAATTAGCAGTGGTGACGCCTGTCCGCCACAGAATGATGGAAGACCATTGGCTGGTGACTCAAAGATCACAGAATGTCTAGTAGGTTGTGAAAATATTTGGTCAAGACTTATTCACTATTTGGACAAGGTTCAAGGTAGGGAAACTCAACCGTGAAAATGTTATATCCCATTTCTAGTTTCTTCAATGTCCAGATACAACTTAAAAATAATCTTAAAACACTCTGGAATTTTAGATGCTTTGAAGATTGATTATTATACACACTCACAAAAGGAGTTATTCTTTTATTAAGGCAAAGCTTTATATATATGTGAGCTATATAATAATATTAGAAAGATGAATAAAATTTTAACTATTATATTGAAATATTATTTTGCTTTTGCCTACATTTTTCACACTAATGCAATGTTACTGATGAAAACAAAGGTAAGCGTTTTCCTTATGAATATTTGCAAAGTAGAGTTAGTAATTTTATTCTGCTTCTAAAAAATAATTATTTTTTATCTGTGATTTTAAAATCTTATATTCATTGTATTTTTGGATGTGTTATAAATAATGTAGCATTTAGAAAGCAGGGTGCTAATTTTTTAACAATTTATTTATTATTTTTGCATGTGCTTCTACCTCTCCTTCCTTCCTTCCATAATTTTTGTAGCACCATCACTGTTTTAGACATTTCTCTTCTCTTTCTAGGTCAGTTATTGTTTACTACTTTCCTGTTATTTTGAGGGATTAAAAACATCAATCTCAAAATGTTTAAAGGAACAAATAAAATTTTGATTGAAATTTTTCTCATCAAAAATTCCATAATTTTTAAGGAACATGGTATTAGCCTGGAAGAAATTTACAAAAATATATCACATGTACAAAGAGTCTATAAAATAGATATTATTATAAAATATAAAATCAATACCTATTTACTTAAATTCACCATATGCATCTTTTGCTCCAATTCATTTTCATTAATCTGTATAGTACTGTATCATTAAATTTCATCATCCTAAAGAATTTCAATATATGAGTATATTGCAATGTATTTCTCTACTCATACATAGCTGAATAAAAACAACAGCAAACACTTAGTTGAACATTTGTGCCAATTGACATTTGTAGTTGTTGTTAGGGACAATACTGCTTTGCAAGTTCTTATATAAATCCAGTGAATAGATATGGGATGTTTTTTCCTTAGGAACAGAATTACTGGCCTGAAGTATATGTAGATATTCATCTTTAAATCCAAATATTTTCCAAAAGGTTTGTACAAATTTATATGTGCACTGGTGGTGGAAAGACTTTCTCTCGTCTCCCATCCTTGCTAAAAATTGCCATCAATTTTTATCTCAATATAATTTTACAATAAATTTCCTGATTGCTAATGAGGATACATATTTCAAACCATTTATAGGCCTTCTGCCTTTCTTTTCTTCAATTTGTTCATGTCTGTTGCAATTTTTGCTTTTTATTTTTTTTCTTATTGGCTAATGAGAATTTATATGTGTTTTGAACACTAGTGCTTGTTGTTTACAAATACTATTTTCTTCCAGGTGGCAGCTTGCCTTTTTATTCTTCTAATGGTGTAGTTTAAGGACTACCTGTTCTAAATTTTAATGTAGATGAATTTAATCAATCTTATTTCTTTGCAGTCTACATTTTGTATTATATTAATGAATCTTTTCATATACAGTGTTCACTAATATACTATTCTAACCATCACCTTAAAAGTTTATATATTACTACTTTATAAGAAAATATTCAATATATCTGGAATTCAGTATTTGTATAGAGCCTGAGATACACTTATATTTCTTCATTTATATAGGAACAACTCTTTCAGTGTATATATTGAACAATCAGTCCTTGCTCCATCAAGCTGCAATGTTAGCTCAGCTAGAATTCAGTTACATATGTGTGGCTGTGTGTATTTCTTTTTGGTTTTATCTTGTTGAGTTTATTGGTACTTTTTAAGTATACAGTCCAGTTACATTCATCATTGGGATCTTGTACCTTTACATGACAGATCTTGGTATGCATTTCTGTTCTATCACTATTCACTCATACTATTTATAAAGCTTTCCACTTCTTTTCTGTCTTAGCTATGATACATTATTATAAATGCTGACATTTATCAAGGTAAGTCATGTTACTTTTTAATTTCATAGGCATTTTTTTCTTGCTAAGGTTCTGTCAGTTCATATGGATTTAACAGTTAGCTTCTTATATTCCATAAAAACCACTCCAGATTTAGACTAGAATTGCATCTCTCCCTAGGCTGGTTTGGCAGACTGTGCATCTCAGTGACTTTTGGAGGTCTTATCCGAAAGCATGACATGTCTCTTCAAAGAGAATAGATTTTTATAAAAGTCTTTCAATGAAGATTGATAATTTTCTTCACATAGGCCTTTGGTATTCTTTTACATTTTCTTTATAGTCTTTTTAAAAGTAATACCTTCATTTTTGTTTTTCGGTACCGGGGATTGTTCCTGGGAGCCTTGCGCTTGCGAAGCAGGCAGCAGAACCACTGAGCTAAATCCCCAGCCCTACCTTCATTCTTTAATTGGAAAATGTTATAAACAGGCACAAAATGCATTAAAGAAATTTTAGCTTAATTATTTGAACTACAAGCATCCATGTGACCATTAAATAGGTTAAGAAGCAGAATATTGGTAGCTTTCTGGAAAAACTGCTTGTATGATTTCCTGACGAATTTCTCTCTTAGCATTTCCTTCTGCCTGATATTTCATTTATGTCTTTGTGTAAACATATAAAAGGCATTTTCTAAGTTTATTGTTTCTATTGTCTAAGTTTATTGTCTCTACTCCTCACTGGTCTCTTAACCTTCTGCAATATGAGTTTTCTCCCTCCTCCAACTGCTTCACCACAATCGGCGATTAAAATAAATCTAAAAAACATTCCTAGGCTTTGAATTTTTCTCAGAAATAAATGATAAAATTAATCATTCTTTCCTTCACGAAACACTACTTTTACTCTTAGTTTCCAATACTCAAAAGATTTTCTCCTCCCTTTTAAGACACGTCTGCTTCCTCCTCTCTTCCCTCCTCCTCCTTCCCTTTCTTTAACTCTTCCCCTTGTCTCTTTCCCTTCCCTTTCCTCCTCTCCCCTTTCTTTTCTCCCTGTCTCCTCTTTATTTTCCCTTCTCCTCCTCTTTCTCCCTCTTCCCCTCTCCTCCTTCTGTTCCCCTCGTTCCCTTTCTTCCTATCTCCTCCTCCTCCTCTACTGCCACCCTTTCTTCTCTGCTTCCTTCTTTTCCTCCTCATCCTCCTTTTCCTTATTCTTTCTCTTTTTCAGAATCCCTACACTCCACCTGGAGAATTCTATCCTGCCCTTCCTCTTTCTAAACATGCAACTTGGGTAATCTCATCCACTGTAGTTCCATCAATTACTGAAAATGAATGAATGGTGACTTGTCCCTATCTTCACTTCCCTGGGGTTTGGAATATCTACCCAGCTGTGTGTTGTTTGTCTCTTGGATGTTCTTTTGCTACTAGACACTCAACATACTCTCAAATTGAACTCGTCATAATTTTTTCCTAATCCATTCCCCTTCTGCAGTCTAATCATAACAAATGCTAGCACAACCCACGTGATTGCTCAAGGCAAAATCTAACATTATTCCTCATTGACACCTCTCCACCCGCTTGAGACAAGATCTTTCTGTGTAGCTCAGGCTGGCCTTGAACTCACTATGAAACTTAGGCTGGCCTCAAACTCATCCTGAGCCTTCTGCCTCAGCCTCGTGAGTGCTGAGACTACAGGCATGCACCACCATGCTCAGCCTTGATTCCTTTCGTTTATGAATTCTGATATATTAACATTATACCCTCTTGATTCTAATGCCTTTTGAATCTGTCTCCTTGTCTTCATTTTCACTAAAGACACCATAGATCAACCTCCATCTTTTCTTCTTTCAACGTTTTTACCACCTTCACATGTGGTTTTAGAGCCTTCAGTCTTCATTCTGCTTTAGTGTACTTTTTATCTGTATAGCCAGATTAGGCTTTATAAAGTAAAACGGAATCATCCCGATTGAAAGTATCTAATTAATTCTCATCTATCTCATAAAAAAAATGAGAACAGGGGCTGGGGATTTAGCTTAGTGGTATCATGGATGCCTTGCAAGTGCAAGGTCCTGAGTTTAAAAAAAAAATGAAGACAGCAAACAAACTTTCTTACATGGTCAAAATGGCTATGCATGATCTGACATCATCTCCCTTTCTGATTTTTTTTTTTGTATTTCCTCTTTTAAAATTTCTTACCATCCTGTCAACACCACAACTATGACACTCTGTTATCATTATAGACTTCATTTGCATTAAACTCTGTGAACAGATTTACCAAAGTTTTTACAAAAAATGGTAACAATGTGATTTAGATTACTTTTAAAATGTCATTCAATGGAATTTGTTATCTATATTACGATTAGCATTTTGTGTTAGATGGGATTGCCTGCTTGTATGTTATAATATAATTAATGTAGGGAAATTGCATGTATGGTCTATTTTTTTGTCTTTACTTACAAATTTAAATATGATTGTCTGAAAAATGTATACAAATCTTTCTGTGAAAGTAGATCAGTGTTCATTTTTCCATATTATATATGACATATTTAACATGGGTATTTATTAAATGATTTTTAAGTGAGTGAATACGTGAGAGAATGTAGGAGAGTAAGATGAATAATTAAGAATTGGTATTTATCTGGAGAAACTATTTGGATCATTTTATATTTGAGCAAAAAGATGAGGCGCAGTATATAAATAAAGGTTTGGAATTTCACAGTGATTATTTTATCTTGGCTCTTCCTGACCCTAGTGGCAAAAAAGCAATTCAGTGAAATATTCACTTTTGAAATAAATTACTTGTTCAAGAAGAACTGATATTGTTTTTGATGATCAAGCTCCAAATTTTCCTGCAACAATAACTGTGTAAAATTTCCTTTACTATTTTGTTCATCCACTATCTTTACCTGTAATTTTGTTTGGTAGAAAGTACTGCTGACGCCATTGTTCTCTAAAGACTTTTTGAACCAGTGGTAGGCAAACTTCATGTGGAAGGGCCAGATAGTATTTTTAGCTTGGTGGGTCCTGGATCTTTTTGCCACTGCTCAATTCTGACTTCACAGTGGGAAAGAAATCATATGGCTATATAACAAGTGGATATGACTGCCTTCCAATGAAACTTTGTTTACAAGAACTAGTTGCAGAATGTATTGGCCCATGGACCATAGTTTGCCAAAAACAACTCCAAAGGAAAAAATGACTGGAGGTAAATGACTCGGACGTAAGCTAGATTAGTACTCAGCTCTGTATTTCTGGTCAGTTCTCTGCTTTTATTAGAGTCAGGGTGATAGATACACATCAGAGCCTGTGTGAACAGGAAGGAAAGGGTGGCTTTCTTGCCTCTAATTTCTATTCGGCTTGGTGATCTCACCAGACACGCTTTTGCATCCCCAAACTCCAAGGCGATGCCTCTGACTTTCGCTTTGAAAAGTAATGCTTTAAAAAATAATGGTTTCAACATTTATTTTACATGAGGAAGATATGTTTGAGATAAATTTGGGCTACTTCCAAGGTAGCCCTAGGGACTCCTGTGGTATATGTGTAAGTGTTTATGAAGTAGAGCTTGCAAATTAATTTTAAACCAGAAATAGCTTGGTAACTGAATGCTTCCTCATTGGAAAGGCAATAGATTTCTCCAAGAAAAAGCAAGCACACTAAGAACAGTCTGACCGCTTCAACAGAATTTTAATAAGTTCCAGAATATGTGGCAAAATATAGATGTGGCAAAGAGAGAAGCTGTGTTCTGCCATATGTTTCTACCCATGTGCTGTATCTGTTTATCTCCGCACTGTGCCATGAGCACTATGATCCAGTTTGGAAAAGAACTGTCAGTAATGAATCTTAAATCAAATTCATATTTTATGTTGTGACATAATTTTGAAAAGCTCTAATCCCCCGATTTCTCTTGGTACAGCGCTGATGAAATAGTGTCACTCAAGTTTTATGCTTGGTATCTGGGTGAAGCATTTGTTCCAGCCTCTGTTTCCTTGCCTACTCAGGTCTTACCATAGCCTGCAATGAAAAATTGTTCTGCATCCAAAAATGTTTTTAAAGCTATTTTCAAAGGAATTGTATGGGCATCTGACAGTGGTGTGGCTCTTAAAATTGTACATAAAAATTCACAGGTGAGCTTGTGAAGATGCTTGTGACTTGTGTGCAAAAATTGTGACTCTGTAAAATTCAAGATTTGCCCAGGAATCAGTACAGGTGACTCTGAGGCAATTGGTCCATAGACTTTACTTTGAGAAACACTGTTCTTCAAACTCACAGATGACTCATTGGGATAGAAATTGAACTTCATCTTTAGGTTGCCTCCAATGCGTTCTCTGGTGTATGAAACATTTTCGATCTGAAACAAGGACTTCGTTCAGCAAGGCCCCACTGGCTCACACATTCAACAATAATACCATGGAAGTCACAACAGAGTGGCAGATGCCTGGCTGTCGCTGATCATGTGGTGGAAGTAATCATATTCAGCAATAAAATCCAGAGTAAGGATGGTTTAAACCTATTCAGTCAAATCAGTTTCCAGAAATAAAATTCATTCTTAAGAATGAAGAATAAGAGTATGCAAGTCATTAAAATCATTACGTTAACCAAGCAAAATCTCTTAAAAGAGATGTTAAGTTTCTGCCTTTGTTTTAAATATAGCCAGGTCACTTTATCTTATAATTCTTTGCACTGACTGCTAAGACAAAAATCTGAGAGTGAACTGAAACGACATTTCTGAGTTTCGTACTTGAAGTCATTAAGCAAATTTGATAATAGCTCTATCATTAATAAAGAAAGTGTGGAGAAATATACTATTGTTTTGTGGTTGAAAAGATATTATTATTTTCTGACAAATTTCCCTTACATTCTATAATAATTCATAAATATTTAGAAGAAGTGGAGCTAATTAATCAATAATCTCAGTTTTCTTATTATGTCCTCTGTCCTTCTTCCACCATTTTTTTTCTTTTCTTCCTTCCGTGTTACTCCTCTCATCCTGTTCTTATTCTCTTTCATTCCTCCTTTTTCTTCTTAAAAATATACACATGTAAGGAATAGCTTTGTTAAATTTATAATTGTGTAGGACAGCAAAATTCTTTGTCTAATTTTGATCCTATCCTTAATTAATATAATTTTGAGCAATTATTTTAATTTCTTATTGACCATTTTCTCCACTTATTATGAATTATACAACCCTTTTTATTTTTATTTTTTTGAGACTGTATCTTACTAAATTGTCTAACTTGGCCTCAAACTTGTGATCCTCCTGCTTTAACCTCGCAGAGTGCTGGTTGTAGGTGCTTCTTTTGCCCCCACATAGCCAAATGATATCCTCTGCCATGTTATAAAACAGCATGAAGCTCTAGTGAGATATAGCCAAGTGGGATTTGAGTTTTCAATCTCTAAAACTTTTTTCCATATAAAGCCTCGAGCCTTGAGTATTTTGTTATAGCAGCTCACAATAAACTGATACAGACCAGACAAGTAAAAAAATGGAAGAAGCCAAAAACTTTCTTTTTATTTTCATCCTATGGCAAATGTTGTACTGTATACCTGGGCCACTTTGAACAGTGAAACATGTATCATGAAATGTGCATTCTGACAAGAGTTAGATGTTTGGCACAATGATGTTGAAGGCAGGATTCATCTGGGCTCAGAATTTCTAGCTCATATGTTTTCTGAATAACCATGAGACAAGCAGGCATATATGGATGTTTCATACAGTGGGCTTTTTCAGAGAATTCTATTTTTGTATTCTTTATATAGCCAATGTTTGCTTTGATATTTTGTTGTACCTCTTAGCATAGTGTCATTTCAAACAAGAGAACAGTGCTCTCTACCTGAAAAATTATGTTTTCTGGAAATCTTGTTTAAGGCCAATACCAACTGATGGACATAAACTAAGAGTAATCAGGGCTTTCATATTATATAGTACAATTCTTTAGGAAGAATCCAAGTAATTAAATGTACAACCTATTTTCTCAAATCATTTAATAAGACTTAAAAGGTTTTATACAATCAAGCCAATTAGAATGTGATAAAAATATTTGCTAAAGAAAAATGATAAAAGAAATATAGACAAATGACATAAATTTGGTTGAGAATGGGGATAGGACTGAAATACTCTTGTCACTAGTTACTCATTTGCTTGGGTTCAGTGCTGAATTCAACTGTAAAGTTTCTAGTAGTCAAGAAAAATATTCAGTTATTTAGTTTTAGTTGTCCATTAAGTAAATAAAAAAATTACTCAGGAGAGGTACAGAGTCAGACTTCCAATATAGCAACAATGGAATTACTCTTCTTCACTTTTTAAAAATAAAATAAAAGCCTATGTGGTAGAACCCCAATCATCAAAATAATCTAACTTTTTATAACTTGGAAATCATTTAAATTTACCATGTGGGGCTATCATGCCAAGACTACACAGTGACAAGAGTTCTTCAAACCCAAAACCCCAAATCCTGCATATATGTTAACTACAGGCTTTATTCTCATTATTTATTGCTAGTGGATACCTTTTTGTGTCATTGTAATGTGATTAAGAATTTAAAATTGACATTCAAAACTGAAGAAATTTGTTGTACTCATCTAATAGAGCTCTCTTCTGAGAGCTGATGCATAGCTCTTTTTAACAGTTTTAATATTCACCTGAACAAGTTTTTTTGTGTACATTCATTTATAACTTCTTATAAGGAGGTGCTGCCTGACATCTGTTTCAAATCAGATTTTCCCTAATTTTTATGGATGCCCTCTTGTTCCATCATCTGCATTAAAATTCAAACGCAGACAAGATCTAGTCCATGAGTTCTTCTTCTGTATAGTAAATCTATAAAATCTATCTTTACTGCCTTGTTTTGCAGATCTCTTCTGCAAGCGTTTGTCTTTTTGGCATTCCTTTCTTTCACCTTTGACCTGAAATCAGGCATAGTTTGGGTCCTTCTTTTGGCATGTCTAGCTAAAGCATCTTTCCATAAAGGAAAAGAGCTAATCAAGTTGGCAATCCAAGAGAGGTCTGCGTATTCTCACTGCTCAGATTTTTTTCAACCTTTTCTCAGTGCCTTTTCTTATTTCTGTGGAGTTTTAAAAATCATTCCCATACACAGTGAAGACATCTGGATACTGTGAATATGTGTCTGGTTGCATGTGGTGTGTTTTGTTCTTTTTAAAAGATTCTAATGCTAACTCTTCTGCTCTTGTTCCTTCTTATAGGATTGGTAAAATTCTGACGTTGAGTGGACTCCTTCTTTCCCAGCAAGGTAAACCGTTTGGAAATTTTCTTGGAAATCATCTGTGTGAAATCTCTTCTCTTTGGAAAGCAGACTACTTGTGAAGTGCTGAGAGATTTATTTAATTAGGAGGGACAGAAGCCTGCTTTGAATTGCCTAAGGCTGCACCTCAAATTCTTTAGTTGTGAGAATAGTGGTCATTGCAGCACATCATTTAAGAATAAGAGATAGGGATTAACACATTCAGGAATTATTCTATGACGTTACATGAACAACTTTATGATTTCTATGCTCCAGTGGTTTAAAGCATTGTCAGATATAGTTGAACAATAATTTACTTATCACTCAATGTATTTGACCTATATATATATATATATTATAATTACAAAGATAATGAATAATATATTTTTCATTCTTCTGAGCTTATAGTCTGATTAAGAGAGAACTTATTCAAAACAAATGAATTGTTTTATGGTTGATGTTTAGAAAAGATCTTCATTTTAGAAAGATCTTCAGTACATGGAGTAAAACTAGCCAACCATCTTCACATAGTAATCTTTGCTTCTTATAACTGGTTTTCTATTCTGTGGTTTGTAACATGTTTGTGGAGGAGTTTACC
Organism: Fukomys damarensis; assembly: GCF_012274545.1. Taxonomy (NCBI): domain Eukaryota; kingdom Metazoa; phylum Chordata; class Mammalia; order Rodentia; family Bathyergidae; genus Fukomys; species Fukomys damarensis. The sequence continues at coordinate 1,749,590 of NW_022900950.1, read as the reverse complement.
AAATGTTTTGTAATATCTTTGTTATCTCCATTTGTTCAGACATCTAAAAATCCTTTTGCATTTGTAGAAGCAATGATTTATAATTCTTGGACTTAATACTATTGCAAATGGATGGATAAATTAAGAATATTCTTAGATTTTCACTAACTGTAGTGACTTAATGATAGTTTTCTATTGTTTCTGTTTTGGACTGATAATTGTTTTAACTTGTAACATGGCCTTTAGACTGTGGCCTTACAGTTGCTAATGTATTATAATGAGTTTTTATGTCAGTGATAAATCATGCTATTCGTTATAAATATAGCCACCATCCTATCCTGTTTCACTCCACTTTCCTATTCTTCTAAATGTTTTCAAAGAAGATAACATGATTAAAGTTTATATAAAATTTTAATATGTCATTATTGGGTTAATATGTTCTCTAACTATCTAAAGAATCCTGGTCATCCTGATGACTTATAGAAAATATCAAGAATATAGGAAATCACATGAATGATAACTTATAGAATATTGCCAGACCATCAGTACGAAGATCAGGAGATTGAAAATTACAACCTGTTGGTCAAATTTTGCCCACTGTCAAGTTTTGAAAATAAAGTTTTATTGTAACACAGCCTTATCCACTTCTTTACTTATTCTCTATTATTATACTGCAAAGCCAAAGTTGAAGCATTTTCACAAAGGTCATATGTTATAATTACTATTTGGTCATTGCAGAACAAGTGTGCTAATCTCTGATTTTGAGAATGACTCAGCTTTCTACTGTGTACCTTCTTAGTACTATGGTGAAAACATAGTTCAGTTTTTCTCTTATAGCACCTGTCTATTTTACTGGATAGGGCAAATTAGGACATGTAAAAAGCTCATAATTTAGCTTACAAACTCACTGATTTCACTTAAGTAAGTGTGTTTCAAAATCATTATAGCCTGATGTGACAACTTAGCCAAACTCTTGCTTTATTTAGTATTTTGATACTCTTGGGATATATTGATCTAATTAAATCATTACATTTAAAGGCTTTTTGGGGAAGGGTAGTAAAATCCTTAAAAATTAGCAAGATGAGCACCTCCTAGAATTCAGACTTTATGCTTGATTTCTATATCTGAGTGGCAGTTAAATTCCAGAAGGTAGAGTAGTCACAACCTGGAAAAATGCCACACCATGTTTCAAGAATGATGTTTAACTTCTCATATTCTCTACCACCAAATTCTCATTCTACCAATGAAAGACTTAAATTTAGTGTGGTTAAATAGTTTAACTGAATTTATGAACTGATATAAGTAGCTAAGTGAACATTTGACTGTAGATCTGAAAGTTTTCATGACCCTTGCTTCTTAAAACCATATCAAGACATGTGTCTTCTGAACAATCTACTAGTTCAGGTTTGTGGACATTTTAAAAAATAGCACTAGAATATCTCTCAATGATCAGGCTGGCAGTAACCTAATAACGAAATAGCCAACAAGATACTCAGGTCTAATACAGTGGACCTTTGACTTATGAACTCAATGGGTTCCAGTGCACTGGTTGTAACTCAAGTTGGTTGTAAGTCAATACAGCTGAGATCTGAGTGTTTACCTGGGTACACACTATAGATAACAAGAGGCAGATGAATCTTTCATTAACCCAGTTAACCCAAGTTGTTCCTGTGTCAGGCCGGTCATAACTTGAGAGTCCACCATATAAGCTATTGTGTGAAAGGAGAGCATAAAATTCCAAAATGATGCATAATTCAAGGAGCCCATAAAGTTTTATAAAAAAAAAAATCGAGTAGAGCTAAAAGCATTCTCAATTGTGTCTATCCAGTATCCTATTTCTTTAGCAAATGTAGGAAAAGTTCTATTTCCCTCCTAATTTCTTTTGCCAAGGCTTCCTTTTTCATAAAGTGAACACCATTATATGGCAGAGTGAATGGAGAATAACCTGAAAATGAGAGATGAAAGTGATCCAACAGGATAGTCAACAAACTTTTTAGTTATTGTACACACAAATAGAATGCTGTCCAGCTCAACTAAAATAACCAGCAGCCATTTCCTTCCATGTTGGTTTCTATGGGTTCCTTATAATGGCAGACTCCTGTCAAAGTCATTGTTTTTCTACTCCTAACATTGCATGTAGAAAAAGAACAGTTAAACGAAGTCCTCCAGATTTATAAAATATTTGAAATGCTTTAGTTCCTTTGAGACACAAACTTTATATGAAATAAACTTTTCTAAGAATTAAAGAAATATTAGGGATTACATATTTGTGGATTGTTATCTTTTGTTATCAAAATTTCCCTGAAGCAAATAGGTTTAACCTGAGTTATTGATTTATACCTTGAATCAATTATAAATGGTTTTCATAAAATTTAAATTTGTATGTTGCACAGCTTATGTTTCAAAATGAATAAATACGTTAAATTATGACCCGAACTTTTAAAAGTTGTTTTTTTTGCATATAGATGCTAGTAATTGGATCACAGGGAATATAATTATGTATTAATTATTAATTAGGGTACCAGAAAGCACGTTAAATAAAAAGAAACTAGAAAGTAAAGAATTTGTTTACTTCTTTTTATAAATGTAACAAATTCTAACCTCTTTATTGGCTCTGTTGTCAAGTGAAATCTGTTGGTCATAATGACAGAAAAAAAGAATTAATTGATTCACCTCTAGGTAGTGCTAAGTATAAGCTTGCATCAGGGAGGTATTAAATTTAGAGGATGTGACTAAACAGTAGAATATATATTATATATATATCCATATACTTATATATGGATATATATATAGTCCTCATATTTTACATGTAAAATTATAACCGTATTATAACAGAAAACGTGTGGGGTGGCATTAAGTTGAGTTAAATTACAGAACATGCATATATGGGCCCTCTTTCCAACATTTTAATAATAGCATACAATTCCAAAGGTTGTTTTAAGAATATATGTCAAACCAATCTTATGATTGATTAAATGGCATCATAAAATAAGAATCAAGGAGAAGTCTGGGAGAAAACACTATCATACAAAGTTTGAACCTTAAAGTAATGCCAGTATATGAATTTAAATAGTAATTAAATGAGTATAAAGTACCGTTTTCTAAGTACTGTATATGAACCATGCTAATCTCATTGTCTGGCTTTGATTAGCCTATTAGAACAAGACTGTGAGGTCATTAAGGAAATTAACATATTCCAGGTGTGTTATTTTACTGGCACAATGCCATTGTGGAAATGTGTTTAGTCATGTGAAACCAAGTAAGATATAATTTAATTCGAATGTGCAAGATAAAACTCAATCTAATACTACTACACTGTGGCATTTTTCCCCTAGTGCCACCAATAACAAAATCTGAGCTTTTAGTAATATGTTTTAGCAAATCTATCTTGGAAAAACTCTCTTTTCAATTTCAAATTCTACATAATGTATGAGAGTTGTAAAACATTTTACATTTTTGATTGTTGATTTGAATATTTTTTGCAGAGTAATGATAATATTTCAAATATTATGTAACTTAAGTTAGTGAACTTATGTTCACCCTTACAAATTTTTAAATTTATTTATTAACTTAAAAACTTTGAGTACCTGGTATATCATGCTAGGTATGAATGAATGAGTAAAACATCACCCAAGTTAAAATATCTTTCCGTTCAATTAACTGAAAAATAATTTTTTCCTGTGAATAATATGTCTGTAATATTTTGTCAATTATTTTATTGCTAAGATGTATCTAATTCCTAAATTAGTTAAAGTATTTTGGAAAAGACACAAGTATTTAAATTTGAGTTGTGGAGATTTTTACACAGAGAAAATCATGATGTTATTTTTAGAAAACGTAGTGTTAAAATAAAGACCGTATACACCTTGTTTTAAGATGAAATTCTTCATGAACACCTCCAAAGAGTCTTATCCATTTAAGCCTTTTCAGTTTTACAACAGAATTAATGTTTTCATTCAAAATGATTTTTAATATTCTTTTTATATTTATTTTCTCACTTTCTCACAAGAGAGGGGAAATTAACATTTATAGAAGAAGTCAGTTTTCCTGATTCTATATGAAGAACCATATTTTCTACAGCATATATATTTTCCTGACAAAGTATTCATAGAAATATGTTTTGAATATACCCAAATTATTATTATTCTTTTTCTAAGACAAGACTATTTTAAATTATTTTCAGTCATTTTTCCCATTTAGTTTAATAGTGAATGGCACCTGGAAAGAATAGAAAAATGTTCAGCTGCAATTCTGTTTTCACTAGGTTACACTGGGAAGAATTTCTTTTTTAAAAACACAGATGCCTTGAAAATCATTATCCTTACATTGCAAAGTGTAAAACATTATACTGAAGTATGAAAAATGTGATTCAAAACTGTAGTCTTGGATACTTTCTAACTTCTCTTATATTAATATGCTCAATTATATCCATCACATCCTGTTTGCTTGCATTTTCAGGGTAAGATAAACGTTCCACTGAAATTAGCCAAACCTAGATGTTCAAACACATTTCCTTTCCATTTCTTCACAAAATATGGCAAATGGGAATTAGTTCTTAATTAACAATCTTACTACCAAATAATACAGAACATTGCTGATATTTCTGTTCTTTAATCCAATTTGGGTTTTAATATTAGGGCTTGTGTACTCAACTTGCCTCTTTTTATCATTTAATTGAAAATCTTTTGAGATATATACATTGCTAACTCTTTCAATCATCAGTTTTGTAAAAATGAATTTGTAAGTTTTTGTTTCAAATCCTCCACAACTATTTAGAAATGAATAAGAAATATAACATTTTTTTTTTAAAAAGCACCAAAATATGTCATAAAGATTGGAGGAGTCCAGAACAAAGAAAACTTAGGGCACAATGAAAATGGATTGAAATCAGATACAGTCTTCATCATTTCTAGTCTGGTTATCAGGATGTTAAAGATGAACAAAAGTAGATCTTTCTGGTTTCAAGCAATATTTTTTTGAGATACAATTGTTTAACTGCTAGCAGTCACTTTTAAATGCTCAAATTTTGGACAAAGGTCTTCATTACCAAAAGCAGACAGAAATTTCCATTTACAATTAAATCATTATTACCATTTCTTTTTAAAAGAATTAATAAGCAGATGTAAATGAAGAGGTAGAAAATTATTTAACTATTTAATTGAAAAACAAAACTATCATCTTTCTTATTTGCTACTAAAGTAATTCATTTGGGAAGTCTTAGAATGGCTTCCATTTATAAATGTAATTCTAAATCTAATATAATCTAATTTTATAAATTACTTCTTAAACAATATTCTTGTATCACCTATTTAATAGATTTCATTTTTAAATTTTTGTTTTAGGTTTTTCTCCCTTTGGCATCTCAACAGTCTATAATGTTTTTTAAAATTATAAGAAAGAATGGCCAGTTCTTTCAGGTAATTCTGTTTTAATTCTGCTTCATTTTTATTTATTTATTTGTTTATTTTTTAATTTTTGCAATGCCAGAACTCAAACCCAGGGCTTTGCACATGTGATGCAAGTATTCTCCCACTGAGCTACCTTCTCAGTCCTACATATCTTAATTCTAGAGAAGAGATTTCATTCATAAAAATGTTGTGTCCTGAACTGAGAGAAATTAAAAGGGGATGATTCATGCATTGCATAATAAGAGACATGTTTTTGCCCGGGCTTGCCTTTCCAGATAGAGAAATATTATATCCTATTTTTTTGAAATATGATGGTTCAAATGAATTGTCATGTAAATTTTTCCTTTTTTCCTTTTTGGTACATCTACAGATGTTACTGAAAGAGAAACTTCTTTATCAAAATTGTACAGAGCATACAGATGTGAAATAAGAGGAATGTCTTGATATAAAGGTAAAACTTGTACAGAGAGAGATAGAGGGAGCTAGAGAGATCTAATTATTCTCCTGCCAATATGGATGAACATCTATAATTTTTCCTATCTTATAATACTAGATAAGTTATATTCTATCCAAAATAGACACTCAGAGTTGCCCTTGGGACAGACTCAATTCAAATTTTTTTTTCAACAGATTGTAATATTGACTAAGTGAGCCAACAATGTTTCTTTTTTTATTCAGTGTGTTTACGTGTTTATTAGAAGAAACTCTGCAAAAGGTCTCCCCTCAGAAACTATTATAAAAGGTAGAAAAAGTTATTTTCATTTTATTATAGTTAAGAAAAAGGGGTAAGATTTGACTCTTAAAAGGTGTTAGGTTTGAGATATAAATAATTCTCCCTGTCACTTGAAATTAAAAAAAAAATATATATATGCATACATACATAATTAACACAGCTAAATAACTTCAGATGAATATTTCCACATGCCTCAAGTTAAGTGTAAACATGTATACCTACATTTTAGTTATAATATTATTTGTAAAGTCTGACTTATTTTATTCCTTTTTCTTATATTTGATTCAAGGTAGACAACGTTTTAAGGTGTTTACTGAGATCGCACCTTTGAGAATCAGACATTTAATTTTATGATAACAAGATAGTAATAGGAAGATGTTTCCTGTGCTCAATGAAATAAGTTTCTGAAATGTAAATGGAACAGGTATCTAAAGATCACATTTACTAGAGCTTATTACTGGACAATGAGAATGTTTTGATTTCTGATAAAAATTAAGAAGTTAGAAAGATAGCTTTGAAACAGAACATGGATCATTTATTGAAAAAGTCACATTTCCTATGATTCATCTAACTTAAGCATTGAATAGTGCAAAAACTAAAATGAATTCAATTTTATTAATTATTTTCAGAATTAATAAGTATTCATAGTTATAGGATGAAGAAATAAGGGCCAGAATGTTGCATGCTTTGTTTGATTACTAGCATAAAGTTCATTTACTGCAAGGTTGTACTTTTCCTTTGTATTCTTACACCAAACCAGACTAGAATTTTTTAATGTGCATAAAGTTTTGACCCCCAAAATGTCTACTTCATAATTCTAAGAACCCCTGAATATGTTAGATTATATAGCAGAGTAATTAAAGTTGAATAAATTAAGGTGACAAATTAGTTGAACTTACAATAGAGATATTATCCTGGCATATTCAGGTGTATCCAGTGTAACTATAAGAGTCAATCAAGGTGGGTGCAAGTGAGAGGCAAAATCATCGGTCAAAGAGAGCATATGTAAGAAAGGCTCAGCTAGCTATTGCTGGCTTTGAATAATGAATAAAGGGGGCTCAGCCAAGAAATACAGCCTGTAGAAGATGGAAAAGCAGCGAAAACAGGTTCTCCCAGAGTCTCAGAAAGCAGCCCAGCAAATAATTGTCTTTTGGCCCGTTGAGACTATTTCACACCTCTGACTTCCAGAAGAGTAAGGTACGAAATTAGTGCTGTTGTAGGATACTAGTTTATGGCACTTTGTTATAGCAGCAATAGGAAACTAATACAAGATAGAAATGGGGATATAAAATTTTGATTTGGAGGGGGAACTTAATGCTTTCTATACCTTGGGAATGAAGGATCATGTTAAAGAAAAGTTGAAAATAAAAAGGACTTGTATGGACTTTGTTACTTCACAGTTCACAAATAAGTTTGTTTTCTGTCCTACAATTTTTTTTTCAGGTCAGTGTGCATCATGCACATGACAGACGTTTTTCCATAATTGAACAATAGCACACATTTTTACTCTAATCTCTGTAGGAATTCCTTTACAATGCTGCTTAAATTGTTAAATATACATTAAAATTTTTACTCTATTTGTATGAGTTCATGGTTGTGCCTTAAGGAGTTTATTAATGTTTTAAAAATTTATCTGTTAAATAGGAGTAATGCTCTTCGTACCCTAGATTTGGCCAGGATTTTATCTTATGTGGGAGGAACATTCATTTGAGTGTTTATTTTCTATAATTAGAAGGGCTAGTCTATAAGAAATTCTTGATGCTTTGATCTTGTTCATTGACAAACTGGTTTCAAGACCTACATTGTTTTCTTTTTCTTTGTTTTTGTTCACACACTTAAATTTGCTTTATTTGAGATTATTTGGGTTCACTGCTATTTTCATGACAGCTAAAGGACTGTGGTAGTGACCTTCCAGTCCCACTGTGTCTATAATAGCTTCCCTCCTTTGTTTCCTGGGTCCCTCTCAGCAGTCATGCTGAAAGCAGCTTTATTAAGACCAGGCAGATGTAGATTTGACTTCTTGGAAAGATTCCTGGGAACACTGTCACATGAACTTTACCAAAGTCTGTATCTGATAAACAAGTCCCTTATTCAAATTCAAGCAAGAGAATAAGTAAACTGGCACAGCTGGAAAACAGAGCAGCATCACACAACAATATGTCCTCCAGTTATTAGCCCCTCACAGTGGCTCACTAGTTTTCTTCCAGGAGTCAAACCAAATAATGTCACTGAACCACCCAGTAATGCCTTGTAATTGTGACTTTTTGTTTTTAAGGTATATAATTTAAAACTTTTTAGTGAAATGAGGCATCTGCCTTCTCTTAGTATCTGGCAAGATAGAAACTTTAAAAGCTATAGAGACTCATTTGCTTTTGGATAGACCTGCAATTGATAGATTAAATCTCAGTAAGAGTTGACTCATGGATGTATGACTTTACATTAAGAAATCAATCTGGACTGGGGATTTAGCTCGGTGGTGCCTCTGCCTGTCACAAGTGCAAGGTCCGAAATTTGATTCCTGGTAAAAAGAAAGAAAAAAAAGAAATCAATGTATATTTGTTAATGGCTAAGAAATTCTACTGTGTAATATGTTAATAATTTATTTGAATGCTATTTCTAATATATAGTAAAGTAATTGGTTGATTTTTGACTCTGATTCCTAGGTTTTCTCCATTGATCAGAGTGTCTTTGCTGCATTCCTGGGGCAACAACTGAATTTACTTACACTAAGAGATGATTCAGAGACCTACACAGGCTAAGCTGGAAAGTCCACCCATGTGACTAGAAAGTTTTGACTTTGAGACATGTGGGCTAGTCCTGATCTGACCTTGGTGGTGGAAAAGAGAGCCGGGAATTGGATTCAAGCACATGGACAATGATTCAGTCAATCTTGTTTTTATCTTACAAACTCCAATAAGATTCCGCACATGTGCCTTGGGTTAGCGTTTTGGTTTGGTGATACCTGTTGGTGTGCCAGAGGACTCCTATTTCCTCAGTTCTCTGGAGCTTCACACTTGGGTTGCTACCTGAACTCACTCCTTATGTCACTTCATTTGGCCCAGTTCCTCTATAAGAAAGTTCTGATTATATGTTTAGTATTTCCTGGAGTTCTGTGAGTCATTCCAGCACATTATCGAACCTAAGGGGGTAGTTGTAATCCCTAGATCTGTAAACTGTTGGTCACAAGGGCAGGTAGTCTGAAGACCCTGGAGATTGCACCTGGTGTCCCAGCTGTGGTCAGACTTGGCAAAACTGTGCTGTTCGCCTGTGAAGTGTGACTTACCTCCAACTAGTTAGTGTCAAAAAGAACAGTGTAGCCAGTTACAGCTTTCACACTGAGAAATAGAACTATATCTACATCTATATCTGTATCTATGTGCATCACAGTCTTAATGTTTTACTTTAGACTTTTCATGCATACATTTACACTACTACACAATATATTTAAGTGACATACTTTAAAGTAATTTTCATGTTAATGAATTTTAAATAGCTCTTCAGTAGAAACATGCAGAAAGGAATTAGCCTAATGTTTTTATGAAACAAAAATTGTGGCTTATTATCCAAATGCCTACTTCTATTTACTACAAAATTTGATTAAGAATGCCGAGACTCTAATAAGACACCGATATACATAGTTTTGCTAGACTAAGGTAAACTATTTACATGATTGTATTTTAGGTCCTTATCTTGGACTCAGAAATTATTATGATGACAAAATTATTTTTTGATTATCATCTAAATGCTTCCTACCATAAATTATAATATAACAAGCACTGGCCACAGTGTATACTCTTTTAATTGAAAGAATGTTCATGATGCAAATATTAATATTACCTTTCTTACTGATAAGGAATCTGAGGCATAATAGTGCTACATATATTTTGAAAGTTATATAAGTAGTAGATCACACAAGCAGTAGTAATCCTATTTTGCATTGCCTTTGTCTTTGTTAGCTAAGTATCAATTAATAGTGTTTGTGTTTCACATAATTTTCATATACTGTGGTTTACTTAGTAGAATTGGATACTTGAATTCATTGTCAGCAATTCTTTCTCTCTCTCTCTCTCTCTTTCTTTTTTTTTGGTACTGGGGATTGAACTCAGGCCCTTGCTCTTAAGAGGCAGGCGGTGAACCACTGAGCTAAATCTCCAGCCCTAATAGTTCATGTATTAGTGATATTCATGGAGCATCTACTATGTGTCAACTATTGGTCAAGCTCAAGGAATACAGCTCTAAATAAACAGAATTATTTTGCTTTAGTCCAGGGCAGGAACACTGACAACTGTGAGTCAACAGGGATGTAGACTGACTCCCCAGAGTGGGTGGCCAGGTGTTCCAGCACACTCACTCATGGAGCATACTCTGGTCTTGGGGGCTTATGTATCCTTCGCATCTGTGGACAAAAATCACAGAGCGCTGAAAGCAGAAAAGGAAAGAAGCAGAGTGATTTCAGAGCAGAAAAGCAACAAAATAACTGCATGGAACATTATTTTAATCATTTTCATTAAATGATTCATTCTCTTTCCTTTTCCCTCCTGCCACTCTTTCTAAACGAATTGAATGTTGTTTTACAATTCTGAGATTGTATGAGAGTTGTTTGATACTGAAGATTCCTACATGTTACTTGACCTCATGTAATTCTTTCTATTCTTTTTTCCCTCCCTTGTCAGTTTGAGATGACAAAGTCTCCAAGCTCTGTTCTGGTTCTTTCTTTTATTACCTTAAATTCCTTTTTGATAATCTATTGCCATTTTATAATCTATTTGTTTTATTCATATATACACACACACATATATGCAAAATTGAGGAGAAACTAATTTTTTAGACAAAACTGTAGCACTCTAAAAAGTAGTTGTCTTTGAGACTCTGTAGGGACTTAATATCATATATATGCCACAGGATGGAAATGAAACCCATACAATATTAGTAAACTTTTATTATAAATTACTTGTGAGAATTTGGGACAATATTATGTATTTTTAAAAATTTTTACTTTTATGTGAGTGGAGCTTCTTTTCAATCTAAAAACAGTAGCTGTGTGATAATGATTATCATAAATATTTGGCTAATGAGTTTCTTATATTTTAAATAAGTTATCTATTAAGAATTTAGGAATTTTCTTTGTGTTGGTATGGATAAATTAACCCATTAAATTGATGTTTCAAAGTACTTACAAATTTTGTCTCATTTATTTTTAGATACAATTAAAATATTTTTGGGTTTATGGAACTGCGATTTGCATAAGTAACTGAAGTGTAGAAGATAATTATCTGAAAAATTCAGGAAAAGTAAATTTTAACGAGTTGTTTATATTTATTCCTGATTTGTCATCTGTTTGGCCTAATTCTTCTTGCTCTTTTATGTCTATCCCTAAGTGTGTTAGCATATTTTATGTCATGTGGAACTGCATTTAAATATTAGTATTAAAATAAATTAATATTATCTTACATCTAAATACCAAATAAAAAGTGCTTTGGCAATATGTTATTTAAGAATCCTCCTCTCTATATATTTACTTAAAATTTAGGAACACTTGAAGTGTTAAAACAAAATAGATGGGAGATCTTTCATTTGAGGTTGTTTGCAGTTGCCTCACTTTACTTAGGCAAACTGAGTTGCATCCTGGAGGCAGTTCTTCTACCTGATTAAAATAAAACAAAAAATAAATCTCAGCCACTCATAGTCAGCCAGAGAGTCTGTGTGACTCGGGGCTTCGCATTTAACTATATCCAAATAATGCAAATGCCTGTCCAGCCGTCTCTTTGCCTAACATCCACGCTCGGCCTAGAAAACCCCAGGGCTCAAGCTAAGGAAGTGGAGCTGTCTGAACCTCTTGTGGCTCTGGCTGCCTTCAGGAATGTTTTTCTGTTCCAGTAAACTTTGTTTAATTTGCCTGAAGTTTTCTTATTGACTAAAGGAAAATAAGACTGCCAACAGTCTTCTGAGTTTAGTAAAGTTTAACTCATCTCATGTTGTGTTGAGGAGTATGATAAACTTATAATGATAAGCTTATAATGACAAGCATTTATTGTCCCACAGTTCATGTGCCAGCTTAGCAAGGTTTCTGCTCGATGTGTCACAAGGCTAAAATCCATGTGTCGCCCTGAGGTACAGTACTCCCTGAGGCTTCATGTCCAAGCCCAGGTAACTGGTAGAATGAGTCATTTCCTTGTGGCTCACAGAACTCATAGAGTCTTGCTTTTCAGAGACTAGCAAAAGAATCTGGCTTCTAGATAATGATGGAGATGACATCATTATTCTTTTTTCTTTTTTGCAGTACTGGGGATTGAATCAAGTGCAATACTTCACACATTCTAGGAAAATGCTCTACCACTGAGCTATATCCCCAGGTCTTTATTTTTATTTTTAATGAAAATATTATTGTATATACTTATACCATATGACAGTGTTATGGGATATATATAGTAGAAATGTTACTATAGAGTGAAACAAATTAACATCATTCATCTCACATAGTTATCCTTTCTTATGTTAAAGCCAGCTAAACTTACTCCTTTAATAAGAATCACAGTTACAGTATGATTTTGTTGCCTGTACTCTTCATGTTGTACATTATATCTCTAGGCCAGTTCACTCTACCTATCTGCTGCTTTGTATCCTATGACCAGTAACTCTGCTCTTCATACCTCCCCTCATCATCTCTGATAACCACTCTTTTATTCTCTGTCTCTCTATGTTCAAATTTTTTGATCACACATGTGCGATTATACAGTTTTTCTTTCAATGTCTGACATTTCACGAAGCATATCTTCCAGGCTTGCTCATACTGTGGCAAATAGCAAGATCTTATTTGTTTTTAGCACTGAATAATTTTCCACTGTATTTAAATACTGCTGGGCTTTTAGTTCAGTGGCACTGCTCCTGCCTCACAAGTGAAGGTTCTGAGTTCGATCTTTGGTATCAAAAACAAAACACCAAAAAAAATCCCAAAAAACATAATTATGTACTACCAATTCTTCATCCATTTGGACATTGTTGGGTTGTTTCAATATCTTGGTTTGGTGAATAGCGCTGCAATGAAAAATGGGGATCCAGACATCTTTATGATGTAATGATTTCATTTGCTTTGGGTATATATTCCCAAAAGAGGACTGCTAAGTCATACGGTATATTAATTTTTGAAGGACTCACTTGAATATATAAGGTTTAACAACAACAAGTTCATTTTTTCAAATGCAATTGACTAGACCCTGATTATATATGCAGATTTTTATGTAATATAACACAGAAGTGCTATTGAATCAACTTTTCAACTGCTGGTTAAAAACAAATCACAGGACCCCTTTATGCTCATTAGTTGAATATTACACAAGCATGTGGGTCATTGTAGAGCTTACAATTCTCTGTGTGGAACACTTGCCATCATTGAAGTGTTTGGATGTCAAACTTATACACCAGGCCCAGTAATTGTAATAACTTGATATTTTATTTTAATCATTTGTCATGTTACTTCTACCTTGGTTCCCTTCTTTATTTTATGATATAGAAATAAGTAGGATCATGGATTAGTTTTAAATTAGTTTTATTCTATTACATATCCATATAACTGCTCTTTAATTTTCTGTTTTTGATATAGAATAGCTTCTCTTCTATTATTTATAAAATTATTTATTTTAATAGATACAAATGCATAGCTACTTCTTTTTTTTTTAAATTTTATTGAGTTTATTGGTACATTTTAGGGATACAGTACAGTTACATTCATTGTTGGGATCCTGTACCTCTACATGGCAAGTCTTGATTCTCATTTTTTCCCCTTACCTCTGCCCTCCCTTCACCCCCTCCTCCCCTCCCCATCTACAAACACTTTATTTTCATCTTTTCATTCTCTCACATTTTTTTCTTTTCCCTTTTTGTTCTTCCCCTACGTATCACACCTTCCCTACACCTTTAGCTCCTTTCCTCCCATTTCTAAATGTCAGTAATCTTATTAGAATCTTATGCATTGTTGCAGAATATTCACACCAGGGAAACTATTTGGTATTTACACATGTGGGACTTATTTATTTCACTTAGGAGTATATCTTCAATATGTATCCATTTTCCTATGAATGAATCTATTCTCTCGCTCTTTATGGCTGAGTAATATTCCATTTTATAGAAAAACCACAACTTCTTTATCCAGTTTCCAACGGATGGGCAAATAGGTTGTTTCCAAGATTTAGCTATTACAAACTGTGCCGCTATAAACATGGGTGCACATACTTCTCTGTGATATGATTCTTTTAGTTCTCTTGGAAAGATACCCAACAGAGGGATGGCTGGGTCAAATGGAACCTCCAGTCCAAGCTCTTTGAGGTATCTCCATATTGATTTCCATAGTGGTTGCACTAGTCTGCACTCCCACCAACAATGGAGGAGGGTTCCTTTCTCCCCACAACCCCGCCAACATTTGTTATTGTGTGATTTCTTGATAGCAGCCATTCTTTGTGGGGTGAGGTGGAATCTCAGTGTTGTTTTCATCTGCATCTTGGACTTAATACTATTGCAAATGGATGGATAAATTAAGAATACTCTTAGATTTTCACTAACTGTAGTGACTTAATGATAGTTTTCTATTGTTTCTGTTTTGGACTGATAAATGACCAGTGATGTGGAATATTTTTTCATATATTTTCTTGCTGCTTTTACTTCTTTGTCTGAGAAATGTCTGTTCATTTCGGATGCCCATTTTTGAATCGGGTCTTTATATTTGGGGGGACTGATTGTTTTGAGTTCTTTATATATCCTTAATAATAGTCCTTTGTCTGAGGTACAGCTGGTAAAAATTTTTTCCCACATTGCAGATTGTCTGTTAGTTCTGCTAATGGTTTCTTTTGAAGTACAGAAGCTTTTTAGTAAGATGAGATCCCAGTTGTTGATTCTATCTGCTAGTTCCCGTGCTACTGAGGATTTGTGCATAAAGTCTTTTCCTATACCAATGTCTTCCAGAGTTCTGCCTAACTTACCTTCCAGCAAGTTTAATGTTTCTGTTTTATTATTTAGATCTTTAATCCACTTGGATTTTAATTTAGTGCATGGCTAAAGATAAGGGTCTAATTTTAATCTGTGGCAGGTTGACATCCAGTTTTTCCAACACCATTTATTAAAGAGGCTATCTTTCCTCCACTGAGTATGGTCAGCTCCTTTGTCAAAGATGAGGTAGCTGAGTACATCTGCAACAAATACATAGCTACTTCTTGATGGTTACTAGTGTAGCCATTCTCATACTTTTTATACTGATATGAAGTTATTCATTAGAAATACTATTAATTTATCTTTTTATATTTCAGTTTTAAATTATGCATTTAAATAATCAACATTTTATATTACTTCAATTTCAAAATTGGAAAAGATTCACTGCCTTTATCCCAGGATAGTAACAAATGAACTACTGAATATTTTAAATAACAAATGAGTACTTAGTAAGCTTTAAAATTATTTAGACAGCAATATAGATGACATATTTGAATAAGATAAAGTGAAGTACTAAACTATACAAAATGCATACAGTATACTAATATATAAATATAGTAGAAGACTTTAAGCCAGACCAGAAATCTGTATTTGAGTAGGAAAAATGACTGAGATGGCAATTTTAATTCTTGATTTAAATAATTAGCATTTTTTGTGCCAAATATGCATTGTAGAATATGATCATTCTTCTCTCTCTGACAGCCATAAACATGTACCTCACAGACCTCCAGGTACAGTGAGGCTTCAACTTCCATGCTCTTACAAATATCGACATTTGCTCTGAGGTCACATTTATTCATTCATTCATTCATTCACTTGTTTATGAGACAGGGTCTCACTACGTAGTTTAGGTTGACCTTGAACTCCTGGCTGTCCTGCTTCAGCTTCCTGAATGCTGAGATCACAGGCTTGTACCACCACTACCAGCTGAGGCCACATTTAACTATGGACTACTTCCAGTATATAACTGAATGCAGCAGGAACACTTTGGTGGTCCTCTTCCTTTGATTGGTGATGGTGGTTTGAGTTTTGACTCACTGACATGCCTGAAACTTTTTGAGCTACACAGCCTTCTAGGATTCTTCTGTCTGCTCTTTCTTGTGTCTCACCTTCACTTGGAGCTAGTCTTACATAAGGTCTTGGTGCCTCTCCCAGCCTCTTCTGGCTTCCTATTTCTTCATGCAGACATTTTCCTTAATAAAATCCTTGTGTGTTTAATCTTATCTTGGATTTACTTCTAGGAGGATCTGGACTAATATTTCCCTTAACTTCAATGAAATTGGAGGTTAGAGTCATACCATAAAGGTCTAACACAAATAGAATTTTTGAATATTTTTAATTTCTTTGACCTTTAAAGCAATTTTTTCAGGTGGTAGTTTTAAGCCTTTGTGCATTCTCTGAAGGAATCTAATTACATCCCTGGGATGGCAAATATCACTCAATATATTACAGGTCTTGGCTCAGGATCAGAGTGGATTCCTTTTTAAAAGAGATGCAGTGTCTTTTTGTTTAACTACTAAAGCCATTATCACTAGTCATACATCCACTGTAGTTTACATAGTTTTAAGTTACAGTGAGGGTATTAGGAGGTTTTTATGATGATTGCTCTGAAATGGAAGATTGGACTGTTAGACTTCATTACTCTTCTCAAAACAATGCCAGGTTACGACTGCATCTGATGGGAAATGCATAGCATCAATATTGATTTAGTTAGAAACAAAAGCCTGAATGGGGTAGATTTATTTACAAATAAAAGTATTTCCTCTTCAATTGAGAAATTAAAATAAATGTCCATTTATATTAGCAAGTTTAGTGTTCTCAGAGGAACTTTGAATACATTCTGAATATTTTTTCCCTATGATGATGGTACACTTAAAAAGATTTATTTATTTATTTATTTTTCTATTAAGTTTATTGGTACATTTAAAGTAAACAATACAGTTACATTCATCACTGGGATCTTGTACCTTTACATGATGTATCTTGATTCTTATTTTCTCCCCATTTGCCTGTCCTCCCTTCACCCCCCCCACCCTTCTCTATTTACAAAGACTTTGTTTCCATTTTTTCCTTTTTTATATTATTTTCTTTTCCCTTATTTCCTTTCCCCTACCCTTCCCACATCCCCTTCTCCTTTCTGGTACATTTTCATTACTGTCAGTAGGATATCCTCATTTCCCCTTAAGTCCAGATAAGTATATGTGTCAGAAATACTGAATCTAATGGAGAAGGGTACATAGGTACCAAAGGCATGCTTGATTACAAACCCCACAGAAATGTATTAGTTCCTGTGTTATGCACATGCACCAACTCCCCGTGATGAATGTAATCATTGTGTACTGCAAACAAGTACTAATGAAAATTTAAAAATTGTAAAAGGAAGAAAATATGTGATTATACAAATTAATGAAGATTTTATTGTATAGTAATCTAAAACCAAATCTTAAATCTTAACTAAGTGGATGGTGAGAAAGTTAGGGAATGGGAAACAGTAAAATGAGAAGTCTACCATATGGTAGAAGAGCAAATGGCTTCCTACCACTTAGCTTCTAACCACTTACCCTTTCCGATTCAGTGAAGGGTTGGTTGTTAAAGGGAGTGAGATGGTATTTCACCCCACGTGCCAAGAATACAGTTTTGTGGTGTTGAAGCAACTCCGGTTGAAGTATTATTTAAGCTAGTAGCACATTGATTATTATGAGCAGATCCCTTAATAGTCCCATAAAATTGTATTCCTTATGGAACAGAAATTTTAGTTATTAAAAATTCTGTGATTCTATGATTTTAACAGATGGCTTTTTGTGGTTTTTCTATAAAATGGAATACTCCTCAGCCATAAAGAATGAGAAATTACATTCATTCATAGGAAAAGGGATACATTTTGACGATATACTTCTAAGTGAAATAAATAAGTCACACATGTGTAAATACTAAATGATTTCTCTGGTGTGAAAAACTATAATAGTACATGAGATCCTAATAAGATGATTGACAATGTGAAATAGGAAGAAAAGGGCTAAAGGTATAGGGAAAGTGGGAAGGGCAGGGGAAAGGGAATAAGGGAAAAGAAAAAAATAAGAAAATGAAAAAATGAAAAAAGTGTTTGTAAAAGGGGAGGGGAGGAGAGGGTGAAGGGAGGGCAGGGACAAGGGGAAAAAATGAGAACCAAGACCTGTCATGAAAAGGTACAAGATCCCAATGATGAATGTAACTGTACTGTATACCTAAAATGTACCAATAAACTCAATTTAAAAATTAATTTTATTGGTACATTTAAGGTATACAATATAATGACATTCATTGGTGGAAATTTGCACCTTTATATAATCCATCTATCCATCTTGGTTCTTATTTTTTCCCCATTCCCGTCTTCCCTTCAACCCCTCTTTTCCTCCCCATCTACAAAGACTTTATTTCCATTTTGCCTTTTCTCATGTTAATTCCTTTCCCTTCTTTCCTTTCCCCCACGCCTCCCACTTCTCCTTCCCTTTGGCCCCTTTTCTTCCTATTTCACGCAATCTATTATGCCTTTTGATCCTTATTTACACTTCCCGTTTCTCACACCAGAGACACCATTCAGTATTTACACGTGTGTGTCCTGTTTGTTTCACTTGTTTTTAATGCTTCTCTGTGTGCAAGTTAATGGTAGTGATGTTTCACAAGTTCAGAATCGGTCCTGACAGTGAGTGCTTCCCACCGTTCCACAGCCTGGGTGCTTCGCTTTTTTTCTCCACAGTCCCAGCTCTGCTGTTGTCCTCTGCATTACAATATGACCATGATTGTTTAAGAGCACTAATTTCTTCAGAGGTGGTTAATCAATACAAACGCACGTCAGCTTCTTGACCCCTCTTAATCTTTCTCTTCAACCATTTGTTTCCATGGTCACAACACAGACCTGATTCCACCACTGTATCATTTTCTAAAACAGATACTGCTAAGGCTTGACTTTACTGCTGCTGCTAGATGTTCCCTCAAAGCCCCGTGTGTTCATAGTTGGAGCTTTTGGAAGTGACTGGCTCATGGGTGTGAGACTGGGATAGGCCACTGATTGGTTTAGCACATTCTGGGCACACGTAATGGGCTGAATGGAGAGGGAAGACCCACGCTGGGTGTGGGTGACTGCAACCAATCGGCTTTCAGCCTGGATGGAATAAAAAAGGAAAGGAGGAAAGTTTCCTCTTCCTACCTGCCACATCATGCATATCTTTCCTCCGCCACGTCCTGCCTGGATCCAGCTGACTGGACTGAATCCTCCACAAATTAGGAGCTAAAAAACCAAAAACCAAAACTAAAATAAAAACCCTTTTCTCCTTTAGGTTGTGGGTGTCAGGTATTTGATCCCAGCAACAAGAAAGCAACTAAGACAGAAACCAAACATCCTCTACTCATTTGATAGCTCTACTCACTTTATTGCTCACTCTTTCTAATATCTTACTTGAGCGATTCTTATGTCCAATTAAGAAATTTAATGTTACTGTCTTCCAAATGCTCCCTCTTATGTGTTCATTTTTCCGTTTATGTGCTTAGAACTCATTGCTAACTCTTGCATATTTTCTACATTGTCTAAATGTACCAAAACTGTGACCATTTTGTGTGACAAAATGAAAACTTTCATTGTGGGTATTTGGGACATGTATATAACATATCTTAATGCTTTTTTAAACATCCTCTTTTCCTCCCCATTTGCCCCCTCCTTTCATTTCCTGGTCCCCTTTCCAATTGCTGTAGATCTATCTTCCTATTTCCTTTTATCCATATGATCTTTGCTTTTAATCAGAGATGAACACATTGAAAAAATAAGCCATCTGAAAAGTAGCAAACATCTTGGAGTTGGTTTATGTTTTTCACAGATTTTATGCTTTCCCTACAGTTCTACTCAATTTTTCTACATTTCCCTAGTCAAATTTTCTCCTATGCTTTGAAACATGTCTTATATTTTCACATTTTTCTCAACATTATCTCATTTATCTCACATGATAAAGCAGTCAAAAGTCAGTAAATCTATCTCTATGTCTTCCTCTAATTTATAAGTCCCATCACTTTTAAAATTTAATTTAAATTAAATTTTAAAAAAATTATTAGTACACGTTTGCAGTGCATAATGTTTAAACTCCTTGTGTAGTGCTGGTACACGTACATAGCACATCTTTATTCCTTGTTTCATCCTCTTCCCCCTCTTCTCTCTCTCTCCTTCCCTCCATGAGAAACCCAAAATATAAATATCAAAATGAAAGGTAGCTACTAGGAAGTAGGAAGATAGAGCTTTCTCAAGTGGTAAGTAGTTTCACTTTTGGGCTTATCTTCTCCCATCTGCTATAACCAATGAACTACCTTGGCATCTATTGCTGGAGCCCCTATCTATTAATCAGATATTTTCTGAATGACATTTTCCTCTTTATCCTACACTATCAATTTCCCATTTTAAAATAGTCATTTTCATTAGTGTGCTAACGTCCACAACACTCTCATTTTAAAAATTGAACAAACTTTTTCTTAATTCTTCATCTCCATCTAGCTGTTTTATATTTTTGTCCTTCCTTCTAGAAGTTTGTATTTGTAACAGTTTTACACTTGTATTCGGCGAAGCAGAAAAAGTGTTATGGAATAAGTTATGAATTATAGGAACTATAGGAGTAGAACCTGGTATCAGAGGAAAATCGCCAAACACCCTCGGAAGTCCTGGGGTGGGTGAACAAGTCAGAGCTTTCCAGGGATGTGGAAGGATGGGGACGTCTGGCTGTCAGAGTGAGATCATGAGAGCTAAAGCAGAAGGCAGCCTGGTGACTTGGGATTGCTGCTGGTACAGGCTGACAAATAGTGTGTCTGTCTCTTGCTACATGTCATCCTGGTGACTTCAGAGTGATTGCTACTGCTTTAATTGAACTTACACATTTATTTTTTTGTCCAACCCTAATCCAGAACCATATGGAGAAACAGTTTGCAAAGTATAGTTTCAATTTACAAATTGTAGTACAAAAGTAACACAATATTCATAGTATTAACTGTATTAATTATGATTTTAACTAATTTGTATCAATACTTTATCTTATATCAATAAGCCAATTCTTATAAAGTTTATCTTTGAATTTCTCATAAAATTTAATGCTAATGTCTTTAATATTGTGTTAATTAACCTTCTTCACTGTATTTGATACAGGTCTTGATATAGTTCGTAATTCGCCCCTTGTACCACAGGCCTACAATCTAAACTCCTTCCTCATGACATAGTCCTCTTCATTCCTCTCTGCAAATGTCTCTTCTTCCTCCTTTTTGTTAGCTGCTCCAGAGCTTAACTCCTACCTACTGTTTTCCTTTTCTACCTAGTGTCACTTTTTGTATGATCTCACAATTCCCACTGTTTAAATATTATTCATCATTGATACCACTCACATTTATAATCTTAACTCTAATTTCTCCCCCAAACTTCAAACTTGTATATGGTATCCTACATGGCAGTCCTACCCCAAGGTGTCAGACAGGCATCTCGAAGATAACATATCTAACAACAACAAAAAACTCCTTTTCACCTTCCTTAAATGTGACATTCTGCAAATTGTCACCAGAGGGCATGATTATTTGTCCAGTAATGAAAAAAAAAATCCAAATTATCTTTATTTTCTTTGCTCCCCTTATAATCAATATCAATTAGACCCATGTAATAATTCCTAAAATGTTTTTCTAATTTTACCTCTGCTCCCTCATGCTTTTCTTCTCTAGGCAGTAGGAATGGGCTTTAAAAATATAGAGTAGCTCATATTATTCTTATTCTCAACCTCTTTGGTAGTTTTTCCCTCATACTCTCTGTTCTGGCTTGCAAGAGCATGTAATCTTAGATAACTTTACTTTTACTACTTTGAAAGAGGATTCTCATTTTATAAGTTCTCTTTGGTATCCTTGGCTCCACTAACCTAAACCAAGTGTTACTCTTCAAACATATCAAAATTATGATTATATTTTCATATTTATTCCTCTTAAATTTCCATATTTTTTCATTGAGTTATTGGTACTTTTAAAGTGTACAGTAGCTACATTTATTATTGGGATCTTGTACCTTTACATGACAGAAGTTGGATCTCATCTGTTCCCCATACCCTTACCCTCCCTTCACACCCTCCCCTCTCCCCTATTTACAAAGATTGTGTTTCCAAGTTTTTTCTTTTCTCATATTTTTTTCTTTTCCCTTATTTCCTTTCACCTCTCCTTCCCACTTCCCCTACACCTTTAGCCATTTTCTTCCTATTTCACCTTATCACTTATATAATATGGATCTTATTTACACTTAGTTTTTCACACCAGAGAAACTATTCAATATTTACACATGTGTCTTATTTCATTTAAGAGTATGGCCTCAGTATACATCCATTTTCCTATGAATGACTCTAGTTTCTCATTATTTATGGCTGAGTAGTACTCTATTTTATAGAAAAACTACACCTTCTTTATTGAACCTCCAAATGATGAGCAATTGGGCTGTTTCCGAGTCTTAGCTATTACAAAATATGCCAATAAGAACATGGGTGCACGTGCATCACTGTAGTATGATTCTTTTAATTCTTTTGGAAAGATACCCAGCAGAGGGATAGCTGGGTCAAATGGAACCTCAAGTTCTAGTTCTTTGAGGTATCTCCCTATTGATTTCCACAGTGGTTGCTCCATTCTGCCAGTCTGCACACCCACCAACCAGGGAGAAGGGTTCCTTTTTCCCCACAGCCCCACCAACACTTGTTATTGGTTGATTTCTTCATAGTAGCAATTCTTTCTGGGGTGAAGTAAAATCTCAGTGTTGTTTTCATCTGCATTTCTCAAATCATGAGTGATATTGAATATTTTTTCATATATTTATTTGCTGCTTTTCCTTCTTTGAGAAATATCTGTGCATTTCAGATGCCCATTTTTGAATCAGGTCTTTATAATTTGGGGGCCTAATTTTTTTGAGTTCTTTATATATTCTAGATATTAGTCCTTTGTTTGAAGAGAAGCTGGTAATTTCTTTTCACCATTGTAGGTTGTCTCTTAGCTATGTTGGTTTCTCTTTGCAGGAACTTTTTAAAAAGATGCAATCCCAGTTGTTGATTTTTTTTGTGCTAGTTCCCATGCTACTGAGAATTTTTCATAAAGTCTTTTCCTAATACCAATGTCTTTGAGAGTTCTACCTAACTTATCTTCCAGCAAGTTTAGTATTTCTGTTTTAATGTTTAGATCTTTAATCCACTTGGATTTTAGTTTAGTGCATGGTAAAAGATAAGGGTTTAGTTGTAAACTTTGGCAGGTTGAAATCCAGTTTTTCCTACACACTTTATTAAAGAGGTTATCTTACCTCTAGTGAGGATGGTTGTCTCCTTTGTCAAAGATGAAGTAGCTGAGTACATCTGTAGTTGTTTCTATATCTTCCAATCTATTCCACTAAAACTCAGGTCTTTTTCTTTGCCAGTACCATGCTATTTTTATCACAGTTGCTCTGTAATATAGATTCAAGTTGGGGATTATGATATCCCAATCATGTCTCTGTTACCTAGAGTTACTTCTGCTTTTCTAGGTCTCTTCTGGTTCCAAATGAATTCTTGGAGATTTTCTCTAGTTCTGTGTAATATACAGTAGGAATTTCAATCAGGACTGCATTGAATTTGTATAGCAGTTTTGGTAGTATGGCCATTTTCACTATGTTGATTTTTCCTAAGCAGGAGCAAGGGATATCTTTCCATTTTCTTATATCCTCTTTGATCTCTTTTTTTTCAGAATGCTGTAGTTTTCAGTGTAGAGGTGTTACTTTTTTCATTATGTTTCCTAGATACTATTGTGAAAGGAATTGTTTCCCTAATTTCTCTCTCAGCAAGTCTGTTATTTGAGTATAAGACTATTGATGTTTTAGTGTTGATCTTATATCCAGCTCCTTTAGTTAAACTATTTATTAACTACAGCTGTCTTTTGGTGGCATTTTTTTTTAAGTCTTCCATGTTGGGTATCATATTGTCAGAAATAATGACAGTTTAACTTCTTCCTTTCCTATAATTATTGCTTTAATTCCTTTCTCATGTCAAATTGCTGTGGCTAATGTTTCCAGAACTACACTGAACAGAAGTGGTGATACTGGGCATCCTTGTCTTGTTACTGATTTTAAAGTGAAGGTTTTCATTATCTGGCCATTTAATATGATGTTGGCTGTTAGGTTTTCATAGCCTTTATAAAGTTGAGATGAAGACCATCTATTACAATTTTCTACAGGGTTTTTATCATGAATGGGTGTTGAATTTTGTCAAATGCTTTTTCTGCATCTATTGAGATAATCATATGGTTTTTTGTCCTTGAATCTATTAATACAGTATATTACATTTATTGATTTTCATATGTTGAACCATCCTTTCATCCCCAGGATAAATCCATCTTGGTCAGTGTGTATCTTGATGACCCTCTGTATTCTGTTTGCCAGTGTGTTATTCAGGATTTTGCATCTATGTTCATTAAGGAGATTGGCCTGTAGTTCTCTTTTTGGTTGAGTCTTTCCCTGGTTTTGGAATCAAAGTAACACTTGCTTCTGGGAATGAATTTGGAAGTATTGCTTCCCTTTCAATTTCATTGAAAAGGTTAAAGAGTAGTGGCAGTAGTTCTTCTCTAAATGTCTTGTAAGATTCAGCAGTGAACCTATTAGGGCCTGGGCTTTTATTCATTGGTAGACTTTTAATTCATTTTCAATTTCACTGATCATAATTGGGGTGTTTAGAATTTTTGTATCTTCTTTGTTTAACTTTCATAATTTATAAGTATGAAGAAATCTGCTCATTTCTCTGTGTTTCAATTTTATTAGAGTACAGATTCTCAAAGTAGGTATTGATGATCCTCTGGATTTCTGCTGGATTTGTTGTGACTTCATCTTTTTCCTTCCTAATTTCATGGATCTGAGCCTTTTCTTTCCTTTTTTTATACAAGGTTGGTTAAAAGTTTATCACATTTATTTATTCTTTTAAAAAACCAACTCTTCAATTCATTCATTTTTTTGTATTGTTTTCTTAGTTTCCATTGTATTGATTTCTGCTCTGATCTTTATAATTTCCTCCCTTGTATAAGCTTTAGGTTTTTCTTGCTCTTCTTTTCCTAGGCACCTAAGATTCATCATTGGGTTGTTTATTTGAGCTCTCTCTGTTTTGCTAGTGTGGGCATTCACTATTATGTATTTTCCATGTAGAACTGCTTTCATTGTGTCCCACAGATTCCTGTACATTGCATAGGCAATATCATTTATTTGTAAAAACTGTCTAATTTTTTCTTTAATTTTCTCTGTGACCCATTGGTTGTTCAGGAGAGTGTTGTTCAATTTCCATGTGTTTGTGAAGTTCTTAAAGTTTCTTATGCTATTGATCTCCAGTTTAGTTGCACTATGATCTGATAATATACATGGGATAACTTTGATACCTTTCCATTTATTTAAACCTGTTCTATGAAGCCAGTATATGGTCTATTTTGGAGAATGACCTATGTACAGCCAAAAAGAATGTATATTCTGATTTTGGGTGGTGCTGCACTCCATAGACATCTATTAAATCCATTTGTTCAAAAGCTTGGTCCAGTTCAAGTATTTCCTTTGTTGATTTTTTTTGTCTGGATGATCTGTCTATTTGTGATAGTGGGGTATTTAGGTCCCCCACTACAATTGTATTAATGCTTACTTGGTTTTTCATGTTCCTTAATGTTTGTTTTATATATTTTGGGGCATTAATATTTTGTGCATATATATTTATGATTGTCATCTTTTCCTCTTGAATTTTTCCTTTACAAGGATGTACTGGTTTTCTTTGTCTCTCTTAATCCATTTTGGCTTGAAATTTACTTTATTTGCAAATAAGATAGCTACCTCTGCTTTTTTCTGGGCTGCTGTCACATGGAGAACTATTTTCCATCCTTTTACTTTCAGTCTATGAGTTTCTTCTTGAACTAGGTGTGTTTCTTATATATAGCATATTGTTGGATTTTGCTTCTTAATTCACTTTGCCAGTTTATTTCTTTTGATTGGTGAACTGGGGTCATTAAAATTAATGGTTATAACTGATATGTATTGACTTATCCTTCTGATGTTATTGTCCTGTTTTTTGCTCTTTTTTATTTTTCTCCCTTTCCCTTTAGTTTCTTGCCTTACCTAGTTGATTTGCTTTGTTGGGCCTCATGGAGTTGTGACCTTTATTGTCTTTTTCTAGGATATTGTTTAGAATTGTTTGCAGTGCTTGTTTGTCATTCATGACATTTCTCAGGCATTATTTGTCATGCAAGTATCTTATTTCACCATACATTTTAAAAGAGCCTTTTGCAGGATAAATCATTCTAGGTTGGGGGTTGTTTTCTCTTAGGAGTTGAAATACCTCAATCCAGGCTCTCCTTGACTGGAGGGTTTGTGTTGAAAGGTCTGCTCTAATTCTATTGGCCTTCCTTTGCATGTGATTTGTTTCTTTTCTCTGTCTTCTTATAGTATTTTGTTCTTCTGCTGAGTTTCTGAGAATCTTGACTGTTGATATTATTAGGTGTAGATTTTTTTTTTGATCATGGCTATTTGGAGTCCTATATACCTCACTTATCTGTATGTCAGATTCTTCCCCTCTTTTTGGAAGTTTTCTGTCATTAATTCCATGAACAGCTTCTTAAAGCCATTTGTATTTTCTCCTGCTACTTCTTGGATTCCTTTCAGTCTTATGTTTTTCTTCTTTGCATCATCTAGGAGTTTTTGGATTGATTTCTCATGATCCCTTACTGCTTTTAAGAGATCTCTCTTTTCATGGCCACTGACTGCAATCCTATCTTCTATATCTGAAATTCTATTTTCTCATTCATTCATACTGCTATGAATACTTTCAATAAAGTTTTTTTTTCCTCATTGAGTTTATTGGTACATTTTAGGTATACAGTACAGTTACATTCATTATTAGGATCTTGTACCTCTATGTGACAGGTCCTGGTTCTCATTTTTTCCCCTTGTCCCTGCCCTCCCTTCACCCTCTCCTCCCCTCCCCAATTACAAATGCTTTATTTCCATTTTTTCCTATTTTTTTTCTTTTCCCTTATTTAGACTCTTTTATTGATGGAGGTTATCTATAAGTCTTATCTTTTGTCATAAGTCTCTCCAGTCTTAGCTATAAGATACAGACAACTTGAAATTGAATAGCTAAGAAATTTAAAACTCTAGCTGAGCTCTTATAGATTTTACCATAGTTTTTCCTAATTATCCATAATGGTGGTCAGCTACTGGTGTAGCTGGAAACTGTCAGCGATTTAAGCCCCTTCTTATACCTGACTTTATAACTATGGCATTTTTTTAAATTGAGTTTATTGGTACAATCTAAGTATACAATACAATTACATTCATTGCTGGGATCTGTACCTTCCCATGACAGGTCTTGGTTCTCATTTTTATCCCCTTGTCCCTGTCCTCCTATCACCCCCTCCTCCCATCCCTATTTACAAACACTTTATTTCATTTTTTCATTTTCTTGTATTTTTTCTTTTCCCTTATTCCCTTTCTCAGTAAAGTTTTTAATCTCCTGGATATCTGTTTGAATCCATTTAATGGATTCCATTTCTTTCCTATGTTGAGTATTCATGGTTTCCATTTCTTTCCTATGCCGGGCATTCATGGCTTATATCATGGTCCTGGGCTCATATTTTTCTTTTTGTTAGTTTCTTTTCTAGAGTCTCTGATCATTTCTTTCATTGTGCTCACCATCTCTGTGGTTATCTGGGAAATTATTTCTGTCCTTTATTTTTCTAGAGCCTGACTGATCTGTTTTGTTACTTCTCTTCTGGTGGTAAATTGTCAGACTTTTCCATTTCATTTCCCCTAGAATTTGCTATTGGTGAACTGGAAGTTTGTCTTTGTGCCTTGCTTAAGTTTTTTCCCATTTTTATTTTTGTTGTTGGGCTATCCTTGGTTTGATTCCTGGGTTAATACTTTGATCTTCCTGATATAGCTACTCTTTAAGGTTTGAGTCTTTAATGACTCATAGACACTCATTTTCATAATATCAGACAGGACAACTTATTAAATCAATCACAACCTTTAGCCCAATTGATACAACCAGCAACACAATAGCATCAAGTACAGCTCAGAAACTGAGTATTTGTGTTAAGTATTCTATCACCTTTAAACATGTGAATTAAATCAAAATCGAGGACCTGTCAAAATATGTTTCATAGTGAATAAATTCTTCAATATAGCAACTTTACCTTTCAAGAAGGGGACTTAGAAGGAGTTAGGAGGAGAGGAATAGATAGGTAGAAGAACAGGACAAGATTTCAACTGAAGCCAGAGGACATGGATGATCATGCAAACTCTAGGAAACTGTTGCAGACAAGAGGGAAAGACAGAATGCACAAACAAAGATAAAAAGAAATAATTTAATGGTAATAGGGAAACTATAAATTATACTCACTTTCCTTTGAAATTAATGACATTTGACTCAAGGAAAAAGAGAGGAGAGAAGAAAAGAAAAGAAGGAAGAAATCTGAATTATATCAGGAGCAGAAACAAAAAGGGAGATGAAGAATAATGGGGGGGGAGGAAGAAAACAGAAGAATTTGCAGAATGGGAAAATTAAAACTAAAAATGAAAAATATGAGGAAAAGAAAGAAAAACAATTGAAGAGCCTCTTTCAGGGTATATCTTTGTTGTCATAATAGATGATGTGGGAAGCAATGTGCCAGCTAAGTCAATTAGTTTCAGTTGGCCAATGGCAGACCCCTGAGATTCAGGCTAAATTCTAGCTGCAAGGCCCAAATTGAGCTCCCTGACCTCCTGCAGGGTTAAACTCTGCAAGGTTCTACTACAGGTTCCTGCCGCTCTTCCCCTGAATATAATCCAAGTTCTGAAGGAAGATGGTGATCCCTCCAACTTAACAACTGCAGAGATCTGGTGTGCCTTTATTGTAGATGTTTACTTCCGTTCTATCTTCTGGAGCTCAGTAAAATGGCCTTTATGACCACCTGTGCCTCTGCAGTGTGAATCCAGGTACTGGCACAAGCAGGAAACTAGAGAGCACTGGGGGGGAGGGCGTGCAGAGGAGCCTGTGTACCTGGGCAGTCCTCACCTGACTGCTATAATTAAGGACTGGGACCCTGTTGAGCTCCCCGTATATCTGTGCAGTACTCACCAGACTATTTCTCCCATATTCTTGTTCAACCTGATTTTTGGGAAACTTTTCCTTTGCCTTCTGGGATATTTTTTCATCTAGTTTCCAACTATCTTTTCACCAATCTCATAAAATTTATTTTCAAATTCCTTTCAATATGCCTTTAGAAGGCCAAGTGAAGATGATGAAATTTGTTCCACCTGAGATAGAGTAGACCTTTCCTTAGTATTGAAAGCAGCTCCTTGACAGAGTAGGGTTGGAGTTGGTGATGAAAGGTATAAAAATAAATGAAATCTTGAGGTATTTTGATCTTGTGGTACTGTTTCCTATCTATTTTGACTTGTAAACATAGCCAAGGGTAGGAATAATGAATAATCCAGTGATCTCAAGAAATTACTAAAAGTCTTAGGTAATCTACTCATTTAGTATTCCAGAACTATCTATGATGGATAGACTACAGTCCTAGAAACATACCTAGGGCTTTTAGAACATTCTTATTCTTGTAAAGTAGAGTGCCATACATCAGGTAAAATTTTTTGTTCTCTTACTCAATAAAAGCCATCACTACTACTGCAAGCTTTCAAAGGTTATGCAACTGGGTGTAATAAATGTGTAAATTATAATTATTGGGTAAAATAGTTTAATGTAATCATTGAATGCTTGATTATGGCTATGTATATTAACATCAACTAAATCAATCAACTGGATTATTGAACCCAATTTAATAATCTGTTTTTCACATGCTTTCAGGCCTTAACAGCAAGCACATGATGTAAAGATTCATTCATTATAACAAGGTTGAGGAGATATTTTTATTGTAATTTCTTTTTACTCTAGGGCCTTGTGAGTCTAAACTAAAACTTTTCAATTTTTTTCTTTCATTTTTTTCTGATTTTCTGTACCAAGGAGATTATGGCAGCTAGGGAACCCATGGAAATAAATATGGCATAAATCAATGTGTTGTGCCTGTAATCCCCACATGCTGGGAGGCTCAGGCAGGCAGGAGGCTCACAATTTAAAGCCCATACAGGGGAACTTAGGGACCTAGGAACTGTGTCTCAAGAGGGGACCAAGAGATGATGATAGGTGGCATGAGAGGAGGGAGAGTAAAAATAATTAATACGTCATGTACATATACTAACTACCCACAATGAATGTAATGCTTATGTATCAGAAACATTACTAAAATAAATAAAAAATAGAGCTGGGATGTAGCTCAGTGTGAAGATCCCAGAAACAATCCCCAATATTTCAATCAACCCATTAATCAATAAAATAAAGAACAGAAGAATAAAAAAGGAGAAACATCTATAGCATCAATCTTGGTAATAGACATGGGTGTAAATGTGATTAATTTTGTTTTAATATAGTAGTAGTGAATATTGTTCTCATTAAGGAAAATAAGTACCATGCTTTGAAAGTTATAGGGCTCTGATTAAGTGGTTAGAGGAATTGGTTGATTATTCAGACTATCGTGTAAAACTGCCTGCAACTAAATTTTGAACATAGTGGAATTCTTATTTCTAAATATGTGTCTCCTATGAAAATTTCCCAGCCACTGTGAAAGCAGAAGTAGTAAATTCTATTGCATACTTTCTGCTCTTTAAATAAATTATAATATACCTTTCAGCCCCCTAAACTCAAGTTGCTTATGCACTAGATTGCTGCTTTGCAAATGAGCAGCACTTTCATTTTTCTGCTCTGATTTTGTGGTTTAATATTAATACACATTCACAATGGAAACCTGAAGGGTTAGCTTTTTTTAGGTTTGTATCCCAAGGGATAGTGAACCTATGTTGCTTGTTTTTATTAAATTACCACATTTTCATGTGATTAAGAGATCAAATAATGCAGACTTGGAACTGAATTTTAATGCACTGCACATTGATAGGAGCAATTGGGGAAATACATGATTTTACTTTAAAACATTTTAATTGAAATGTTTCATTTCTTCACTTTTTTTCTTAGAGCAAATGAGTTTTAGCACTAATGAGTACAGTCTTTCTGCAGTGGTATTCAATGAATGGAAAAGAGCAACTATGAATTGTTTTCAAAGACCTTGGTATTCGGATAGAGATTCTGGGAATGGGCCAGCATTTCTGGGGTACTGATACTGGCTGACTCCTATTCCTACTAGAATAGGATTGCTTGGTATTTCTTTCTCTTCCCATCTGTCACATATACTTTACATCAGCTATATAGACCCATCAGCCCATCAATATGGATATTCATAGGGCATCTAATGGAAAAATTATGTACAACCATTTAAAATTTCAACACAGGAAAGTTTGTACAATCTCCTTTCCTTTTCTAGTATCATCACAATAGCCTCAAAGTCATAAATAATTAGGCAAAAGTGGAAAAGAATACATCTTGAATTGTACTTCAGAAAACTCCCTACACTGTGGTTATGAAACTAAGAATATAAATTCGCCAAAGCTGTAGTAAATGCTGTGCATACTTTTTCAGAAAGTTTTTATATTTAGTTACATCTGTGTTCAGTTAGGTGTTTTCTTTTCTATTTCACTGTTAAGTGATTACTTTTTTTTTTAGGAAGGTATGTATTGTTTGTTTTTACGTCACCAGCCGCATCATCAACTCTCACCACATAGCATGCCTCCATGGGATCAGTGAAAGAACGTTCAAGAGACCAGATTTTAAGGATCCTCCCTGTAGTCAACCAAACAATAACGGACATTTCTTGTTTTGACTAAGAAAAAAACTACACACAGACACATGTACAAAATACCCCTTCTCCTGATAACTTCATTTTTTCTTAAGCAACCTCCTCTAACCCAATCCTGAATCCTCAGACCGTTTTTCCTAGGAACTAGTAGTACATGCCATAGGCCTGGCCAGTTAGAGCATTCCATTCCCCAGGAGATGGGGACAAGATCCCAAGATCCCAGTTGGGTAATAGTGCTCCCTGCTTGGAATTACTGCAGTAAGGAAATCTCCTACCAGGCTTATTAGCTTACCAGGCTAGAAAGATGGGAGACTGGAACTCCCGTTGCTCCTCTCTGCCATGAGGAAGGAGCTTCCCTCCTGAGAATGAGGCCAACTCTGAAGAAAACTAAGCTGGGAGGTGCAACTGAGAAAAATGAGTCCTGATAACAGCATTTGTGCCCGAAGACAGATACTTCCAGACTTTTTAATCATGTGAGCCATTAAAACTCCCTTTTTTAACTTAAATCTCTTTGAATTGGACTTTCACTCACTTGCAACCAGGAGATTGATGGCTGATTCGGAGATCTGAGATAAAATGAGCTATACTGCAGTACACACCCTTCCTACTTTGTCCTCTTGGCTGTAAGTAGAGTTTTGCTTAGAAGAACAGTGAGAGTGGGTCCTGCCTCCACGGGGGCTAAGGATGATCCAAGCAGGTGCTAGTTGGCACGACCTAGCCAAATGCACAACGCGGGTCACGTCAGGATCCCGATGCTCATTTTCTACTGGTTGTTCATCTTCTCTAAGGACTTGGTGAACTCCACGAAGGATACATCCCCGTCTCCATCTTCGTCTGCTTCCTCTGTGAGGTACGCAGTACTCTCCAGCTGCTCTTCACCTGGAACCCAACCATCAAACCGAGAACCTGTAACATCTCGTGCCTGGGAATCTTTCCATCCCCATCCAGGTCATAGAGCTGAAACGCAAAAGGAAGTTTGCTCATTTTGCAGTTGAGGGGCTCCGGCTGCTTGGGGTCTTTCATCTGTGGGTCCTCCTCATCCACAGATTGAAAATGAGCCAGGACCCTGACGGAACCTTAGAAGTCCACTCAGTGAGTCCCTTCCGGGAAGAAGCTGTCTATGATGTGGTCTCCCGGGGGGTTCACGGCCAGCTCCCCAATCTGCTGGAGGTCCACGCCACTCAGGTAGGCCTTGTTCCTGCCCAGCTCCCGGAAGTGGTGCCAGAGCCAGAGAGGCTGGTCTGCAAGAAGCCAGTCTCTCATCAGATGTAGTCCGCATAGGGTACGCCCATCGCCCCACGGCGTCAGGGCAGTGCTCCCAGGCGTCGGGTCGAAGGAAATGGCCTGGCTGGCAGCTAGCTCCAGACCACCCATTCCTCGCCTCCCTGCTATGGCCGCGCGGATTAGAAACAATGCCGGGGCCACGGGGCAGAAGGGAGGGGATGTTAAGTGATAACTTTATTTTAAAATCTTATTTTGTTATATGAATCTGAATTTAAACCACTGAAGGAGGTTTGTTTCTCTTAGGCTGCACTTGCAAAAGAAATGCTGGCATATTTGAAGAGTTCTGAAACACTGTTGAGTTTTACTTTGCAATCTTTGGAGTTAAAAAAAATATAGAAAAATAATTTTTGTATTTTCTTTTGGTCAGCTTTTCTGTTTTGGGGATGAAATACTCAACACCCACGATTTAAAAAGAAGGGCTTTTAAAAAAGAAGGTCATAATTTCAGAGGTTTCAGTTCACGGTCACCTGACTCCAAAGCAAAACATCGTGATAGAGGGGCATGGGGGAACAAAACTGCCTAATTCATGGCAGATGGGAAGCAAAACACACTGGATGAGTGCTAGAGAGGAGGGGCCAGGGGCCACATAAAGTCCCCAAAGTCACACTGCCATATAGGCTCCACCCTTTAAGAGACCATGCAGCTATGAACTCATCCATTGTTACCAACTGATGACAATCCAATCACCTCACCAGGAGTCTTTTAACCAAGACAAGCTGTCAGTTCATGGGTACATATTTTCTTCAGTGATTGACATAGAGTCTAATAAAGTGAAATAGGCCTAGATATTTTGGATTCAAATTCTGGTACTTGCTAGTAAGCAAGTACTACACGTGCTGGGCATCAGTTTTTGTCTTCTGTGCATTAGGGTTATCTCTACTTATCTCACAGAATTATTCTGATTAAGAGAAATAATATTTTGGAAGGATAATGTAAAAGATGTTCAGCAAATGTGAGTTTTCTTTCTCTTTCCCCCAGCACCTTTCACCATATGTGAATTTTAGGGGAAAAAAATCTTTCTCCTTATTTGAAGACGTTCTCCCATTTTAAAGCCATAAAGTATTTAAGGAAACTATTACATTAGATTCTGAGATGAATAAAATACATGCATTTGGGCTATTAACTTTATAGTTAAGAGATTTATTTCCCAGCTCATTTAAATATTTTAAGAAACATACTGTTACATTTAAACATGAAATACGTCTCCCCTACACTTCATGAGGCTCTTCCAGTTTCCTGTCTTCAAGTTAGGAAATGATGAGGTTGAAAAGTATTCTGGTCTCAAGATACCTACATATTTGAGGCAACCACGAAAGTTCATTTAACTTCTCATAAATGCCTCAGAACTTTCAAATGCAAAACATTTGGGCAATAGGCTTAGTCAAGGGACATGATGCTAGCTCCCTTTGTTGTGCCATTTGTCAGACCCTGATTTGTGGAGCACAGTTTCAAAGCCTGGCTTTTCTTCTCAGATGTTGAATGCCATTTAGAGTATCCAGTTCTCTGATGTTTGTATTCCTTTATGCCAATGATTCACTTCCTATTATTCCCAGCTTCATATCATCATATTTATTTTGCCTGTGGTTATTCTCCTGCTTTAAGACATTTTTGTTTCAAAATTTAGAGTTGTGGGAAGGAAATATAAAGTCTGACTTATTTAGGGGAACTTAAATTTATATTTTTGACAAATATTTGCCCCAAATAATAGCAGAGTAGCATTATGTTAGTCTGTCTCTGGTTGGTAATACGTTCAGCCTTGACCTTTCAGTATAAATAAATAGGACCTCATAGTTTGTAACCATGGAGAAAGCAAGAGTTTACAAACCTTTATACACAGTTATAAAGCTTCCCCACAGGAAAATAGATGCAACTGAAGGGAAGATAAATTATCTTTAAAGATGTTTCTCAGATTGGGTTGTTCTAATAAATAACTGTTCTACACATTTTCTTTTTTTGAGCCAAATTCTGTCTTTGGTTGTTGGCCTGTTCTGTTTGCTCACAGAGGGAGGTCCACATGGGAAAACACGCAGTTGCCTCAACTTTAAAGAATTTAGAAAAGCAAAAACATGCATCGCTCTGAAGTTTTATTCATTTCCATCAATGAGTATTTCTTCATCTCCTACTATGTGGTCATCTTTGGATAGAAGCTAATTGGGAGATAAGCACTTGGGAAAAATTAGACAATGACAGGAGACAGCAGGTACAATAACACCAAACAACCACATATGGTATTACTATTGAATCATGCTTCTCAGTCAAGGTGATTTTGTCCTCCAGTGGCATTTGGCAATGTCTAGGGGGCATTTTGGGTTTTATAACTATGGAAGAAGGGCTACTTGCATCTACTGGGGGCAGCCATTGGGGAATGTTTAGCAGCTTCCAAAAATGCATGGTATAGTCCTCACAATGATGAATTATTTGGGCCAATAATAAGGAAGTCAAGGAACCATGATGTAGGAATACTAAGGGAGAGAAGGTCCATTAGGTAGAAAAGGTCTTTGTTTTACAGAAATCCTCCAAATATGGTAATATAGCTTGTTTTTAAAAATGTTATTCCTTTTCTTTTAAAAAGTCAGAAGATAATTATCAGTTACATCTTAACTCTGGAGTAATCAAAAGTAAATAATTTACCAGTTATATCTTTGTTCTTGAGTAATCAAGGTGACGTTCTGCTCTTAGCTGAGAACCAGTCTGGTAGTTTTGAATGTGTTTCTGAGCTTCAGAAGTATTTGAAAAGAGCCCTGGGCTTTGACTTCTAGCCTTTGCCTCCTTTGAGCTCAGCTAGGAAATAATATTCAATATCACTGGTCATTTGAGAAATGCAGATGAAAACAGCACTGAGATTCCACCTCACTGCAGCAAGAATGGCTGCTATCAAGAAATCAACCAGTAACAAATGGTGGCAGGAATGTGCGGAGAAAGGAGACCTTTTTCATTGTTGGTGGGAGTGCAGACTGGTGCAACCACTGTGGAAATCAATACGGAGATACCTTAAACAACTAGGATTGGAAGTCCCATTTGACCCAGCTATTCCTCTTCTGCATATCTTTCCAAAAGAATTAAAAGAATCATACCACAGTAATATATGCTCATCCATATTTATAGCAGCACAGGAAGATGTGTTACTTTTTATATAAAATGGAGTACTACTCAACCATAAATCATGAGAAATTAGAGATATGTTCAGCTGAGTGGATGCACCTTGAGGACATACTCTTAAGTGAAATTAGTAAGTTACACATTTGTAAATACCATATAGTTTCACTGGTGTGATAAAGTGAAATTGTAAATAAGGGTCAGAATGTACAATTGATATGTTGTAATAGCAAGAAAAGTTCTAAAGATATTGGACAAATGAGAGGAGTTGGAGAAAGATAAAAAGGGAAGAAACAAAATAAGAGAAATGGAAAAAAATGGAAATAAAATTTTTGTAAATAGGGAAAGGTGGAATTGGGGAAAGGATGCTAGGGAAATAGGGGAAAAATAAGAACCAAGATACATCATGTAAATGTACAAGTTACCAATGATGAATGTAACTATTGTATATATAAAATGTACCAATAAAGATCCAGTTTATAATTAAAAAAGAAAAAGATCAAATCTAGGGGCTCTGTCACTTACTTCAGGATTTTATAAGTAGAAAAGTAATACAGGGATTGAGAGAAAAGGGATGAATTGTGGGTAAACGGAGGAGGGAAGGAAGGGAAATGAAAAGAATAAGAGAAAAGAAGGAAGTGAGATCATAGGCAAAGAGATGGTGCATAGGACATTGATTTACAATGATTAGTGTCCCATGATTTTTTTGAAGAGTATGGTTTAAGACTACAGTTCATGGTAGCCCTCAGCTTCTCTCCCCCTCTTTTCTGAGAATTCTTCTCCAACCTTGGTGTAAGTTTAGAGGTCATTCTTACGTTCTTTTGCACAGTGTCTGTATTCTTCCAAATAAACGTCTATTTTGTAATGAACTCTTTAGGTGTTCCTTTTCCCCACCAGGACAAAAGCAATGTGAATTAATTAAGATCCATATTTTGAGCACAGTGTCTGGTGAGGGATTGGCACAAATGTTTGTGGATTTAATGAGTGAGTCAGTACAGTGCTTAACCAAACTAAACTAAAATTTTCAGTTTTCTGGATTTTCTGGAGCTCTAGTTTTCTTTGACCCCTCTTTCTCAGTGGATTGTAATCAGAGATTTGGTATTTGAGATATGATGTAAAAAATAGTGAAGGTTTAAATTTTACAATTTTGATTACAGTAAAAGACCTATTGCCCATAATATACCTGGAAATACTTTCTCTCACTTGGATCACCTTTGTTAGTCATTCTTGCCACTCTCTGAAGCAGTTCTTGAAGTCCTACTTTATTTCTTGAGTTGTGTTTTGTTTGACTGCCTTGACATCCTGAATCATTTCAAACATTTACCCTTCATGGTCATTCTGACTCTGGAGAAGAATCAGAAGTCTCATGGAGTGCCAGATCCTGTGAATAAGTTGGAAGAGGGCACAAAGTTTTTACAAGCCTTTCTACTAGATGACACTTACAAGAGGTATTCACCTTCTAAAAATCACATCTCCTAAAGATACTAATGAGAGGATTTCCAGAATTTATTCAGACAGTGACAAGAAAAGTGGAATAAATATGTTCCAAATGAGGAGAATTAATGGAAAGGTGTCTTTTACTGTGTTGTTTTTTAAAAAACATTCGTAGTATATTTTGATCACCCTTTTTAATCTCTCCTTTTCTCCATTAGTACAACAGTGTGGTCCTTAATCCTTTCCATCTTATGATTTCTCACTCAATTCCTTTTTACTATTATTTTCTGTGTTTATATTGATTGTTGGCGGCTGATGACAATCATCTTTGTTTTTATATGCAAAATACTTCATTTCCACTAACGAGTATATGTTCTTTGTTGTTGTTACTGACAAAAGGCAAAATAAAACATTGGGAGTGGCCATTCACAAACCTGTCTTTACTGAGTTGGGCTGTTTTTTTTTCTACTTTTTTTTTCATAGAACATTAGTTTTTAAAAAAAATCTGTATTAAGTTTATTGGCACACTTTAGGTGTACAGTACAGTTACATTCACCATTGGGATCTTGTACCTTTGCATGACTTATCTTGGTTCTTATTTTTCCCCATTCCCAGCTGTCCTTTCACCCTCTCCACCCTTGTTTATAAAGATATTGTTTCCATGCTTTTCCTTTTCTCATATTTTTTCTTTTCCCTTTTCCCTTTCCCCTCCCACTTCCTCTACCCCTTAGACCTTTTCTTCCTATTATGTAATAACAATTATATATTTTGATCCTTATTTACACTTTCCTTTTTGCACACCAGAGAAACTATTTGGTATTTATACATGTGTGACTTATTAATTTTACTTAAGAGTATGGCCTCAATGTGCATCCACTTAGCTATAAATATCTTTAGTTTCTCATTTTCTGTAGCTGAGTAGTACTCCATTTTATAAAACAAAAACCAAAACAAAAACCTTATCTTTTTTTAGCCAGTCTCCAGTTGACGGGCAATTGGGCTGTTTCCAAATTTTAGCTATTACAAACTGTGCTGCTATAAACAGGGTGAGCATATATCACTGTGATATTATTTTTTTACTTCTTTTGGGAAGATACCCAGAAGAGGAAGAGCTGGGTCCTTTTTCTTTTTTTTTTTTTTC
>NW_022900950.1:1646575-1708151 GCF_012274545.1 Fukomys damarensis | reverse complement strand
GGGTCAAATGGAACCTCTAATTCTAATTTTTTTTGAGGTATCTCCATATTGATTTCCACAGTGGTTGCACCAGACTGCATGTCTACCAACAATGAAGAAGGGTTCCTTTCTCCACACATCCCTATCCCCATTTGTTATTGGTTGATTTCTTGATAGCAGCCTCTTGCTGGGGTCTTTGCCTTTTTCATTCCTAATTGCATGGATCTGAGCCTTTTCTTTCCTTTTTTTGATAAGATTGAGCTGGGTCCTTTTACTTCTCATTATTTGAGGTATCTCCATATTGATTTCCACAGTGGTTGCACCAGACTGCATGTCTACCAACAATGAAGAAGGGTTCCTTTCTCCACACATCCCTATCCCCATTTGTTATTGGTTGATTTCTTGATAGCAGCCATTCTTGCTGGGGTGAGATGGAATCTCAGTGTTGTTTTCATCTGCATCTCTCCAGTGATCAGTGATGTTGAACATTTTTTCATATGTTTATTTGCTGCTTTTACTTTGAGAAATGTCTGTTAATTTCAGATACTCATTTTTGAATTGGGTCTTTATGTTTGGAGGGTCTGATTTTTTTTTGAATTCTTTAGATATTCTAGATAGTAGACCTTTGTCTGAGGAACAGCTGGTAATTTTTTTCTCACATTTTGGGTTGCCCCTTAGCTGTGTTTGTGATTTATCTGGTGGTGCAGAAGCTTTTTAAAAAGATGAGATCCCAGTTATTGATTCTTTGTGCTAGTTCCTGGGCTACTGAGGATTTGCTCATTAAGTCTCTTCCTATTCCAGTGTCTACAACAGTTCTATCTAACTTATCTTCCAGCAAGTTTGGTGTTTCCTTTTTAATATTTAAATCTTTTATTTTTTCATAATTGCTCTTTTTTTTCCAGTTTATTCCATCTTTAGAAGATCTGTGACACATTTCAGGAAAAAATTTCACAAATATAAATTTCATGAAAACCAATGCTATTTTGTATAAATAAATCGGAATATTTTAGTATATACATATCCATATTTAATTAATTAGGATAATCCACGTCATTGGTAACTTTTGTTTTACCCTATGTATTACATACTTGTACACACATTTGCTGACATACCACTGTATCTGGAAGATAGTGAAGTCGAGTCTTAAAAGTATCCCATTGATCTAAACTTTGACGGGAAAAATACACCGTGGAAACTGTTTAATCCACTTGGATTTTAGTTTAGTGCATGGTGAAATATAGGGGTCTAGTTTTAATCTTCGGCAAGTTGAAATCAAGTTTTTCCAACAGCATTTATTGAGGCTATCTTTCCTCCAGTGAGGATAGTTGGCTCCTTTGTCAAAGATGAGTTAGCTACATATATCTAGAGTTGTTTCTGCATCTTCTAATATATACCACTGATCCTCAGATCTGTTTCTTCACCAGTACTAAGGTGTTTTTAACATAGTGGCCTTGTAACATAGTTTCATGTTGGGAATTGAGATACTCCCTGCCATGACTTTGTTGCCTAGAATGGCTTTTGCTATTCTAGACCTCTTCTTGTTCCAAATGAATTTTTGTATTGTTTTCTGTAGTTCTGTGAAATATACCCATGGGATTTAAATCAGGATATCATTGAATCTGAATAGCAGTTTTGGAAGCATGACCATTTTGACTATATTGGTTCTTCCTACACAAGAACAAGGGATATATTTCCATTTTCTTACATCCTCTTCAATCTCTTTTTTTCAGAGTGTTGTAATTCTCAATGTAGAGGTCTTTTGTCTCCTTTGTTAGAATGATTTTAGATGCTGTTGTGAAGGGGTCTGTTTCCCTAATTTCACTCTCAGTGAGTCTGTTATTTGTGTAAAAAAGAAACAAGGTCTCAATATGTAATTGAGACTGACCTGGAACTTACTGTGTAGCCCAGGCTGGTCTTGAACTCACAGTGATCCTCCTGCCTCAGCCTCCAGAGTGTTGGGATTACAGGCGTGAGCCACCACACCTGGCTTAAAAAAAGGATATTTATTTTTGAGTTTTTACATTGTATCCAGATACACTCTTGAATCTGTCAGTTAAATCTAGAAGTCTTCTGTTGGAATTTTTTGGTTCTTCTATGTGGAATTTCATATCATCTACTTTTGATTCTTGCTTTTTCTAGCTAGGAGATATTTGCTCACCCTTAGTTATATTTGAGTTTATTCATAAAGAATCTATTCCTGGGCTGGGGATTTAGCTCAGTTGTTCTACGGCCTGCCTTGCAAGCCCAAGTACTTGAGTTTGATCCCCAGTACTAAAAACAAAACAAAATAAAACAAAACATAAAGAATCTATTCCTTCAAGTGATTAACAATATAGAGGAAAGCAGCAACTCTCTGGTACAAATCTCTTTTTAACACCTAACATATTAATAATTTTGATAACAGCAAAGATTTTATCTTTGTTTATGCAGAGTGCTGTAAATAGTATTTCCCCATTATTTTTATGTGGAAGGTGGAGAAAAATGAAAATAAAGAGGATTGACAATAACATAGAAGGAATTCTGTGGGAAGGGAAAGAAAAGTGTTTTAATAGGAAGCAAAAGAGCAGTTGATTAAAGCTGGTGATGTAAATTAGATGTCCACAGCATGGAGAAGGTACCTGCAGTGAATTAGAATGAAATATCTAGTGGTAGGATGTACATGCCCTCAACATGAGTCTGAGTGAGGAATCAGGTTTTTATTCATTGTTATTGGTCTATAACAGTAGTAATCTCAAAATAAATACCATATTACAGAGCGATTATCAAAGATTTTAATTCCCAATTTACGCTGAAGAAAAAATGATTTCATTTTTCTACTCAATTTTATAGAGAGGACCTCTGTTTGCTAAGGCAACATCTGATTTTTCTCAGGTACAAAGAGGATTTCTGAGTGTAGAATTTAATAGCTTGTTTATTTTTTTCTTCAGTACCAGGGCTCAAACTCAGGAC
This sequence comes from Fukomys damarensis, assembly GCF_012274545.1. Taxonomy (NCBI): domain Eukaryota; kingdom Metazoa; phylum Chordata; class Mammalia; order Rodentia; family Bathyergidae; genus Fukomys; species Fukomys damarensis. Next base: position 1,705,223 of record NW_022900950.1, on the reverse strand, counting down.
CCTGTGCTTGCCAGGCAGGCATGGTGCCACTGAGCTATATCCCTGGCCCACAAATAGATTGCCTATACCTTTATACCCATTTTACAAGCCTAATTAGCATTATGTAAGCTTAGAGATGACTCTTCTTTCTTTCTCATATAAAATTTATCATCAATTCATATACTTTGAAAATTAGACAAACTGCATATCTGACTTCATATAAAAAATTTAAAGGCATGCAAATTGTTTTTTTGTAGCTCAAGCTTTTCTCTTATATTATATTTAAGTATATATATTTTTTCCCATTGCAAAATTATTCAATTGTAAAATAAATGCAACATACATATGCAGTTTTAAATGAGCAGGTGACAAGAGAGATTTAAATCAGGAGGCAAGGCACTTTGCTGGAATGGTTTGCAATCACTGCTGTTGAAATGCCAGAGCACAGTCTGTGCATATTTTCCTCTCCTCTCACTGCCTAATTGAGAGAGGCATTAATGCAGTAAAGAGTGCTGAAAGCAAAATGCCAGCTTTGTGAAACATGCAACAGATATATTTAATTAGTTTTTTGGTTGATTACTACCCATGATACAACAGAACAAATGTATTTGATTCTTTGTATTGTAGCTATGAAGAAGTGAGAAGATTGGATGAATTCAACAGTTGATAGCTCCTAAACCCCAGAAAACTCATGGTACTGGTAATTTAGATGATAAAGGCATCATTTGATAAGACTTGAATAAACATATTCTGTATACCTTTCATTATTCTGCATTCCCTGGTATATATTCAAGGAAGAGAAATACTGATCGTCATATTTCCCTATCACCTTTGGGATTAGAGGGAGTTGAGTTTTTCTTATTGTCTGAATCCTATTTGGAAAAAAAACTCTCTGTAAAAGGATAAGTTTATGATTGTAGAATACTGTTTAGTATTAATGTAAGAGAGGATGAGACAGGCCAAAGTATCATCATTAAATACAATGCATGTAACACACTGGTTCATGTTAATTAGTCTATCAGTGAAAAGCAAGGAGCTCCAAGTGACTGTGGGAAAGTACTTGGTGATTCTCTATTGCTGGTCAGTCTCACAAAAGGAGAATTGTCTGTTGTGAAAGAATAGAGAATGGGAAATTAAAGAATCTATTAGAATTTAAATGTGGTGGTAGTAAGAGAGATAGCCAGAAGGAAATCTAAAAACTCTTGGGTTAATTTCCTTAGCCTGTAACTTGAATTTATCTCCTTGGTGTTCCAGAGGAATCGAATATTTCGAAGAATGAATTTTGTCATGAAAGTCCATCTTTCATATTTATTTACATTATTTAGGTGGACAAACTTCAAATTTGTTGAAAAAAAAAGAATTCACATTTTATATACTAGAATTTATTTTCTATATTGCACAAAAAAATAGCAGAGCAGAACCAGTAGAAATTGAACTCACTATGACTGTTTGCTTTTCCCAGGTGCTGCGCTGCATGCACATTATCTCCTAGGTTTGGACACTTGTAGAAGTGATAAAAATAAGATAACAAATTTATGTTATCCTAGTGGGCAAAATCCATATGGAAATAGTATACTTAGTAATAGTGTAAAAATATTAAATGATGAAGGACAGGAATCATCATATTAGCATATGCCATATACAACATTAAAATAAATTATCCAGATTTTATGTTAAATCCAATTAAATCCAATCAATGGTTAATGAAAACTATAAAGGAAGAAATAAAGCATAATGTGGGGGTAAATGTAAACAACTTACCATGAAATAAAAAAATGAAACATTTTATTGTGTTTATTCTATGGTGTGCTTTATGCGGTGAACATCTTGAAATAAATAAATTGCTGAATTTTTCACTAGATCAAACTATTTCATTCTCTCCTCCCCTTGTCTTCATTTCCCTTTTCTCCTTTTATTTTTTTCCACTCATATTTACTGAGCATCTAATGAAATCTAAGCATTTGGGTAGGTGCTAATTACATAACAGTGATTAAGACTGAAATCATTTTTATCCCATGGACTTAACAGTGATTGGATAATCTTCAAAGTCCTGCATATGAATCTTTGACATTATTAATATAAGATAGGAAAGAGATACTTGAATTCAGAAAGAAAACAAACAAACATAGGACTAGCCCATTTCTCTATTTACTTTACATCTCAAGGGTACATGCATATTTTTTACATAATGAAGAAATCTGAATATTGATTGCTGAGCAACTAGGTAGAATTATTGTAGAGTCAAGAAACTGGAAGTGATTGTCAGGAAATATTGGTTTCATTCCTCTGTTGTTATGAAATGTGCAATCTGCCAAGCTAGCAGGGTGAGGTTGGTGAGGCAGAGTGAAATTCCTAGTGGGTGTCATTACTTTTCTTTTTAGATGAGCCAAATGTAATTTGATATTTAGCTAGAAATCTCTTGGTCTGATAGGACTTTCTATGTGGGCTACATGTAGCCCCACTCACACGGAGTGGAATCATGAAGATGTTGGAAATTACGAATTATGACTGCACTGACAAGCCAAGTACCTTTCAGTCACTTTGAATTCTTTCCCTTTTATATTATTTATGAAGGATGAAACTTCTTTTTACACCCAATAGTACTGTGAGACATTATTGAGTCTCATATTGTGAAAATATTTATGTTTTCTTAGGAAAATTTTCTAGAATCATACTATAGGTTAGAAGACTAATTACACTGAATAAGAATTGAGTTTGGTATTGAAGTGAGTAGAAATTCTTCATTCAAAATGGAATGTCTCTATTCTATTGATTATTTTTTCAGCGAATTCAGAGGTTACATGGAGAAATAGGTAGGGTGTGAAAGGATGATTCAGAAAATCTTATCCTGACTCTTCCTCACACTGAAAATGCAACACTGTCCAAGTCTCTAAGGCCTTTGAGTCTCTTGTTTCCTCATCTTTCTTACATACCTCATAGATTGTCAATTATAAAAGAGAGAATGTGTATGAAAGTACTGTGGCTATTATGAAACATCATAAGGGTGTAAGATGTTTTTGGTATAAGCATAAGTTATATTCCTGACTTCTTTTTAAATGTACTCATATATTTATTAGTGAATAATAAATATGAGTTTCAGGATTTTTGATTCATAATGGAAATTCAAATATATCACCTTAGATAGCTCTGAAATTGATGTTAATAAATACCTTTGCTTATGAATATTGATCCTTACTAGGTACTCAGAAACAATGACTAAAAGTCCTGAATATATAAGGTCAATATTTTTAAACTTATTTATTTAAAACATAATAAGATTGCACTTTCTGTAAATTTTGCATAACATCAAACTTGGTTTAGAGAACATAAAGGTTAATAAGACCTGATATCTACTTTGAGAATTCACTATTTAGTTGGGGTAGCCATATGAACTAATAAATTTAATTTTATATAACCCTTATAAACAAGAACACTTCAGACAAAATGAGAAAATAACAATAAAATCCACTTCTTAAAATAAATATTTTCCTCATTATATTTTCTTTAATGAAAGATTGATCTACTATTACCGAAATAAAATGATTTAGGAAAATAGAAATATGAACTATGATTAAATAGCAGAATCTACATTTTGTCCTGAGAATAGAATTGTGTCTGCTTAATTCAGTGATCCAATGATTTAGTAGACTATTGTTCAGACATAATTATATTTTGATTATGGTCCACAGTTTTCAACTAGATATAGTGCTTGAGATAGAAAAGAGTGGAAAAAAATATTTTTTCTCATATGTGGTGGTGATTATTCACTTTCCTTTGAAATTGCTTAACATTTTTCTTGAAATATGCCTAATTTTTGGTTCCATTATATCCTCTTCATTTTTTCTTCTTTCTTTTTCTCCCTCTCCTCTCTTTTTCTCTCTCTCATTCATCCCCTCTTTTTCACCTACCTGTCTATTCTTCATATATTTCCTCTTTCTTTACAACTCTCAATCAGATATAAACCTGGAAAATTGAACTGAGTCCACTCCAGTTGGGAGCCATTACTTATCTGACTTTCAAGTGAAAACAAATGAAGCTTTAATGTCTTCTTGGATTAAAATCTTTTCATTTTTATATGTATCTAGACCTATTTAATGGATATAGAATCAAGATTTTTTTTGCCTACAGGCATAATACAGACTCTTCATTTAAAATCAATTACAACATTAGAAGCAGCAGCAGCAACAACAGTAACAAATACCTTAGTTTAATAACAAATAATTAAGAAAGACAGGGCCACCACTGTGCTCAAGGGAAGGGATTGGCCTCTACCCTGATGGGAGTTACTATGGCTGCTCTCTAGAAGGCAATAACAATTTTATGTATGGTACTTTCAACTTTTAAAGACATCTGCTGTGTTTCAGATGCAAAACCTACAAATTGCAGAGAGGAAGATAGGTAAATGTGAATGGGCCTGGAAAAAGATAAATGATAAATGCTATAGGCTCCCTTGTACTCAGTAACAAACAAGAGTAGGTGGAAAGATACAGTCAAATTCTTCCTACTTTGAGGGTTTTTGTCTTAGTTTTGGTGGATGGGGAAGGACACATTGAATAATGGAGGAGTGTGAGAATTGAAATGAATCTTTTCAGTATACTTTGTGCTAGTTTGGGTGGGTTTGAGAGAAATGGGAATCTATTATATGGGAATTTTAAGAAAAGACAAAGTGAATAATTTGGGCTGTATCAGTGGGGGACAGATTGCCTCAGGGTTCAGTTTGACATAAGTATAGACATTTAGGGTCTTTCCTGCAAGTTTCAACCTTTCTGGGGTTATAGGAACATTAGGGAGACAAATACATATTGTTACTCAAGGAAGTATAGTGATTTCCAAACAGAGCAGGGCTGGAAGCTCTTTGTTAAGCTAAAGCCAGAGGGAAGAGTTACTTATGAGTCTCATTTTCAGGAGCAAAGTATGAAATACACACAGAAATCAGGCTTCTTTGATATGTACTTCCAGCCATGATACTATGACTAGCTTAAAGATCTTACCTTCAGAGCTAGAGGCCTGCCATACATTGGTAAGTATGCACAGATCCTGGGGAACAGCTGTGAGGACCAGAGGGTTTGTGGCTTCAGGCAGATCCCAGCCAGGGCTCTGCCCCAACCCCAGAGGCATGGGCACACAAGCCACAGCAAAGGGTCAACCTGGAAAAGAGCTACACAAATGTAAAAATAACAGCCTGAGGCTCACCCTGATACCATTGATAAGTGTGAGGAGACTCTTGCCAGAACCCTGTTCACAGAACAGCAACTGTGGTGTAGAGGCCCCAGCCAAAGGCCCTCCCAGACAATAGGGATAAATAAATAATAAATAAATAGGGGCCCCAGCAAGAGGTACACCCAGATACCATCCAAAGTGTGCACAGGACCCAGCCAGAAGTCAGCCCAGACAACAGGTCAGTTCAGTGATCCAGAAGGCCACCATTCTGAACCCAGGAATTTGTGTACTGGTGAGCAGCAGAGAAAAGGTTGCTGGGTGACTTGCTGAGAATTGAAGACCACTAAGTGGGCAAAAAGTTGCCTCAACAAAGCGCAGGAGGCTGCATCTGCTGAAATGAAAAGACATGTACACAAGTCTCAAAACCAGACTTCCAGATCACCTAAGGCAACCTCAAAAGGAAATGAGATGGAACAATATGAAACTCAAACATCTGGACTCCCTGAATTGGCAATGAAAGATGACCTGGAAAAAATGAAATCAGAAATAATTTCCCAGATAATAGCAGAGATTGTGCCCAAAGTGAAGACATGATTAATAAATCTAGAGTGCAAACAGATTAAAAATAGAGGAGCTGAGGGACTGATGGAATCCCACATAGGAAACAAATGGATCCGTAAAACAGATGCAAACTGATTTCCTGGAGATTAAAAACTCCATCAAAAGTTTACACAGAAGAATGAACCAATGCAATTACAAAATTTCAGATATAGAAGACAGGGTTGTAACTAATGACCAAGAAAAGAAAAATATCTTAAAAACAGTAAGAACAAGAACAAGAACAGTAAGAACAAGAAGTCAATCCAGCAGCTGCTAAATGAGGCAAAGAAGTGTAGCATAAGACTGATCAGAGTCAATGAAGAAACAGGAGAAAGTGCAGACAAAACATTAAAACAAAACAAAACAAAACAAAAAACTGTTCACAGAAGTAATGGCAAAAAACTTCCCAAGTAGGGGAAAAGAAATTGACATACAGATAAGTGAGGCATATAGGACTCCAATTAGCTGTGATAAAAAATATCTACACATAAGCATATAATACTTAAGATTCCAGAAACCCAACAGAAGAATAAAATTCCACAAGCAGTTAGAGAAAAGAAACAAATGCCATACAAAGGAAATCCCATTAGAATCACAACAGACTTCTCAACACAAACCTTTAAGGCAAGAAGAGCTTGAAGTGATGCTTTCAAGACCTGAAGGAAAACAACCTCCAACCCAGATTGATGTACACTGAAAAACTCTTTCAAAATTGATGGAATGACAAGATACTTTCACGACAAAGAGCACCTTAGGAAATTCATGAATACCAAACCAGCACTCCAAAAAAAATTTAAACAATATCCTAGGAAAAGGCAACAAGAATCACAACCCCAGGAAGCCCAGCAGAATGAATCCATCAGGCACGACAAGAAATTAAATGCAAAGGGGGAGAATTTCACAAAAAGAAAAATTCATGACAAGAATAAGTCAATACATACCAGTTATAACCATCAATGTTAATGGTCTCAATTCTCCAATCAAAAGAAATGACTGGCATAATGGGTCAAGAATCAAGATACAACAATATGCTGCATACAAGAAACACACGTAATTCAAAAAGAAACTCAGACTAAAAGTTAAAGGGTAGAAAAGCAAGCAACATGAACCAAAAGAAAAAAAAAAGTAGAAGTAGCTATCCTCTTTTCAGATCAAGTGGATTTCAAACCAACACAGATAAGAGAGACAAATAAGGGCACTATATTCTTATAAAGTGAACAATACAAGAGGAACCAATGACAATCATTAATATATATTCACCAAACACTAATGTGCCCAAATATATAAAACAAATACTAATGAATATGAAAAATCAAATCAGCACTAATACATTAGTAGTGGGCGACCTCAATAACCAACTGCCACAAATGGATAGATCAACTAGACATAAAATAAACAACAAAATACTAGAACTCAATGAAACTCTTGAACAAATGAACTTAACAGATATTTACAGTGTTCCACCCCACAAAATCAGAATATAAGCTATTTTTAGCTGTACTTGGGTTGTTCTCCAAAATAGACCACATAAGTGCTCATAAAACATATTTTAGTAAGTGAAAGGAATTGAAGTTATCTCTTGTATATTATCAGACCATACTGTGATGAAATTGGAGAAAAATAGCACAATAAACCACAAAACTTTCATAAACATGTGGAAATTGAATAACAGACTTCTGAATAAATAATGAGTCACAGAGGAAATTAAAGAAGAAATCAAACTGCTCCTACTATTTAATGACAATTACAATGCAACATATTAGAATCTATGAGACACAATGAAAGCAGCCTTATGAGGGAAATTCATAGCAGTGAATTCTTATATTAGGAATACAGAGCAAGCTCAATTACACAACCTGATGCTGATCCTCACGCTTCTAGAAGAAGAGCAGGACAAACCCAAATCTCATACAAGGGAGGAAATTATAAAGATCAGGGCAGAAATTGATGCAATGGAGACTAAGAGAATAATACAAAAAAATCAATGAAGTTAAGAGTCGGTTTTTTGAAAGAATAAATAAAATTGACAAACTCTTAACCACCTGAAAAGAGAACTATAGGCCAATCTCACTAATGAATATAGATGCAAAAATCCTTAAAAAGACACTGGCAAATAGAATGCAGAAGATCATCAAGAAGATCATATATCCTGACCAAGTGGGATTTATCCCAGGGATGAAGGGATGGTTCAACATATGCAAATAAATAAATGTAATACACTATATTATTAGAGCCAAAGACAAAAGCCATATGATCATCTCACTAGATGCAGGAAAAGGATTTGACAAAATACAACAAGCATTTATTTTTTTATTTGTTTTTTTTTCCATTTAGTTTATTGGTACATTTTAGGTATACAATACATTCCACATTAGAATCTTGTACCTTTACATAATGTATCTTGGTTCTTATTTTTTCCCCAGTCCCCTAGCCTCATCTCACCCCCTCCACTCCTCCCTATTTACAAAGACTTTGTTTCTGTGTTTTTCCTTTTCTCATATTTTTTCTTTTCACTTCTTTCCTTTCCTTTACTTGCCCCACTTACCCTACACCTTTAGACATTTTATTCCTATTTCACAATATCAATTATACCTTTTAATCGTATTTACACTTTTAGCTTTTTATGCCAGAGAAATTATTTGGTATTTACACATCCCATCATGAATTTGTGACAAAAACCTTCCAAAAATTGGAATAGACGGTCACTCCTTCAATCTGATAAAAGCCATCATTGAAAAACCAACAACCAATATCATACTAAATGGTCAAAAACTGAAATCTTTTATATTAAAATCAGGAACAAGACAAGGATGTCCACTATCATCACTCCTGTTCAATATAGTTCTGGAAACATTAGCCACAGCAATTAGACAAGAGAAAGAAATTAAAGCAATAAAGATAGGAAAGGAAGAAGTTAAACTGTCATTATTTGCTGATGATATGATATTCTACATAGAAGACCTGAAAAACTCCACCAAAAGACTTTTCTAGACTTAACTGACAGATTCACTAAAGTAGCTGGATACAGTATCAACACTCAAAAATCATTAGCCTTCTTGTACACAAATAACAGACTCACTGAGAGTGAAATTAGGGAAACAGTCCCATTCACAATAGCATCTAAAAAAATGAAATATCTAGGAATCAATCTAGTGAAAGAAATTGAAGACCTCTACTCTGAAAACTATAGTACTCTGAAAAAAGAGATTGAAGAGGATATAAGAAAATGGAAAGGCTTTCTTTGCTCCTGGGTAGGAAGAATCAACATAGTGAAAATGGCCGTACTTCCAAAACCGCTTTATAGATTCAGTGCAATCCCAATTGAAATTCCAGCAGCACACTTGAAAGATCTTGAGAAAATAATCCAAAAATTCATTTGGAACTAGAAGAGATCTAGAATAGCACAAGCTATTCTAGGCAACGAAGACAAGGTAGCTGGTATGATGATTCCCCAACTTGAAAATATAGTACAAAGCTACTGTGATAAAAACAGCATAGTACTGCAAAAGAAACTGACCTGAAGACCAATAGAATAGATTTCAAAATGCAGAAACAACTCCAGACACACTCAGCTACCTCATCTTTGACAAAGGAGCCAACCATCAGCACTGGAGGAAAGATAGCCTCTTTAATAAATGGTGCTGGAAAAACTGGGCTTCAACTTGTGAAAGGTTAAAAGTAGATATCACTCATAATTCACTAAAGTAAAATGAAAATTAATTAAAGATCTAAATATTAATACAAATACTAAACTGGCTGGAAGAGAGGTTAGGTAGAACTCTTGAAGACATTGTGTAGGAAAAGATCTTATGAACAAAATCTTAGTTGTTCATTTCAGAAGCCCATTTTGAAGTTGGGTCTTTATATTTGGGAGGCTTGCTTTTTTTCAATTCTTTGTATTTTCTCTATATATGCCTTTGTCTGTGGAACAGCTGGTAAAATATTTTTCACATGTTGTTTGTCTCTGAACTCTGTTGGTGATTTCTCTTGCAGTACAGAAGTTTTTTAAAGAGATGATATCCCAGTTATTGATTCTTTGTGCTAGTTCCCGTGCTACTAAGGATTTGTTCATAAAGTCTTTTCCTCTGCCATTGTCTTCAAGAGCTTATCGTCCCACACGTTTTTTGTTTCTTTTTGAATATTTAGATCTTAAATCCACTTGGATTTTACTTTAGTGCATCATGAAAGATAGGTGTCTAATTTTAATCTTTGGCAAGTTGAAATCCAGTTTTTCCAACCCCATTTATTAAAGAGGCTATCTTTCCTCCAGTGAGGATAATTGGCTCCTTTGTCAAATGTGAGGTAGCAGAATATATCTTGAGTCATTTCTGCATCTTCTAATCTATTCCACTGGCCCTTGGGCCTGTTTCTTTTGCAGTATCATGCTGTTTTTAATCACAGTAACTTTGTAGTATAGATTCAAGTTGGGGATTATGATAACCCCTGCCATGTTTCTGTTGCCTAGAATGGCTTTTTCTCTTCTAGGTCTCTTCTGGTTCCAAATGAATTTTTGTATTGTTTTCTGTAGTTCTATGAAATATACTTTTAGGATTTCAATGGGGATTAGATTGAATCTGTATTGCAGTTTTGGAAGTATGACCATTTTCACTATATTGATTCTTCCTACCAAGGAACAAGGACAGTGTTTCCACTTTCTTACATCCTCTTCAATCTGTTTTTTCAGAGTGTTGTAGTTTTCAATGCAGAGGTCTTTTGCTTCATTAGATTGATTTCTAGATATTTCATTTTTTAGATGCTGTTGTGAAAGGGATTGTTTCCCTAATTTCACTCTCAATGAGTCTGTTATTTGTGTACTATTTGTGTACAAGAAGGCTAATGATTTTTGAGTGTTGATGCTGTATCCAGCTACTTTTGTGAATCAGTCAGTTAAGTCTAGAAGTCTTTTAGTGGAGTTTTTTAGGTCTTCTATGTAGAATATCATATCATCAGCAAATAATGACAGTTTAACTTCTTTCCTATCTTTATTGTTTTTATTTCTTTCTCTTGTCTAATTGCTATGGCTAATATTTCCAGAACTATATTGAACAGGAGTGGTGATAATGAACATCCTTGTCTTTTTCCTGATTTTAGCATGAAGGTTTTTAGTTTTTGATCATTTAGTATGATGATTTCTCAGACAAAGAAGTAAAAGCAGCAAATAAATATATGAAATATATGTCAACATCGCTGGTCATTGGAGAGATGCAGATTAAAACAACACTGAGATTCTGCCTCACCCCAGAAAGAATATCTGCTATCAAGACATCAACCAATAACAAATGCTGGCAGTTTTCTATGGAGAAAGGAATACTTCTTCCTTGTTAGTGGGATTGCAGACTGATGCAACCACTGTGGAAATCAATATGGAGACACCATAAACAACTACAATGTGAAGTCCCATTTGACCCAGGTATTTCAGTGCTGGGTATCTTCTCAAAATAATTAAAAGAATACCACAGTGATATATGCTCACCCATTGTTATAGTGGCACAGTTTGTAATAGCTAAAACTTGGAAACAGCCTATTTGCCCATCAACTGGAGACTGGATAAAGAAGATGTGGTTTTGTTTGTTTTTAAATAAAAGAGTACTGTGGTCCTGGGATTTTGCTCAGTGGTGCTGCCACCTGTCTTGCAAGTGCATGGTCCTGCGTTTGATCCCTGGTACAGGGAAAAAAATAGACTACTACTCAGCCATAAAGAATTAAAAAACTAGAGACTTTTATAGCTAAATGGATGCACATTGAGGATATTCTCAAGTGAAATTAATAGGCCAAACCTGTGGAAATAGTATATAGTTTCTCTGATGTGATAAACTAAATGTATAAATAAGGATCAAAATGTGTAATTGGTCATGTGAAATAGGAAGATGAGTTCTAAAGTTGTAGGGGAAGTGGGAAGGGTAGGGGAAAGGTAGGAAGTGAAAAAAATAAGAGAAAAGAAAAAAATCAAAACAAAGTCTCTGTAGATAAGGAAGGGTGGAGAGGGTGAAGCGAGGCTAGGACGCTGGGAAAAAAATAAGAACCAAGATGGATTATGTAAAGGTGCAAATTTCCAATGATGAATGTCATTATATTGTATATCTTAAATGTATCAGTAAAATTAAGTAAGAATAATGTTATCTTTGGAAAGTTGTATAGATTTTGAAAATTAAAAAGATTAGCTTATCCAAGAATAAGTTATTCCAATCAACAATCCTTTTTCCTTTGTGTGCCATAATTAGATTGATAGGTACAAGAAACTCTTAAATAAATCAATGGAATTATAGCAACAACAAATAATCTTCTTTATCGAGAGTCTTCATTTCAAGGAGTTGAAAATAATTTCAAATCCTTTTCTTCCTTCATCTGTATAAAATAGATAGAGTAAGATTGAGGATATTTAGAAAAAGAAAGACTGATTGAAGAGACAGCAAATAACCAAAAACCTGGTTGGCTTGGAATAGAATGGACTCTTGCTCAAAATGGAAGGTAAGAGAGTTCCTTTGGGATATCTTTGCCCTTTTTCCTGCTCCCCTGTGTCTTCCCATCTTTCTTTCTCCAAGTATGAGTTTTCTTGTAGTGTCTTGGATACCAAAGACATTTAACTTTTGTGCTTTTCTGACTGTTTAAAAGTTTTATGTCTCTTGCTCCTGATCTCAATTATTCCATTTCTTATGAAATTTAATGTTTGATTGATGTGATTTTTTTCTCAGATAATGCCTTCTTATACAGAAGGCATAAGGCTTACAAAATTTTAGGAACTCCAATATTATGTTCTGTGTATAGAGCGGTTGAAATACATAGGACAAGATAGTTGCTGGAATGTCACAAATGTACTTCAGCTGTTCTGTGGTTTGTCTGGAAGGTATAAATTGTTTATTGGATTTTATCTAATTCTCATTGTGTGTGTTTACCTGCTGTATAAGTGATCAAAATTTATGATGAATGTTTTAATTAAAATTTATTGCAGTAAAAGACATATTCCCATCAAACACTCTTAAGCACCTCTCCCCCATGCTTTGAGCATGTATCTCATCATTTTTGCTACTTTGAAAAGCAGTTCTGGAAGTTCTCTTTCATGGGTCTTCAACATGTGATCAAAAATATAGTGAATGCTGCTTTTAAAAAAGGCAGGCTTGCAAATTCATTAAGGAATTTCCTCATCCACTTTATCCATGGGATCTTACACCATGTGACTCCTAGTTCTTCCCTAAAGTCAAGATGGCCATGGAAAGTAAACATTTCGAGGTGACTCAGGACAATGACAATGCTACTAAAGATATAAAATAGGACTTACAGAATTGCTTTATAAAATGGCAAGCATAATGGGATAAGTGTGTTTGAAGCAAAGGAAATATTTTGAGTCAGATTAATGGCTACACATCTCTCACTCTAATAATTTATTTTAAAATTTAAACATTCAATGCATGTTTTTTTTACACCAAGTATTTTTCAAGTTGACCATTGAGATCTTTTGTGTAATATGAATTTAAAAGTACAGATTTCACTTTTGCAGGGCTGTCTTAATCACCCATGTAATGTACCAAAAAAATTGGTTCCATTCACTGTTTAGGTGAATTAATTAGTTTTAAAATTTATATTATATTTCTTGTCATTTTAGTGTTTTAAGGTTATTTTCAATAACCATATCAAAGAAGATGTACTATTTAAGCCAAACAGTTTTGCCTTTTTATTGGTCCTTTTGCATAGAATGATATCAATGATGTAGGAATTTGATATTGTATAAGGGTTTTAAGTATCCAATTTATCTTTATCAAGCTCATTGAAAAGAATGGATGATATACAATATATCATACCTATTAATACTTGTTTGAACACTTTTTTCAGGTACACATAATCTGTGCTTTGTACAGTAATGATTTATGCGGTTGGCTTAAGCAAGGGAGGTTGTTCATTGCTTGAATGCTTCTATGGGTTTATTATGCATAAAATCCTGAGATTTAAACATGTTATTGAAATAGTTCCATGATCAGGCAAAGCAAGTTATTCTTGGCTGCCTATAAAGAGAGTAAAACACATTCTTGGTCTGATTTCTGTCTTTTATTCCTACCTGATGTCATTCTTAAATCGCACAATATCCTCAAACCAGGAGGTTGTACCTAATTCCAAACAAACTTTATTGGGGACTTTCCTTCCTGCAGACATTTCCTAACGCTGAATATACCGTAAACATTCTCAGAGCTCCCAGACAAGAGATGGTTCTAATATTTGGGTCTGACTGCAAAATCTCAGCCTTGGTCTACTGCACATGATTGTCAGAACACTTCCTTCCATCAGCAAAACCTTGTAAGGCATAATGAAAGACTTCCATTAAAGCAGATTCAAACAGATGAATGCTGATATACTGGGGAAGTAAACAGAAGGAAAACTGGCACATTTTCTATGGGAGAGTCAAAAGCAATTGGGTTGCTAGGGAGGCAGAAAGCATATAAACATTTTTAGATCCCCAATTCTGCTTAGATATCTAAATGAATTCAACTAAATTCATAGCAGAAGTAAAAAAAAAAATTTAGAGGAAAAAAGAAATGACGGATGCATGTCATCTTCACCCCAGGTTTGATTTTCTTTTGATCTCAAAGTTTCCACTCTTCTAAATCAAACTACATTTCAGACAGTTTGCATTTGAGATTTTTGTTATTTTTAAAAAGTTATAATTTACATAAAAGGAGCTTAATTTCCTTTCTAAAGTTTTAATTTAGGTTTAATAGGACAGTTATTATATGTTAATTAAATACTGGTGGATTATGAGAAATATATTTACAGAGATTTACCAACAAAGCCAAAAATATGTTCTTAATCTGTTTGGCAATTTAAATAGCTTGAAGATTCTTGTATATAATGGTATAGTTCTTTAGAGTTAATAGTAAGATTCTTTCACTAAGATTAAATTGTATATGACAGTTTGTGTTTACAATGGTATTTACAATTGAGGTTTATCCAGTGTTGAAGAGGTTTGTGTAGGTGTTTTAGATAAGTGAACACTAATTCTTCAAACATTAATTATATGTTTAGAAATCAATTCCACTTATTTATAAATGCATTTATAATTTTAGAATTTGTATTAGGTATTTCTAAAACTCTGATTTGGATTGGATGCTTCTGTTTTTGTAAATTTTAAAAATATTCTATTTATTAAGAAATGATATGATTTAAGGATGTTTTCTTCAAATCAATATGTCATGTAAGAGACCAATTACATTTTTTCTAATTGAGCTTGTTTTCCTTCACCATAGTTATAAATATACTTGATTAAATCCACTTTTTACTTGGAGATCCAATACTTCTCATTTCTCTGTCTGTTCCTCTCTTTTTATTAAGAGTGATGAGAAGCCCCTTTTTAAATGTCTCATTTTCCATCATTTTATCCTTAAAGCTACCCTAAAGACTTAAAGGCTGGCTTTCCACCAAAGTACATTGTCTGGAGCCAGAGATTTTTAAGAGTGTTGAGTTAACTTATCTCCTGAGTTTCTAGGCACTTTATAAATACTACACAGTAAAACAATGGGAGCTTGTAAAAGCAGAGTTCAGGAATTATCTGAAAAATGTGACCAACATGCACAGAAAATCTGGATCATTTCATCTATGATTTCTCCCCTTCAATAACAGAATTATTTTGCTTCTTGACACTTGCATTATATTCCCACTTTTTTTGGTCCATACTGAGATGCAGCCAAAGGCAAGAACTGTTTTTTTCCCTCCCTTTGATTAAAAAACAAAGTATTCGAAATCCTTGAAGCATGAGCACTTGTAATATGACTCATTGTTCTTAAAAATAAAAAAAAGGAAGAAAGGCAGAATTGCTTGTGTACTTAAGAGAACACAAGGTGGCAGGGCCACAGCAGAAATAACATTTGTACTGTGAGAATACACATGCAAGGTAGGTTATTGATATATATTATATGAATAGTCTGAAATTCCTGTGAAGTGCTTTTTAAATTGAAATTTTATATACTATTTTGTTTTCTTTACCAGTAGCAAGTCACTAATGCCTTTTGAAGCATGGTGGTTTTAGTTTTAAGTTAAAATACATGAAGAGAGCAGACATTCTTGACATTATAAAGTACATATTTAAAGTCTGTTTTGTTTTTTTAAGCCATTTGTGGTGTAAGCTGCACTTTGGTTAAAAATGTTGAAGAATAACTGTATAATGAAATAACATATTTTTCAGTGATCTAGACTTTTTAATATTCTTGCTGTGCTACATTCAGAGTGCTTTGGGTCTTTGAGAATTATTGACATTTTGAGTAAGTAATGAGATAGGATAAATATCTCTGAACTTTTATGTATGCTATTTAATCAAAGGACTTACAAAACAGTAGTGGCTCAAATTACTGTTTGTAACAAATGGAAATATTTATATTTGGAAAAATCAGAAAGTATTTGTGGTAGTTAATGTAGCAGAACTCATGTACAATATTAATATAATTTCAGTGATTTAATGTAATGAAAAGGTAATTCTTGCTAAAAATGTTCAAAACATGAATTCTTGAATAGCAAGAAGTTTTCCTGAAAATATTCATTCAGTAACCCAGTTTGTCTTTGTTTATTGGCTTTTCCATCCTTAGCCTCCTCCTTTAAAAATTATCACAGGAGGGGAAAGAACATAAAAATTTCAAATGTTAAATTATGTAGGCAAAACTTGGAAATAGAGAGTATGAGTTTTATTAACTGTCCATTGGTTAGAACTCAGTCATAATGGCATATCCAACTATAGAGGATTCTGAGAAATATCAGAATCCAGGAGGAAAAGGAAATGTATTTAGTAACCAGCTACCTAGTCTCTGACATAACAGCGCTTGACATTTTGAGTGAATTATTACAAAGGCAAGAAAGATTAAGAATCATGGCTACAAATAAATATTGGGGAAGATATATGTATCAGTCATGTTTCAACCTGAGAAAAAGAATCAAAGAATTAATATGTATGATTGCAAGGTTGGGTTACAGGCTTGTTGTGGTTAGGAAAGTCCTAAATCCTTAAAGCTGACAATCAAGAAGGACAGGATGAACTGTTAGGTTTAGAATGAAGCTTCAATCCACAGGCAGAATTGTTTCTCTTTAGGGAATTTCTAGCTCTGCTCTTAAAGCCTTTTTAATTTGATTCAAACCACCCAGATTATCTATATTAATCTCTTTATTAAAAGTTAACTGATTGGGGATTTTAATTACATCTACTAAGAATGTTAATAGCAATGCCTGTATGAGTGTTTATTGAATAGCTGAAGACCAAAATCCATCCACTATGCACAAACTGACCATCACAATGCTTATATATGCCATTTTGTTTGTGTATGTAATTATAATGTGATAATTTGTATAACTCAAAATTGCTTTTCAGGTCTTTGTCTTTGGATATTTTCTATGATTTTTATGGAAACATTTCCATATTGCTGTAGTTTTGGAGTGAAACATTCTTTTCTCTTTTGAAGTTATTAATTCAATTAAGAAATACAGGGGCTGGGGATTTAGCTCAGTGGTACCATGCCTGCCTCGAAAGCACAAGGTTCTTAGTTCAATCCCTGGTACAAAAAAATAAATAAATAAATAAAAGAAAGAAAGAAATAAGCCATGAGATGATATGAATAAGGTAAATCCTAGCTTTGAAGTGAAACGACTTGAGATTGAAACCTTGTTGTACTATTTACAGGGACAGCGTTAACTCGATTACTCCAAGGCCCACTTCGGTTTCTGTTGAATGCTATAATGGGTGTCTAGACATAGCTTACTATAACAGTACTCGGCTTAAGTAGCTACGCAGAAAATGATTAAAGTTATTATTTATTATGACTCAGATCTACATTGTGCACCAAAGTCTCATGTGTTCAGAGGTGGGGCTTTTAGAAGGTAACTGGATTAGTCCACTAATGAACTCACAGCTGAAAGTACTCTTAGGAGGTGTGTCCTGGTGGTAATAGGTAGGTTACTGGGGACATAATCTAGAAGGATATACTGTATCTCCCTCCCTGGCTCCTCTCTTCTGTACTTCTTGGCCACCATGATGTGAACAGGGTTTTCCTGCTATCCTTCCTTTGCCATGCTTTTTTTTTTTCCTGTAGAGCTGGCTGATGTTGACTAAACTGTGAGGCAAAATAAACATCTCTTCCTTTAATTTGTGGGTATCAGGTATTGTGTCTCATTGATAAGGAAAGTGACAAGGACATTATATGAGATAGGGGTGGCCTATAGGCAGGGTAGATTTTCTCCTAGAGCTCTGACCCATCAGAGCCTGGTAAAATTGCTAACATTGTCTCCCTACCTCACAGTGGAAGAGGCAGCATATATCATGCACTGGGTAGTGTGATCTTTTTCTAAAGGCTTGATGACATGAGAGGAACTGTTCAAAGACAGTGCCAATCTTATAGAGACAAAGTGCCTTCCAAGACCACAAGATTCTTGCTCAAAACTAGGTCTTTGCAATTAAAATAGCATGTGTGCCCAGATAACACCTGAAGAATAGTGTACATGTTAAAATTTTGTTCATAATAGCCATTCACTTCATTCAGTATATGTTTATAAAATTGTTTCTATTTTCCTGAAATTATATTAGATGAAGAGTGACAAAGACATATTAAGACTTGCAGAAAGTTAGACTTCAGAGTAGGTGGTGCTTTACAAATTGGAATGACTGCTCTGTTAATTAAATATTTTAATACTATTTATTGTTTTTATTAATTTATTATTATTAATTAATTTTAATTAATAATATTTTTAATAATGTCGCTGCTCAGTGTGAGGATGCTTTCTGTTGTGACAGTAAGTAAGAGTCCAGGTTTTACTGCTATTAATAGTTCTTTCTGATCTTAGCATACTATTTTAAAAACTCTGGAGAATTTAATCTTTTCTTGCTATTTATGTAATAATTATTAATTTTCTCTCTCTCTCTCTCTCTCTCTATTTTTTTTTTTTTGTACCAGGGATCAAACTCGGGATCTTGTACTTGCTAGGCACGCAGTGGAACCACTGAACTAAATCTGCAGCCATGATTATTAATTTTCTAACAGGAAAAATTATTTTTGCCATCTTTTTTGTTGTTGTTGCTTGTACCAGGGATCTAACTTGGGACCTTGCTCTTGCAAGGAAGGCAGAGAAACCCCTGATCTAAACCCCTGGCCCATAACAGGAAAAAATATTTTTAAAAATTTTTCAATTAAATTTATTTTTAACTGATACATAAAAAAGAACAATAATTTAAAAATGGTTTGCTATTTCCTGAATATGATCTTTGATAAAATATCAGTATCTTTCAGCCAACCTATAGAAATTTAGTTCCTAAGAAAAATCTGAAAATAAGCAGTACGTGAAATGTTCTTTGATTGGCTGAAGATGCTTTAGGATCGTGATAATTTTCTTCAGTGCAACACATGAAGGCTAAACCTTGTTAATTTCCATCTTTATGGAGAATTGTTAATACATTTTATGAGTTCAGTAGTCAGTTGTTCAAGGTCACATAGTATTCTCACAAAAAAGAGTGACTATATAAGGCAAAGACTACCAGCCGCAGGACAGAGCAGGGATGATGAGAAACCATAATGATATATAATCTAGGAAACTCTTTAGACTGTTAGTGAAAACATGTATTGCTTGTGATATATGAAAAATGATTTTAATTAATCTATTAATAAAATTTCTCACTGTAAATTTCATATTTTCTATATGCAAAATTTCTTATTTCACCAATTATATGCTGAATGCTATTTAACTCTAAATTGAAACTTTAAAACAGCATAACTTGTCAACAAACACATTTTCAGATGACACATTTTATGTCTTGTTGAGGGAAAAATGTGGATTAAATGTCAACTGAACTATAAAACCACATCTTATACTAGTAAAACTAGACCAAAAATAAACCCATAAAATACTCAACTGTTTTTCTAAAATTAATTTTTATGATTTGTTTCTAAATGAAGTCTGTACATATGCTTTAAGAGTGGATGACATTTTTAAATAAAGAAAAATAATAACTGTTTATAATTTTTTTGTATTCTGGACATTTTGTGTCATATAATGATCATATAAAAATGAAGACATTTGTCTTTATATTGGCTATTTTATAAAAAAGAAATCTGAGGTTTAGGGCTGCTTACCATGACAGAAGTTCAAGTATAAACTTAGCACTTGTATATGAATCAAAATGTGTGTGCATGTGTTGTAGAAGACTTCATAGGTATGTGTTTCCTTTCTCTTCTGTCTTTATTTTGAACAGTTTTTTTGAAGGTGGTAGAAATTTGTACAACTTTTAATATACTTTCACTAGCTTCCATTCTTTGACAGAATTAGAGATGTTATCCACTTTAGATTTGCAGTGATTATTTAACATATTGGCTTTTGATCAACAGCAATAATGTAATTTTATTTAAAAATGAAATAACAGAAAGTTGACAAGAATACTGAGCTTTTGACTTGGGCTTATAAAATTTATCATGTTTAAAAGACCTAACTACATTTTTATGAGGATTAACACTTTACTCTTTTTTTTTTTTTTTTTTGAGTTTATTGGTACATTTAGGGATGGAATATTACTCAGCCATAAAGAGCGAGAGAATAGATTCATTCATAGGAAAATGGATACATATTGAAGATATACTCCTAAGTGAAATAAATAAGTCCCACATGTGTAAATACCGAATAGTTTCCCTGGTGTGAATATTCTGCAACAATGCATAAGATTCTAATAAGATTACTGACATTTAGAAATGGGAGGAAAGGAGCTAAAGGTGTAGGGAAGGTGTGATACGTAGGGGAAGAACAAAAAGGGAAAGGAAAAAAATGTGAGAGAATGAAAAGATGAAAATAAAGTGTTTGTAGATGGGGAGGGGAGGAGGGGGTGAAGGGAGGGCAGAGGTAAGGGGAAAAAAATGAGAATCAAGACTTGCCATGTAAAGGTACATGATCCCAACACTTTACTCTTATTGACTGTTCTTAATTGCATTTTTCCCTCTCTGACATCTCACTCCTATCCCTAGGACTTGAAAAACATATTTTTCATTTATTGTTATAGTTTTAAAATGTCAAAATGTAGTATGTTTTGTTTCATTATAATCATATTATAGTTAACTTAGTGGTATCAACATTCATAATCCTATAATAGTAATATATAATCCTTTACAGAATTTAAGGGTATATTTAATAAGGAATTTTAAAAACAGTAACACCTGTGAATTGAAGCACTGCATGCAAGAGACAACTAAGAACCTGGGATGGCTGGAAAAATATGAATGATTTGTGAAATTGTAGGAGTTAAAGAGTAGTCAACCAGTAAGTGATTAACAATAATGTCTAGTAACAAACATGATTTCAGAATGATTTTTGCTATGCCACATTTATTATCAAGAACAATTTGTTCAATTCAGTGTAGCTTTTCACACACTGTATAGTCCTGATTATTTTCTGATATTTAGTTCGTTCTGAAGTCCTGAGAATGCTCTTCATGCTAATTTTAAAGTACATATTCCAAAATATGCTGAATGCTTCCAGTTTTCCATACCTAAAAATAACATTTTACAACCAGACGATACTTATGAAATTGTTTCTAAAAGCTCATAATCCAGTATTGAAAACTACAGATTTTAATATCAGATGTTTTCTTAGCATCTGTTTTTTAAGGTCTATAATTCAGTAAAACGTCATGTTTCAAAGTACAAAATATTTTTAAATATTTAGGAGTGGGTAAGGCAATTTGGAAGCATGACAAATTCAAGTTCTGTGAATGTTAGGAATGTATTGGTAGAAAGAAAAGAAAGAGGGTCTGGGATAGGATCTTCTCTGATATTATAGGTAAAAGCAAGTAATTTTGACAGAATAAGCCAAATGAGATATATTGTTATGCATAAATCAATACACAGCTGCGTAGCAGGCACTTCATGTTGAATTCATCAGACCTGCCTAAAAAAAAAAGTTGTGGAAATTGGGGGTGGAGTCATAGAGTAATGAAGAACAGGTAAAAACCCCACTGTAATGAATTCCATGAGACAGCTAAATTGTTTTGTAGTGACTGGACACATTGCTGTAAATATTTCCATTCTGTAGGAGATGAGAAAAAACTTAAGCATAGCCTATCCAAAGCAAATTAAGGGGGAAAAATGCAGTGCTTTGAACACAAAAGGTAAAATGGAGTGGTGAATACTGTGTTTATCCCATGTCCTCCTGGATCAGTAGTCTGTTTTTATAATTTTTATTTTTTATTTGTTCTATTTTGTAAATGTATAGATTTTTAGAGGGTACATATTGGTATACTAGAGAATGGGAAATGTAGGCAAAACTATTTTGATATTGTTAAGTTGACAAAATATGCTTCAATCATATGACTTGGTACTTTACTCCTGATGGTGGCTGGAATATGGTGACACTGTGAATATCCTTAGAGCCTGGCTGTTCTTCAGTATGGTCTTCCTAGCACTTGCTTATGAAAAGAGTGGTCTAGGGGTGAAATAATCTCTTTCCCCAGTCTTCTGTAATACTCTGCACAAAAACTTGAGAATCAAAGACATTTGAGACCTTGAAGTTACTCAAGAAATTTCCAAGAGATACAAGTGGATTTCAATATAGATCAGGAAAACTCCTGAATGAAATTATTTCTTTTCATAAAAGTTATAAATTCTTGCTGAGAATAACATTATAGTGATGATAAGAGTAATCAAAGTACTCTTGTAAGGGCAATTTCTTGAACCATGTACATCAATGTTATATAGATTGCATCTTAGCACTGGTAGCTCCTCCACTATGTTCTTTCTATATCAAATTTTAAAAAATATGTCTTAACTACATACTCCCTATATAATCCACTGCAATTACTTACCAACTCATATACTGAAAACAGAATTTTGGATTTGAATTGATTATTATGGCTTTCAGATGAAACAAATTATGAACAGCCCAATTAATGTCTGAGCACGTCTTAGTTCTCAGACATTCTGACTTTCTATGTGCACTCTGCTGTACAGTTTTTCTATGTTCCAGCTCCCAAAATGCAAGATTCTAATTCTATTCTCTCATTGTATCACAAAGTCCTTCTTTCAATTAATATTTAACACTTACTACATACAAGAGATCAGGTTTAATGAGACATCTAGCTGTATTTCTCAAGTTAGTTTATTCAGGGGAAATACTTGAGAAACTGTAGAAAAAATTAATTCTCTGGTCCCGTATGAAGACTAGTAAAACAAAGTCTATCTGTGACAGTTCTAGGACTTCATATTTAAAGCTATATCCCATGGTAGTTAAAATGATACTACAGGTTTGATACTGTTGCTCAGAAATACAGATATGGGGCCTCGTTATTATTTGAGGGTATTCCTTGATCTTCCCTCACAATCATTTTGTCCACTAGTATTCTAACCCATGCAGTGACCATTGCTGACTCTTGAGATTCTGGACCTGGAAATTCTGGAGTTGTCTTTGATTGCACCTCTCTCTTTTAAGTATTCCATTAGTATACTCTACTTCTACTGCTTCTAGAATTTTCTCCCACCCATCTGTTCTACAAAAATACAGCCAGAGTCATGAATTTCCAAAGTGCACATGTTAATAATGTCTGTCCTGTGCAAACCATTTGATAGCTTTTATTCCTATTACAAAACTGTACTCTCTGCATGGTTATAATAGGTTTTCTTTTTTAAAGCCCTGTCTAGGTTGGCTCAGGCTGCAGTAAGAAAACACCATAGTCTGTGTAGATTAAGCAATGGGTGTTTCTTTCTTATTGTTCTGGAGGCAAGGAATCAAAGATTAGAGAGACAAAATGGTCAGGTTCTGGTGAAGGCCCTCTTCCTGGCTTGCAGAGAGCTGACTTCCCACTTTATTTTCTATGGCAAAGGGAGGAAGCTCTGATGTCTTTTCCTTTTCTTATAGAGACATTAATTCCATCACAGGGCTCTACCTAAGTCTAATTACCTCCCAAATGTCCCACCTCTCAACATCTTTGAAGCTTAGAACTTTAACATGTGAATGAGGGGTCCCAAACAATGGGTTCACAACAAGCTCAATGGCCAAGTAAGTTATGGGGAAATGTTGGGTTAAACAGACAAGGATTTAAAAAGTCAGTTTTAAAAGCAAGATTTTGGATATTATATGCACTGCATGACTTCAGGAAGATGAGAGTGTGTTACAGTCATTGTCTCCCAGAAAGATTCAACTACAGAACTGTTTTTCTACAGAGCATCCCAAGGAACGGATGTCCAGGAAACACACTTTGATGGGCTGTGTTTTGGCAGTGAACATCTCTAAATGTTGTTTTAAAAATTCCTTTTCTTTTTAAACTTATCTATATTTTGAAATTAAAGCACTATTCTATCCTATCTTCTCTCTTGCCTGTTTCCATTATTGATGTAGATAGGCTTTCTGGAAACATTTTTACTGCTTTCTTGTTCTGCAGAATTTATTTGCACAAGTGAGAAATGGTTTTGCAAAGCCCAGTAGAGGCAGTTTTAGGTTTCTAGAGGTGATTAAGGAGATCACCCTTAAGGAGAGTGTAAAGAAAACAGCCTGTGCTTGACAAAGCACTGCAGCAATCCCTTTTTTTAGACTATTAATAGTTTGGTATAAGTAGGAGCACAATTGCTCGAAGGGGCTGTTTCATACGTTATTATTTCTCAAGGAGGCTAGGAGGCAAGAAACTTTACATATTTCCCCCTGCCTTATCTACTACAATTGGAAAGCTGTTTTTCTCCAGAACGTAGAAACCTAGAAATGTTTCAAATATTTTGAAAAAATGGAACTGAAGAGATCTATACATTTGAGTGGCCTCTGTACCCACAGTAGCCAAGACAGCCACATACATTCTAACTTTATAAAAGTCAAAGTTTCTATGGAAGGAAAAGAGAAAAGGAGACAGGGAAAGGACAGAGAGAGAGAGAGAGAGAGAGAGAGAGAGAGAGAGAGAGAGAATGGATACATTAGATCTTTCTATGTACAAAAGTATGGTAAAATGAAACCGAACTCTTTAATTCAATTACCAGCTTGTTAATTTCATGTTACATAGATATTACTCATTGCTTTCAATTCTTAATGACTCAAAGAAATAAATCAGCTATACAAATTGTAATCTTATTTAATCATCAATTGAGTCCATTTAAATAAACCTATGCTGAATTTTTAAATTAAATGTCACTTTATCTTTCATAATTTTTTGAGACATTGTCTTGTTATGCTTCTCAGGCTGGCCATAAACTCCTGGATTTAAGTGATTCTCTTGTCAGACTTCTAGCAGCTACTGCTGCAGCTGTAAGCCACCGTGCTGACTGTAAGTGCACCTTTATTTAAAAAAATTCTGTTTTCACTCAAAGGTAAAAAACAATTTTATAGAAATTGAAAATACGAATTTTGGTTTTCCATTTTCTTACCATATAATAAAAACATAAATTGCAAGGTAATAATAATAATGCATAAAATATAACATTAAGTATAATTTAAAATAATAAACACTTGAATAAGAAAAACAGAAAATTTGATATTTCCATTTACTTATCATGTAATGTTTTCAAGATGTCCGTGTAAAAATGTGGATATTTTAAAATTTAATAAGTCCTTTTCCCCCACCAGATGTCCTTTGAGATTTTTGCATATTTTATAGCTTGGAGAAAAGAAAAATAGGGACCATGATGCTAGATATTTGCATGTTGTATCAAAAGAACATAGAATGTATAGACACTCATTTTCTAGCTTCTGTGTTACTGTGTTCTCCAGAGCTAACACAGATGAGATTTGGAGCACAATCTCTTTAAGTAAAAAATTTAAAAATAATATCCAAAATGTGTACAACTTTTATTTGTCAGTTATATTTTAATAAAGCAGCATTTTTCACTGGCTAGTTTTCCACTGGCTAAATCTTCAGTATATACTTAGATTGTCCATTGTCAGAAAATGTTTCATTGACTTATTTTTAAAGTATATTTGTTATATTTCCAACAATATGCTATATATGTTTTCAACCTTATATACTTTTTAAGGTGAAATACTTCTAAGTTTAAAGAAATGGATCCATTTGCCAATATAAGCAAAAACAGAAATGTATAGTAGTTTCCTCATTTTTCTAGACTTCTGGTACTTTGAATTATATTTGTTGTATTTTTCCACAAATTTTCTTTCTCAATTTTTGTTACATATGAAATTTATAGATATACTGGGCCCAGCCTGGGCAACTAACTGCCTCAAATAAAAAATAAAGGGGCTGGAGATGTAGCTGAATGTGAAAGTCCTGAGTTCAATCCCCAGTACCACATGCACAGACACACACACACTCATACACACACACACACACGCACAATTATGACCCCTCTTAAGCAAGTGATAGATGGTTTCCATTGAGACAAACTTAGAGAAAAATAAAAGTATATTAAGAAACTCCATATTGTATTAATAATTTAGGAATTCCAAATTAGACCTGGAAAACTTATGTGGAGATATGGAAAACATTAGATTACATAGAAACGTTGATTGAACTTGAAATATATATAAAAATACATGAAGTCATAAATATTAATTTACTTGTTGCAAAGGAAAGTTTTACAGAATTGTTTATGCTAGCTCCACAAACATGTATATTTTTGGTTTATTTCTACTAATGTTTCTTGTTTTATAAAATGAATGTCAGTATAGTTATAATGTAGACACTTTGGTGTTACTTTATATATAGTTTTAAAATTGTTTTTATTCAAAGTAGGCACTTTTGCTATAGGGTAGTTACTATATAATGGATCATCTGAGGAATTCTAAATATATGTATATGATTAAAACAAGTATAAAACCACAATTCCAATGCCCCTGTATTAAATTCAGAATAATTAAGGTTTATCATCTTAAAAGTTGAAAATTTAATTTTATGCCAAAAATATTTGCTAGTGCTTCATTTCTATGTCTCAACATTTTTGTGCCTTGGGTCCCCTAATACCTGTTGTTTGCTTGGTACTGTATTGATATTCCATACTGCAGAATAAATAAGCAGATGGAAGCACTTTGGTAACTGAAACAAGTTTTTAGGCAAGTATGTAAGCATTATTTGTTCTCAAGGTTCTTTGAATTACAGTAGACTCAAAGGAGTGAAGACAAAAAGAGCCATTTCAGGAAGAAAGAATTGAATGTGCAAAAGCAAGGTGGAGAGAAAGCTTAGGAGAGGCCAGGAAATTGTGCATGGTTCCATGTCTGGTGTTTGAGGGGGTTTGGAAATGAGCCTCGAACTTGGAGGGTGTGAGTTGACATCACCTTTTAGAAACTTTAATACTTGACTGCCTTTTCTACTGACATGTTTAGGGAATGGGCCAGCAGGGAAATAGATGTAGGACATTCAGAAGCCTGCTTGGGTGGCAGT
Organism: Fukomys damarensis; assembly: GCF_012274545.1. Lineage (NCBI taxonomy): Eukaryota > Metazoa > Chordata > Mammalia > Rodentia > Bathyergidae > Fukomys > Fukomys damarensis. The sequence goes on along the minus strand of NW_022900950.1, from coordinate 1,678,183 downwards.
GTTTCCAAAGTGACTTGTGGGTCTGGAAAAGAGCGACTGCCAGGAGTGCTATAACCAAGATGCAAACCAGGCTGCTTGGCCACCACCTAAACTGTTTCTTGAATTATTATTTTTACTTTCTGGATTCTCAGGATAGCTTTTGATGTTTACTGGCAACTGTAGTATTTTTTTTTTTTTTTTTACTTATTTTGCTGATACTGTCTTAGACTACAACATAATACCTTTCTTCTGTTTCTTAAGTAGGATATTTATGTAACTATTATGAATTTCTTAAAATACTGCCCTGGCAAGGACTAAGATAAATGGTGTATGTTTTTGTTTTGTTTTGTTTGTTTTTTTTTTTTTGGTACCAGGGATCAAACTCCGGTCCTTGTGCTTGCGAGGCAGGCGCTGGAACCACTGAGCTAAATCCCCAGCCCCCAATGATAAATATGTATTTATATCATATACTGCTGTGCTGTTCATTCAAATCTTCAAATATTTTTAGAAAAAAATTGGAATGGCTAAAATTATGTCTTATTGCCCTTCAGATAAGTGGAACTTCTAATATTTCACATTCAACTAAGACTCTTTTAGAACATGGATTATTCTGCAGGTACTTTTTGTAATGACAACTTATGTAGTTTATTGCAAGTGGTCGACATACTTACATATTGCATGTATTATCCTGCTTAATAATTGCGTCCTACTCACCTTCCCAGTGCTGGGATGGAATCCCTGACACTCATAGCTTGAGAGAGAAGAGGTTTATTGGGATCATGGTTTCAATCCATGATCAGGCAGCTGCAAGGCTGAAGCAGAACAGCAGAGTTATGGTGAAGGAAAAGGCACTCACCCCATGGCAGCCAGGGAGAGGAGAGACTATGGAGGAGTCACGGAGGTAAATCTAACCTTCCGGTCCATGCTGCCAGTGATGGACTCCTTTTTCTGAACAGGCCCCACCTCCAGCAGCACATTTAGCGAAGCATGTGTCAGTGGATGGATGCACTTATGAGTGTATCACCCCCCAGAATCCAATCATCCTCCCGAAGCATTACCTCTGAACACAGGAAACTTTGAGGGGAGCATCTAGATGTGAACCATAATGATTCGGAATCCCATGATTTATGTGTTATCATCTTGCCCATTTCTCAGAAGAATAAATTAAGGTTTAGAAATATCATGTTTTGTATGCCAGACAACTAATAAGTGATAGTGTTTGTACCATAAGTATTATAATTTTAAATAATGCTACTTCTTCATGAATTAATAAAATTAGATGCTGCCAGAAATAATCTTATGTAGCCTATATCACTATTCTCATTTGTGTTTACTGTTGGAAACAGATTCATTCATCTGGATGCAACATGGCTAAGCTATGATTTAAACCTGGGGTTTTCAGTTCCAAATTGCATGAGCTTTATGTACAAATCTTCTCATCTTAGAATTGAAAAACAAACTAAAATACAAAGAAATTGGGAATTTAGTCCCCTTATTAACCTGTGACATCTCCAAAATATTATTATATTTTATTTTAACCATTTATATGCTTAGTTTTATTACTATTAATTTCAGATTTAAATTCAGTGTTTTTTAAACTTTCTTTCTGACCATCTATATTTCTAGTAATTTTTGTTTTTATTATTGTCTTGACTTGGGACCTTAAAACACTACACTCCTCCCAGAACTTCATTTTATGTTGTCTCTAGTCATTTCCTAGATATAGTATGTATGACCCTAAGCATCTTCATGGTAGATTTCCCTGCCTCTTTCTTCTGTCTATTCTATGCAGCTGCCTCAGGAGACCTTTCAGTGTCCACTTTATATTTCCCAGATGAATTTCTTTTAATTAACCAATATATTACCCATGTATGAAAAGCAATTGTAACTTTTTCAAGAATACCTTAGATCAGTGAGTGGCTTCTAGCAGAAGGGAGAAGGATGACAAAAAGAAATTAATGTATTGTCTACAGTAAGGCAACTTAAAAAAAAACATAAAATAATGTCTCATAACCCATATCACCCTGACAACATGCATAATCGAATTTGAATATACACCTATCAGAACTGTTGAATCAACTCTTAATTTATTAAGGTGATTGTTCTTGTTAATATTTTCTTCATTTCACACAAGGGAGGTACATGATTGGTTTAAAATTGTTTGACAATACAGGGTTAATTAATGGCTCTTAAGGACTTAAGACCCTTACAAGCGATATTTTAGAATCTATAGTCAAGATTTTGTAGTATCACCTGAAAAATGAAAAAGTGTTCTGGTGTTGAAATCTACCAATATGAATCACCAGTGGTTACTAAAGTAAAACATAAATTTTATTCTGTTTTTCTTTTGAACAAACACAGCTTAAAATTGTATTATTCCTCTCTGGGGTCGTCTTGGTCTTGTGCTGTCTGTTAGAAATATGCTATGTTGTTCCAGAAATGTAGATGTGATTTATTATATGTTGGAAAAGGAGTTTGTGATAATCCAGTATCATTCTCCCTGTATTTTGGGTACAATTTTACGTTTACATAGAATAACTAAATTTTGTGATTAAATCAATAAAATATCTGGCCTTAAAATTATTTTAGAAGATTACAGACGTGAAGAATAATCATACCATGTTAGATATAAGTGGATTAATGAAATATTAAACAGTATTCCCTTTAGAAGTTGCAAATAGTACCCACAAGCTGGTTTGGAATCTTAGATGTTTGGTCCACTATGTTTCTAAAATTGGATTGTTTCCAACTTCAAATATGGTCATATCTTACCTAAAGTGCTAGATTTCTTAATTTTTTGGAGAAAATGGAAGGTGGCAACAATTAACAAGTTTTTTCCTGTGGGAAAGGTAAGAAAGGAAAAGAGAAAATAAGAGAAAAGGAAAAAATGGATACAAAGTCTTTCTAGATAGGGAAGGGTGGAGGGGGTGAAGGGAGGGCAGGGGAGTGGGGAAAAAATAAGAACCAAGATATATCATGTAAAGGTACAAGATCCCAATGATGAATGTAAAGGTATTATATATCTAAAATGTACGAATAAAAATATATAAAGTTAGGACATTTAAATATATACACATAAAATTTTCCCAATGGCCATAGTTGACAAGATCCACAGAGATTACTCTCTATGAACATTTGCCAAAATATAAATTCCAAAGAGGCTCTTGAAGAACCAAGCCATTTTGTTCATTGACTCAGCTTGAGCACTTGGCATCTAGCTATTGATCCTCTATGAATATTTATTGCACTAGATGAACTGTGGACTGTGTTAATAAACATTTATTGACCCATTAAGTGGTGGAATCTATGAGGATACTCTAGTTGTATTGAACATACCTCAGGTTCCTGAGACAGCCCTAAATTTCTCTGCCAATGAGAGGTATAAATACAAAACTCCAATGGCCATTTATTTTAGTTCTAAAATAGGAGTTCCAGGTGAGCTCTTATTTTCTGTCTTTCTAAAGACAGTCATCTATGTCATAATAGGTATTTCTATTCAATTTTTAAGATTTTTAGGGGAAGAATGTTGGCCATTCTACTCTGTGAACATTTAAATACTATTTCATAATTATAGATAGAAGATAAACCAATATGCATACACTGTATTTAAACTGAGGTTTTCATTTTTACAGGTAAAATAATTTCTTCTTGCCCACTTATTCTTTGTGCTTAGATTAGGATCCTCAAAGTAATCTAGGAATGTAGGTTTTACTTGTATATTTTAAGAAAGTCTAGCTTAATTAGCTGAGGTGACTTGCTAGGAATTTTGACCCATGTTTTCTTGTTAGTAGAGTGCTCTTTTCAATATACCAGTAATTCACCATTATGAGGATTTTGCAAAAATCATCAAAACACACAACTTTAAAAGATTTTGGAGAAGTAAATACGTTGTAAATTTATTTTCTTTGATGAAGAATCTTAACATATTCACACTTCTTGGTGTGAGAATTCTATGGATGGGTGTTCAACTAGTGAATGGCGTGTGTAAGACAGCTGTTTTACAAAGGTAGAAGATCATCAGAAAATGTGATTCTCAGAATGTTATAAACACTGGTGAAATATAAGTAGATGACAATATTCTTGGTAAAAAAATGCCATGAAGTTAATAAATGTTTTCAGAAATACAATAAGAATTCTAAATTGATAAAAATAATAAAATCTTGATAAAGAAAAAATAGATAAAAAGAATATAAACAATTTTTAAGGACAACACACCCCAAAAGCCAAGAGTTTCTTTAAAAAATGAGGCATTTTACAGTGACTACAAAACAATGGAACTTAAATTCTATATAACACATACATGTCCACTTAGATCCAATGAAGCAATCTAATAACACCGTACTTACAAGTTCTCAATTTATCCTCTTCCAAAACTTTTTACTTTTATTGAAAAATGTACTTAGGAAAGCTTGTGTTGATATTTTTTGCTTATGCCTACTAAATTCTCACTTTAGATTTGTCAAATTAATTAAACTACAAACATCCCCAAAACAAGTAGTAGACTTAAAAGATAAAGAATGTTATACTAAAGGCATTTCAATACTTAATTCTTGTTTTAGTACTAGTTTTATATCAAAGTAATTAATAATGTTATTTTAGATATAATACTTATTAAATCCAGTGACTTACCTCTTGAGGAACTAATATATGATTGATTAAAAAGTATAAAAGTTTGAGGAAATCTTCCCTCTAACTTTCTGGTGGTATTTGTAAAACACTAAGTGAATAAGAAAACCAGCTTCTTTTTTTTTAACTCTAAATTTTATTCAGTGCATTGGGTGGAAATACCTTATATTTTGAGAAATAGTTATGAGAATCTTTTTGGGAAAACCAGCTTCTTTTGATACAAAACCACAACTTTTATATCAGGTACAGTTAGTAATGAATTCTGTATTTCAGTTTATTGCATCTATATAGTTTTAGTCTCTTTGCTAAACTATACCCTTTCACCTTGATTGCAGCTTGCTTAACATCATTAAATGACCTGATTAGTCATTGACATTTCAATCTTTGTGTTCTTTCAATTCTTTATAATATGCTATTATCCCCTTTTTGAGTCCTCAGATTATTTTAGTACTAACTGTTATAATGAATCAGTAAAACATTTTACAAAATGAATGCTTAAAATGCACCTACTTGTTTAATAAACCCTTGGAACAGAGCTGTGTCTAATGTAAATGACTCCCAATGTGACTCGTAATAATGCAGAAGTTCTCTCCAACTGTGGTTGTGCTTTTTACTATTTCAGTTACCCACAGTCAACCATGGTATGAAAACATTAAATAGACAACACTAGAAATTAATGTTTCATATGTGTTTTCATAATGTTTCTTTTAAAAATTAATTTTATTCGTACATACTAGGTATACAATATAATGGCATTCATCATTGCAAATTTGTACCTTTATGTAACTATCTTGGTTCTTATTTTTTCTCCATTCCCCTGCCCTCCATTCAATCCCTCTATCCCTCACTTGCAAAGACTTTGTTTCCATTTTTTCATTTTCTTACTGTTTGTAATACATCACGGGCCATTTGCACATGTACAAAAAAGATCTTATTTATTTTAAAGTCTTCTTTCCCTCTCCCTTCTCCTTCCTTTCACTTGTTTAGCTTAATTGCAAAAAAAAAATCTGTTTCCTTATTTCCTATGATCTATCTTTTTATATTTGTCTTTTACTTATACCTTTTGCTTCTCCCATAATAGAAGCCATGGGATATTTAAGCACGTGTTTCTGATTCATTTTACTTAACATATGGTCTCAAGCTACATATTCATATGCTTTAAATTGAATTCCCTTCTGAGCAGCATGATAAAATCTTACACAATCCTGGCCATCCTTCCCTGCCCTGTCCAATATTTCCAAAGTACTTGATTTCACTTAATTAATGTCCCAAGTGCAAGAATAGTGGGGCTGACAATTCAAATATATGGCAGTAAAGCTTCAAAATACTCTCTATAAGCAAAAAGGTAAAAGTTCTTCACTTAAGGAAAGAAAAAGTCACATGCTGTGGTTGCTAAAATCTACAGTATGAACAAATCCATCCAAGAAGTTAAGAAGAATGAAAAAGAAATTCATACTTGTTTTATGGTTATAATTCCAACTACAGAAGTTATGGCTATAGCATAGCATAAGTGTTTAGTTAACATAGAAAAAAGGATTAAATTTGTAGATGTGCATATAGAAAAAAGCATAGTATTTGTTGGATTTGATATTATCTATGATTTCAGGTCTACTGGAGGTCTTGTAATGTATCTCTGTTAAATAAGGGATAAATACTCTTCTGTATATGATAAGCTATTTTTAGTGATTAATCATGAAAGGAAACACACAAGTAATAATACAAAAAATGTGCACAGAAAAATTTTTACTGAATTTTGCGTATATGTGTGTGTGTGTGTATATATATATAATCATCTAAAATTTTTAGAAATTAACAAAATATCAGATTAATACTTATCTTCATTAAATTATTTTTGGAAAAATAAGAAAACACACAGTGAAATGTCTTCAAGATAAAGAAGTCTGGAAGATTCAGAGAATGAATTGCAAAGAGATTGGCAACATTAAATGAAATCCTATTTCTTCATCTTTAAGCCACTGTACCAGCATTGATTTTTTTTCTCATTGAGTTTATTGGTACATTTTAGGTATACAGTACAGTTACATTCATCATGACAGGTCTTGGTTCTCATTTTTTCCCCTTACCCCTGCCCTCCCTTCACCCCTTCCTCCCTTCCCCATTTACAGACACTTTATTTCCATTTTTTTTTGTTTCCTCATTTTTTTTGTTCTTTTCCCTTATTTCCTTTCCCCTACCCTTCCCACTTCCCTTACACCTTTAGCCCTTTTCCTCCTATTTCACATTGTCAATTATACCATTGGGATCTTATGTATCATGATGTACTAGTATTGTTTATTTTAAAGTTAAGATGCAGTGATGTACTGTGCCATTTAATCTTTATTGTCATCCTGCCTGAATTAAAGAATTCCTGGAGAGATTGGCTCTTGTGGGTATATTCTTATCAGTTCATTAAACCACCAATGTTCATAACTGAATGTACTGTTAGTAGATGGGGCTCAGTTTTATATATGAGCCTGGGACTTGCCTCAGGGGCTATATCTCTCACTAATGCTTTCCCCTTGTGCTCACAGCGACCATGAAGTGAACAGCTTCAGCTAGGGTATAGCTGCCTTGGGGCCTGCTAACCATGGACTGAACCCTCTGAAACCGGGAGTCAAATTAAAATTCCTTTAAAATTTTGAGATGCTGAGCATTTTGTCCTAGAAATGAGAAGGCTGACTAATACAAATGTTGAGCCATAGAAGTTGGAGTTGTGAGCTGTACCCAAACTGAACTCAGATTGTTTCAAATTATTGTGAATTTGCTCTTGAAAAGAGGGCAAGTAGTTAGAGTAGCTGATTTTGTTTGTGTCAGGGCTGACTAGGTAACTAGGAGTTTCCCAATTTAACAAAAAACAAAACAGTATTCAGAACATATAGCAGATATTTGCAAACTTAGGCCTGTGAGCCAAATCTAGTTTTGCCTATTCTGTTTGAAATGTTAGCCAGTAAAAGTATGGTTACATTCTGAAAGGGTTGGACAAATGCCAAAAGAAGACTATTTTGAAACATAAAAATCATATGACATTCAAATTTAAGTGTCTATAAAAATAGTTTTAATGAGTATTCAGAACATATAGCAGATATTTGCAAACTTAGGCCTGTGAGCCAAATCTAGTTTTGCCTATTCTGTTTGAAATGTTAGCCAGTAAAAGTATGGTTACATTCTGAAAGGGTTGGACAAATGCCAAAAGAAGACTATTTTGAAACATAAAAATCATATGACATTCAAATTTAAGTGTCTATAAAAATAGTTTTAATGGAATACATGGTCTCTGTTCATTTGTGTACATCCATGGCTGCTCTGGCTATATGAGGGCAGGGTTGAAAGTCGGTGTGAATGATTGTATGGCTGGTGCATTAGTTAACTAAGGCTGCCATCACATAGTACTATAAGCTGAGTGTCTCGAAATGATTGAATGTTATTCTTGCATGGTTCTAGAGGCTTGAGCCTGAAATGAAGGTGTCTGCAGATATGGCTCTTTCTAGTTGCTTCCAAGAAAAACTGGTTTTTGCTTCTCTCCTAGCGTCTGGTTCTTGATGGCAATTTTTGACATTCCTTGTCATGTAGATACGTCACTCTAATCTCCCTGATGTTACATGTTCTTCTCACTCTGTGTCTTCATATTATATTAGGGTTTCAGCATAGTAGTATTCAGCCCCCTCCTATCAGTATGACATTATTTTAATTAAGTACATTTGCAATGACCCTATTCCCAAATAAGGTCACATTCTGACGTCCTGCAGATTAGGACTTCAACCTGTCCTTTTTGGGAGACAGTCTTGCTAAGTTACACAGATTGGTCTCGAACTTGCAATTCTTTTGCCTCTCACATGGCTAGGATTATAGTGTGTACCACCACTTTGTCTCAACCTGTCTCTCTTTTTTTTTGAAGCACAATTCAATGCATATGCAATGCATAATAGTTTTGAAAGCTAAAAACTTCTATTATCTGGAACTTTACAGGTAAAGTTTGCTAATCTCTGACATTGAGCAATAAAATATTTCTGATAGGGGAAGTGAGACAAAATTTGCCATTCATTTGCTTCTATTTGTGAACATGTGGTCATAATAAAAGGCTGTTTGACTTTTGGCCGTCTATGTTATCATTTTTAATTCTTTTACCTGTAGTTCACTTCCTTGTAGGTTGCAAAGCAGACAGCTTCCAGACCACCTCAACTGTAGCGCACAGAAAAAGTGTTTACAATTTATTACCTCTTGTCATCCTCATTGTCAGTTTTCTCATGATTATTAAATGCTTCTTTTTTTCTTTGAGAATACTGAACTATTTTGAGGGAAGGTGGGAGTAAGAGCAGGCGAAAAATTCAAATGCTGTTTCTAAATATGTGTATTCAGAATGGGACTAAATTCTTTTGTTGGCATGATTGCCAGTCTTAAGGTGTACTTTAAATATAAACTCAGATAATATATATTTCATTTCCGAGTTGCTGTGCATCTTAGAAGCTGACTTTCTGGTTGGTGAATGTGGTTAATGAATTTAGGCGAGAAATTTCCCTTGTGTTAGAACCTCAGCTACTCACTTGGGGGAGAAAGTCCAAGCTAAAGAATTAAATCAAAGTCTTGGAAAAACTATTTTTTAAAGCTGCTTGACCTTATTGTAGTTTTTTAAAAATTTTTCTTTAGAGAAGTTTAATGACTGGAAACTATTTTTATATGAAAATCTACAAGATATGTCTTCCCCTTTTATATAACCATATTCAAACAAATATCTGTTAATCATGTAATTAGTTATCCTTGACTTAAAGTCCATTACTTTGTCATGTCTCATTACATGTTTTTGTATATTAAAATATAGTCTTGCCATATGTTCATACCAGACGTATAGCCAGTAAGTTACATTAGTATGGAGAAACCCTTTTGTAGTATCATTTCTGCCAGCCTTGTAAGACCACCATCTTTTTGTGCTTTCTGAAGATCTGCACCTGAAGGAATATCCTGCTTTCCATTATGGTATCTATTCTTGAATTTAAGCTGCAGTGACTACATATTTTTCAAGATAGTCATCTTGACCATATTTCAGTTATAGTCATTCTTCAGCAGTGATTTTTCTCCATTATATGTTTATCACACTAAAAGAAAACACACAAAATAAAAACTGTCAAACTTACAGCTTAAAATTATAATTACATGTACAATTAGTAAAGATGCATAATCATTAATCAGTACAATATAATTTTTTCAAAGCCATAATAAATAAAAAATCTTATAATGTCATCTAACTTCATAATTTAGAAAAGGTCTAAGGATGGCATGTGTGTGCTCTCAGATATAGGAACTAGAAGGTCATAAGGCTGAAAAACTTCCGGATGTGGTGCCCATGTTAAATACAAGTATAAAAAAAATCAACTCCTACATCTCTAAGAGAACAATCTATAGTTGTGGAAATTCTAGGAAGAAATAAATTCTGATGATACTTAACAAGAATTAGTTATGAAGTACTTTCCATAGTGGTCAATTGAATTATGTTGAAAGGGATGATATTGAACCTAAACATTGCCTAATAATAAAAAAATTCTAAAAATGTAACAATATAGTTATTACTTCTGAATAGCATTTTATTTTATTTTTTTAATTGAGTTTATTGGTACATTTTAGGGATACAGTACAGTTACATTCATTATTGGGATCTTGTACCTCTACATGACAGGTCTTGGTTCTCATTTTTTCCCTTTGTCCCTACCCTCCCTTCACCCCCTCCCTGAATTGCATTTTATACAACATTTACCAAACATTTCAAAGTGCTTATCAAAGTTTTCACCTTGAAATATGCCATATAGTCCATCCATCCATTCATAATTTTGGAATATGAAAGTATTCCCTTTTGTTAAAATGGCAGAGATCGAGCTCATCATAAAGGAATTTTACAAAAAAGAGTTAGTTTAGAGACATCAGCTAAAATCAGAGACCTAATATTTGGCAGCTTCAAGGGAGAGATGTCAGGAAGTTACTCTCTGTTATGGCTTGTGTTTAAATGTCCCCTTGAAGCCTCATGTGTTCCTAGATAGGGCTTTTTAGAACTGGCTAGATCTAGGGTATGTGGTTCTAAATTAGTCCACTGTTTGGAATTACTGTAGTTCTGGATCTGGCTGAATGGATTTGCCGAAGACCCACCCTGTGTGTGGGTGGCACTGCTCAGAGATTTTGTAGCCTGGATGGGATAAAAGGGAAAGGCAGGCTCATTGCTGCTGCTTGTTGCCTTCTGCCTGCTCTGCCATGGGCTGATTCTCCTCTGTCATGACCCTCACCATGCTACCCTATCTTGGAGCCAACTGATTATGGGCTGAAATCTCTACAAACTATAAGCTAAATTAAACCTTTCCTCATTGAACTTGTGGGTGACAGTATTATTGTCTAAAGAGTGAAAAAAGTAACTAAGGCATTCTTTTTTCTTCTCTTTTTCTTCTATCTCTGCCTCTTCCTCACCTTCATCTTTCTTCAGTTTTATTTCTTATAAAAGATACATTTACCTGTTTATATTAAAGCTAAACAGGTGATTGTTTAAAGTATTGTGAAATTCATGAATTTGTGGTGAAGTTACTGTTTTGCTTCTCATCAGGAAGAGAAACTGCTGCTACCCTGTTGTACAAAATGGGGGAAGCATGTTCTACAAATCTTCAAAATGTTTAGTAAATAAAAAGCTTTGTAATGTAATAAGAAGAAAGAGTAAGTTACATTTTACAAATATTAATGTTAGTCACCTAACAGAGCTATCTAATTTTACTGTTATTGAGGACATATGTGAAGTATTAAAGTACAGCAGGACTAATAGTATTCATGCAAGAAAGTTTTGATAGTAATGCTTTCTTTGCAACCTTACAGTAGGTACTTCATCACTGTTAGAAGAATTCTCAAATAAAAGGTGAAATGCTTTAAATACTTTACTTATGTATACATATGGCTCAAGATTATAGTCTACAATTGTCTACCTTCAAAGCAAAACAGCATGACAGAGGGGCATAACAGAGGAAAACCTACTTGTACCATGGTTTCCAGAAAGCAGAGAATGAAGAGAGGAGCTGGGGATCGAGATATACTCTTCCACATTATTTCCCTAGTGACCTTCCTGTTAATAGTATATTTAACATAGTCAGTGTAGTGCCACCATGATCCAATTACCTTCCAAACACCAAGCTTTTGAGGAAAAACCCAGACCTACATCATAATTTTTAACTCCTTATCCCCAAAAGACTCATGCTCATCTCTCAATGAACATGTATGTAATCTATCTCTAAGAGTTGCTAAAGATTTAACCATTTCAATATTACTGAAAAGTCTGAAGTCTATTCAGAGAATCAAGGCAAACTCTTAATTTTGAGCCTTGAAAAAATCAAAAAGAAAGTTAAATACTACCGACATACAATGGCACAATGTAAACATTTCCATTGTAGTTTCCATTGCATTTTCAGCTTCATTCTTCCAATTTTATGAGCTGTCTTCTGTAGGGCATACTTAACTGGCCTTACAGCCTTTATCTGAAATCTGGGGGGAAATGTTTGCAGCCTCATAACTTGCATTTGGCATGCCTATAAAACTACTGCCTGCAAACACATTGAGCATTTGCCAGATCCCCTTGGATTATGACTACAGAAGCCTCTGAGTAATGGGATGGCTGAGTACTGAGAAGTAAATCCCAGGGAAGAAATTCTCCAAGTGCCTTTTCTCAAGCAGCCATTCAGGGCTGTCTTCTCAAAGCAAAATTTTGAAAATAGTTTATATTACTCTTTTAAACCCTTAAGCCAATGAAATCTGAGTTTTGCTGATTTCTGAGATGTCTTCCTAGCAACTTTCATAGTGTCTTTTTTTTTTTAAGCACTCATTTCTGTTGAAACTGAAAAGATGTCTTTTGGGTCTAGTATTTTCTCCTGATTCTCATACAAATTAGACCAAAAGCAGTCAGTGGTATGTATGCCACAGCCTGAATGTTGGGCTGCCTTGAAATTTCCTCTGCCAGATTATTGAGGGCACCACCTTTACTCTCAGTCTCCCAAAAAGCCTCTAGAGAAGGGTAAAATGTAGACACATTTTCTTTTAATGCATAACACATAAGATTTGATGTTCAATGCCAGTGAAATACTTCCCAGCTGAAACCTCCTGAGTCTCACCATTATTATGATTATTATTTATTTATTGACTATTTTGAGACAAGGTCTTGCTGTGTAGTTTTGGTTGGCCATGAACTCTCTACGCAGCTCAGGCTTGCTTTGGGCTCATGGCAATCCTCCTACCTCATGTTTTCTAGGGATGGGATTAGAGGAATGTGTTGTATTGCACCACATCTGTGTATTTACTGTTTGTACTTTTAGCATTCTTACCAGGACATCAAAATTAAGTTTGGCTTACAGCCTTTTAGGGCTTCTCCAGTGAAAATTTCCAAAATTTTTCAAACTTCTGGAAAGCCAGTTCCAAAGTCTTCGAACAAAACAGTCAGGCATATTCACAGTGATGATCTCACGTCTCTGGAACCAAAATCTGTCTTTGTCATTTTTTTTCATTGCTTAGACTTTAGCCACACAGGGAGGGCATGTTAATCATTTCTTCACCACTGAGACACAATATTCAACATCCACAACTTAGAGGAGGAAAGATTTATTTTGGCTCACGGGACAAAGACACTGCTTAGTTTGAGTGATAACCACATTCAGTGTGGGGTGTGTGGGGCAAACAGAAGAGCTGCTAGTGCAAAGAGAGCACCTGAAAGACCCATAGAACCTAAAGCTAAGCATAGAAAATCATGTCTGCTGGATCTCTACACTACATACCCTGGAAAGAAGCCAGTTATCTATTCAATGACACAGTGGTTTTTTTTTTGTTGTTGTTGTTGTTTACTCAATCTTTTTTTTTAATTCTCCTATTTTGCATTATTTTTATCTTTCCTTTATTGGGGATTTTTTGGGGAGGGGTTGAGATTTTTCCTTCTGCTTTTTCCTCCATTTTTAGTTTCTTTTTTTTGCCATTTATCTTTTTTCCTTCCAATATTTTTCTCTTCCTTTTTTCTTTCATCTCTTGTTTTTACTACTTTTTCTTGTTTGATTTTTCCAGCAACTGTTCTCTATCACTAGTAATTTCTTTTTATTCCTTAATTGGACCCCCATCTTAATTTTTCCTCTGCTTCATATCCCATCAATTGATTTTTCAAATCTTGCTTTCTTCTTTCACTGATTCCACACCCCTTCTACCATTAGTGTAAGTAGTAAGTTTTATGAATCCCTAGATAAATAATTAACTTTACTCTATTGCTGTTGAATACTGTGCTGATGTTAATATAGGTAAAGTTGTTCCAGTTAGTAGATATTTATTATAGGTCAATCATAGGTCAATGTTTGTTCTGTCTCAGCATTCATACCATAAAGACAGATTTCTTTTCTATAAATAAAAGTGGTACTTTATTGTTCTTAGTGTTTTTCAATATTCAGTTTATATTTAATGATATAATCAATGCTGATTTTGTTACTATAGCCAAAGTGTCATAGCATTTGTTATCAGTTGGTATGTTTGAGATGCCAACTACCTAGGTTGCCTCTGGTCTAGGAGACCTGGATATTAAGCCAAGTGTGATGAAATCTCCCAACTCAAATAAATGAAAGGGCTTGGATTCTGAGACAGAGGTAAAGACCAGTAGGCACACAGGACAACACTAAAAAGTAGACATTAAACAGGTCCCCATATTCGACATAAAACTTTCCACTATAATAAACACACAAGCATCAACACACACTCAAAAAAGCAAACAAACATAGAAACATGAGAGACAAACGAATAAAATGGCTCCTGAAATTCCCAACCCTCCCAAAGCTGTTCCATGAGACACTGATGGAGAGGAGACCCAAAGCTTCAGACCCAAATGATTTCAAAATAGCATCAGGGGATATTTTAAAAAAACAATGAAATAAGGTAGTTGATACATTTATAGATGATACAAGTAATAAGAATTTGGGTCAATTAAAATCATCAGCAAGTCTAAAGAATGCACTAAAAAAAGAAGAGCTAAACAAAATGATGTAAAACATTCATGACCAGCATAGAAAAGGATTACAGTCCATAAAAGGGGTCTAAATAGAGATTCAGGAGATAAAAAATTCAGTTGAAAGTATGGGAGGCAGCAGAAGTGAACAGTATGAGCACACAGTCTCAGAACTAGAAGCCAGGGATAATTCAGTGACCAATGGCATAAAAACAAACAAACAAACAAACAAACAAACAAACAAACAAAAAAACTGCTTACTGAAACAGTAGCCCAAACCTTTCCAAGTAAGATAAAATAACTTAACATACAGATAAATGAAGGAAAAAAAAGGAATTAAGATAAATTACATACTTGTATGTACCAACTTCCCACAAGAAATGTAAACATCATATATTATAAACATGTACTAAGAAAGAAAATTATCTGAAAGAAAATTAAAAAATAATGTAATACATAAACAAGCAAAAAATGGAATAACGCACCTGTCTTTTGTTGTGTTGCATTTTTTGCTTTGTGTTGGGGAAGCTATTTTTGTTTTTTTTGATGTTTCCCTGTGAATGTGCCCATGGAACACATACATAGATACAAATGTTTACAAGTTCTTGTCTTTGCTTCTCACCCTATTTTGTCATGTTTCCTTATACCATATGTTGCATTACAGGGTCTTGAAAGTTGGAAATGTGGCCAGAAAATCAGAAGAAAGGATTTCAGGACTTGAAGACAAAGTGGACTTACAGTGGATCCTCAAATTACAACCAGCCTGAATATGAACAACTTCAGTTATAGAGTTTTAGCTTTAATTTACAACCAAAGTCCTGAGTTATGAAGAAAATCCTGGCCACTTATGCTTCCAGAGGGTCTCAGATACAGATTTAACCCCTAAGGAGTTCTGGAAGGAACACCACAACATCCTTCCCTGTGTGAGGTTAATTGAGAAATCCTAGGCCAATGGCACTCTAAAGACACTGAGATCTGCTGTGCACAGGAGAGAGACTTTGAAGTTTGTGTAGAGGAGCCTGGGCCTTCAACTGACGAACCCGAGTTACAACCAGCCCGCTGGAAAGAACTGAGTTCAAAAGTCAAGAGTCTATTGTACTACGACACTGACTCTACTAATTGCCAGAAGAAAAACGTAGGAATTCCACAAAAATACAATATTTAAGGATATATATAATATGACAGTTTCCCATGTCAAACTAATGACATGAATCTTAAAATTTAAAACAAAAATCTACTAATTGCCTATTTTATACCTGTACACATCAAAATGAATGCTGTTATTTTTAGCAACAAAACACCTTAAAATTTTTTCATAAAATAGAATTGGAAATGTCACTAATTAGTTTATGAGAGTGTATCACAGATACATGTGGCAATTAATGTCAATGATTATATTAAAATGGCTGTGTGAAAACTGTCTTATACTTCACTACCTACTTGATCAGACTCAAGAATTACAGTGAATTAAAGACATTTTTGTAAGTCAAAGACACAGAAATGTTAGTAATCTCCTACTGTAAAAAATTATGAAGGATACTAATTTAAACCAAGACCTGTCATGTAAAGGAACAAGATCCCAATAATGAATGTAACTGTACTGTATACCTCAAATGTACCAATAAACTCAATGAGAAAAAAAATATGAAGGATATATTTCAACAAGAAGAAATTCAGCAGTAGCATATGAAACAGAACTTCCAGACATTCTTGATAACTGGTATTTTAAGAATGTCTTCTTTCACCATAGACCCATGAATTTAGAACATGAAAATCAAGAAGGCTGAAATGAAAATTAAAAAGGGACAATACACATATTCGAAGACTATAAAATCACATCACAGTAATCCAGGAATCCATGAGTCAAGAAAAAAATGACCTTTTTTGACCAGAATTTCCAAAATAATTAATGATTTGAGCAATGTGATGATAACGGGCATCACTTTTTCAAATTTATTTTTGAAGTTAAGAATGAAATAAAGTGTTTGGGACTGCTTTGATAAAACACACATGTTAACTAAAGTTCTCTTTTTCTCATTATTTTTTAAATTAGAGCTTATTAGTAATAAAAAGTGAGGCTTATTTTTGTAAATTGGTATATGCATTTAATATACCTTCATCATTTTCAATCCCATACCTGCCTCTCCATTACTGCCATCCTGTCCCTAATCCCCTTGCCTCTCCAAAAGTATACTCCTTAATTTACTGTCAATTCTCTTTTATTTTCCTTATTTGTGACTTTTTTTTTAGGTTTCTCATACAAGGGAAACACATATTTATTATTGAATACATGAATAGATACATATATTCATCTGTTGATGGCAATTTAGTTTGCCTTCTCTCACCTTACTGTTCTTCAGTTCATATTCTTTAGACCCAATTGTTTATTTAAGGAGATAAATAAAGCAACTTGAAGGGAAGATGTATGACCCCTACAAATACAGGTCTACAAAAAATGCTGAATAAGTAGACTAGAGGAGAGCAGGTTTTCCTGCAGAATGAATGACTTAGATTAATCATGATATTAATTTTCAACTCATGCATTAATCAGTTTCTACTTCTATGACTTTTCTGAAGACTCTGATTAAAATTCATCCTTTTTAAAATTTACCAAACCTTTAGTGAATTTCTATGTAAAACTATGTAAACACTTTTGAAATTTTGTTTTTTTATAGAATTCATTTAGGACAAAGAGAAAAAGTGACATTTTCTACTTTAGACTCTCCCATAAACATGTAATACTTATGAAAAGCTCTTGTTATCCTTAACTATATTCTCAAATTATTTCTTTTGATTATTATATTATAAATTTAAGACATGATGTTTACCTGTTTTGTCTACCTTTCACAGTCATAGATACTATTTTGTGGTTGTGCTTTACACTATTAAGGAATAATCACAAAATTTGCATTCATTTATCCAGACATTTAACCTCTAGAATATCAACCATGTGATTAGATTGTATTTTTACATTTAATCTGTAGTTTTGATATAATATGGCTGCTTTAGCATAAATTACTAAAGGACCCTGTTATCTTTTTCTATACAGATATTAACTTGAAGTACCACATTAACAGGAGATATTTTTAGAAGAGTATGGACATGTGGAAATTTATATTAAAATTTCAAAAGGGAATTCTAATAAGCATTCATTTTTAAAGTAATTTATTCACTTATTGGACAAGTATTCAAATAATAAAGATGGTATGAAAACATTGATAGCCTAATTTTTCTCCACATTCTTACCTGTGGGAGATAAATTCTAAGGGTTTCATAATACAATCTAGAAATATTTAAATAGTACATTTTCTGTTCGGATTATGATCCTTACAATTGCTATTATTTGTCTTTGTTTTCTTGTATAATTTTGACATTTTTTCGTGCTCCTATGTGGCAGTATAATCTAGTTTCAATTTTTACATCTTTCCATTTGATATTTTGTCAGATGTAGCATCTAAATTTAGCTAGTCAAAAATGATAATATGGTTAATTTTACTTTTTATAGGTAACTGGCTAGAATGGCAGATGGTAAACCATAGTGACTTTCACAGTGATTTTGATATATTTATTAGATATACTTACAGCACCTGCCACAAGCAGGTGAATTATGTTTGGTACTTTGCTCTTGAAAAATATTTTAGCCTAAATGATCTTCCTGCAATTCCAGTTGTACTAGAATTCTGTAAAACTCCTGTGCCTTTCTTTTAGAAGAATCAATGCATGCTACCTTCACATCATACTGAAAGATGTGGAGCTCTCAATTAGTATGAGTATGTCAAAGAATGCTTTGAATACATTATTAAAATTTGTTACTATAAATGTTCAAGTAAGTCTGGCGTGTATGTATGAGCGATTTGCAGCTAAGAGAGTACCTGAAAAAACAACAGGAGAGTCAGTGTTTCCACTTTTATATGTTTAACAAAGGATTGTGGAATTGTCCCACAAGCATAAGCTAAATCATGAAAATTTACATTTTCCTCCTGTCAGACAATTCCTTCTAACATTATCCTCGAACAACAGCTCCTTTTCTTATGCCAGTGTTCTATTCCCTGAACTGCAGCTTGGCAGCAAGCAGGTTTCAAATTTCAACCACATGTATTTCAAAAAATCAAAAGATCCTTATTTGGCACTTCAGTCACATATCTTTAAAAGCTGCGTTTGTGCGTCAGATTTAAAAATAATTGAAACCAGGGGGTTCAAAAAACCAAACTTTTCTTCCAAGATGTTTCAACTTCAACTGATTCCAAAAACATGGAAAGCAACAGAATGGAAAGGAGAGTAGAAACCACATACAGCCTGCGGCATAATACACGGATAGGTCGGCAGAAATGAACTCAAAATGTGCTCTCTACCCACAAGCCAGGACAGGGTCCTTCTAGGGCCTGGCCCCGTTTGCTCAAAAGCCTGCCTGAAAGTAGCCCTTCGTTTCTGCGAGTAGCCAGGTGAGGGAAGAAGCTTATGAGGTCATTTTCATTAATACTGAGCTTATATCCAGAGATGGGAACATATGTGGAAGTTTTAGATTAATTTTCAATATTAAAATCACATTAAAACTGAATACATATATATTTCATGGTCCCAATTGATTTTCCATCTCTCCGATTTGCCTTTTCTAGGGGAGGGTTTCTTGTACCACGTTCTTGTCACAGTGTTGAAGAATTCTATGGGGAGTGTGCCCATGTCCTTGTGAACAGCTTGGTTTGGAATTTTGTTTCAGCTTCGAGTATTTGTCAAGTTGACTTAATCAAGTGAAAACACCACTATATAATTGCCTTAAAATCTGTTTTTTTTTTGTGTGTGTGTGTGTTAGTTTTAGGATTTTAAATTGAAAAGTGCCCATGTGACTTTAGGAAAGACAGGCCCTGTTGTAAATGCAGATAAAGGGCCTAGAGTAGTTGGCAAGAGATTCCCTGCAGATTCGCAACACATACTTCTCCCATTTTGTTCAGTGGGGTACCTACTCAGTAATCTTTCTGCTGCAAAATAGAAATCAGTACTCTCTCCATAAAAAGAAGGAAAGAAGGAAATGAAATAGAAATGTATAAAAAAAGCTAAATAATAAGTCATTCAATTTTTATGTAAATTGGTTTGAACTCTAATGTAACATATGTAAACCTTTTGTATAATTAAGAGGTACAAAATATTAGTTATTCCATCACTTAAGCTTTAGTTAAGAAAGTGAGATCATACAGTATATGTCTTTCAGCTCCTTATTTAGATCAGTTAATCTAATGTCCTTTTTTTCTACTCACATTGAGACAAATGGCAGAAATTCCTCTTTGTTGAAGGCCATATGGTATTCCATTGTTTATATATGGTACAATTTATTTTAAAATTTAATTTTATATTAGTGTATGTGGTACATTCAGCTTGGGGGATATCTATCCATCTACCTATCACATATATCACATCATGATCATTTTTACTCACTTTTCAGCCTGACCTCCTCTCTCTCCTTTCACAGATCACTTTCCCATCTCTACAGAGTCTACTTCCCTGTTTATATTGGTTCCTCTTTTTCTCCATTCCATTTCCCTCCCTTCAATCCCTCTTCCTCTCCCTACTTTTCCTTATTTTCTCATTTTTTTACTTCTTTCTTTTCTCCCTCCCCTTCTCTAGTTTTCTAGTTCTCTCTTCCTTTTGAAAATTTCTTTTTCTTATTTCACATTGCACATTTTGGTTCCTATTTATATTTTTGGTTTCTTACACCAGAGAGACAAAGTGCTATTTACACGTGTCCAATTTATTTGAGTATAGCTTCCAGGTGCATTCATTTAGCTATTAATGTCTCAAGTTCATCCTTCTTTATGGCCAATACTCCATGGTATAGAAAAGCCATACTTTTTGATCCATTCATTGGTTGATGGACATATCGGTTGTTTCCAAAATTTAGCTATTACTGTGTTGCTATAAACATAGATGTGCATGTATTGTTGGAGTACGACACTTAATTCATATTGAGGCAAAGATGCCCAGAAGAGGAACAGATGGGTCAAATGAGACCTCTAATTCTAGATTGTTGAGGAATCTCCAAACTGATTTACACAGTGGTTGCACCAGTCCACACTCCCAGCAACAGTGGAAAATGTTTCCTTTTCCCCCACATCCCCACCAGCATTTGTTGCTGATTGATTTCTTGATATTAGCCATTCTTTCTGGAGATGATATCTCAGTGTTGTTTTAATTTGTACCTCTCAAATGACCAGTGATGTTGAACATTTTTTCATACATTTATTTGTCATTTGTGCTTCATCTGAGAAGTGCGCATTTATCTTAGATTTCCATTTTTGGATTGGGTCTTCAAATCTGGAGTTACCGATTTTTTCAATTTTTTTGTATATTCTAGATATTTGTCCTTTGTCTGAGGAACTACTGGCTACAAATTTTTTTTCCCCACTCTGTGGGTTGTCTCTTCACTCTATGGGTGCTTTCTTTTGCTGTGTAAAAGTTTTTGGTAGGATGAGAGGCCATTAGTTAATTCTTTGTATTATTTCCTGTGTGATTAGAGTTTTGTTCATGAAGTTTTGCCTACACTTAGGTCCTCAAGTGTTCTACCTATTCTCTCTTCCAGAAGATTTAGTGTTTCTGCTTTAATATTTAGATCAGATCTAATTCTAGTTCTCCTCAAAAACTTTAAAGAAATGGAAAAGGAAGCAGTACATTACCTGGAATCAAGCATTACCCTGAAATTCACTCTGGAATCAAGCATTACCCAGATACCAAAATCAGAGAAGGATCCAACCAAAAAAGACAACTACAGGTCAATCTCCCAAATGAACATAGATGCAAAAATCCTGAATAAAATACTTGCAAACAGAATGCAGCAAATCATCAAGAAGATTATACACCATAACTAAGTAGGATTCATCCCAGGGATGCAGGGATGATTCAATCTACACAAATCAATAAATGTAATACACCATATCAACAGAGCCAAAGACAAAATCACATGATCATCTTAATAGATGCAGAGAAAGCATTTGACAAAGATGAAAACCCATTCATGATAAAAACCCTACAGAAATTTGAATAGATGGTAATTATCTCAATCTGATAAATACAATTTATGACAAACCGATAGCCAAAATTATATTAAATGGACAAAAACTGAAAGCTTTCACGCTAAAATCAGGAACAAGACAAGGATGTCCATTATAACCACTCCTGTTCAATATACTTCTGGAAACATTAGCCTGAGCAATTAGACAAGAGAATGAAATAAAAGGAATAAGGATAGGAAAGGAAGAAGTTAAATGATCATTATTTGCAAATGACACAATACTCTATATAGAAACACTCAAATCTCCACCAGAATATGTGTAGACTTAATAATCAAATTCAGTTGCATAACTGGATATAATATCAACACTTAAAAATCAATAGCCTTCTTGTACATGAATAACAAACTCACCAAAAGAGAGATTGCAAAAACAAAACCTTTCACAATGACATAGAAAAATCTAGGAATCAATCTAAGGAAGGGAGTAAAAGGCCTCTGGATTGAAAAATACAGTAGTCTGATAAAGGAGAGTAAAGAGGGTATCAGAAAATGAAAAGATATCCCTTGTTCTTGGGTAGGAAGAATCGTATAGTGAATATAACTATATTTCTAAATTGTTATACAGATCGAATGCAATCCTGGTCAAAATTCTAACAGTGTACCTCACAGAACTAGAGAGAACAACCCTAAAATTCATTTGGAACCAGAAGAAGCTTAGAATAGCAAAGGGAAGGCAGAGAGCATCACAATCCCTGACTTAAAATTCTAATACAGAGCTACTGTGATAAAACAGCCTGGAGCTGGCAACAAAACAAAACCAAACCAGACCCGAGGTTCAACCGAATAGACTAGAAGATGCAGAAATAACCCCGAATTCAGTCACGTTATCTGTGATAAAGGGGCCAAACACGTTCACGGGAAAAAAGATGGCGTCTTCAATAAGTGGTGCTGGAACAGTTGCCTTTCCACATGCCGAAGACTAAAATTAGACCCATGTCTCGCACCATTCACTAAAATGAAACAAAAAGGTCTGTTCCTTTAATAACATCATTTTTAAAGCAAAAGACTTTACTCTTAATGAAGTGTATCTATCCTATGAATTATTTCTTTCATTGCATTTGGCTTTGATATTGCATTTAAAAAATCATCATCACATCCCAACTCATCTAGGTTCTTTCTTAGGTTATCTTTTAGGAGTTTTATACATTTATAATGTAGATGTTTAGATCTATGATCCAGTTGATTTTTTTGTGTGGAGTTGAATGCTGTTGTCTAGGTTATTTATTTTTTTTAGTTATCTAGATTATTATTACTAATTACATAATGATGCTCATTTGGTCCAGCATCATTTGCTGAAAACACTCTCTTTTTCCATCACAATTAATGGTTTTCTTACTTTGTTAAGGATCAGTTGACCATATTTATGTGGATCTACTTCTGTGTTCTTTTCTCTGTTCCATTTGATCTAATTGTCTTTTCTTTTAAAAATATTGTTATTTAGATTACTGTATCTTTACAGTAAGGCTCGACATGAGGTAGTATCAGTCCTCTCTGTATTTTTTTTTTCACTATTGAATTGGCCCTTCTCAATGTTTTGCCTTTCCATATAAACTTCAGAGTCACTTTTATCAATATCTATAAAATAAAGTATTGGGATGTGATTTTAATTTTGTTGAACCTATAGATCTAAAGATCCATTCTTGTCTGCCTTTGGTATGAGGGTGATACTGTCCTTATAACTGAGTTTGAAAGTATTTCCTCTAAGATTTTTAAAGTGGTTTTGAAGGATTGGCATCAATTCTTGAAAAACCTGGTAGAATTCATCCATTGAAGTCATCCAGTTTTGGGATTTCTTATTGGGTGATTTTGATTACTAATTCAGTCTCCTTATGTATTCTTGATTCAGTCTTGTTATGTTGTATGTGCAGGAGATTTATTCAAACCTTCTTGTTTATTCAATTTATTGCTACATAATTTTTTGTAGCCTCTTACAATCCTTGTATTTTCTGTGGAATCAGTTGTACTATCTACTTATTAAGTGATAATGTTATATAATTATTTTTCTTACTCTAAAGGATTTTCAGTTTTGTTTAATTTTGCAAAAAGCCAACTTAATTGCATTGATCATTTCTCTCATCTTTCAAGACTATTTGATAGCCAGGCACTGTGACACATGCCTATAATCTCAGGACTGAGGGAGGCTGAAGCAAATGGATCACAAGTCCAAGTCCCATTTCTGCAAATTCGTGAGAACTTCTCTCAAAATTAAAAAAAAGTAAAAAGGTTTGGAGATGTAGCTCATCGGCAGAGTGCCCTGGGTTTGATCCCTAGTAACACACACACACACACACACACACACACACACACACCTCTCTTTAATTTACTTCTGCTTTAATTTTACCTTTTTCTTCCTTTTGATGATTTTTGGTTTCTCTTTTTGTAGACTTGGAAGTGTTATAAAGTGTGAAGTTAGGTTGTTTATTTGAGGTGGTTATCTTTTTTTCCTTCGTGGAGATACAACCTCCCCTTAGTACTGTATTTGGTACATACAGCTAAGTTGTATTATGTTTCTATTTTTATTTGCCTTTATATACTTTAAAAATAGTTTTAGCTTTCTTTCTCAATCCTTTGGTTGTTTAGGGTCAAATTTTTACATTTTCATATATTTATGAAATTTCCAAAATCTCTTCCTACCATTTCAATGAGAGGATACTTGAATTGATTTCACGCCTCTTAAATTTGTTTTGTCAAAATTTGTTTTGTCTCATATGTCCCAGCATATGAGAGAATATCACATATTTCCTTAAGAAGGATGTGTACTTCGTTGCTATTGGACAGAATGTTCTGTATATGTCCATTATGTTCACTTGGTCTAGTGTATTATTCAAGGTTGCTATTTCCTTATTGATTATCTGTTTAATGATCTATGCAGTGTTGCAAGTGAGATATTGATGATCTCTACTATTACTGTATTGTGGTATATTTCTGAATTCAGTTCTATTAATATTTGCTTTATATATTTAGATCTATTTTGAGGTGCATGCATGTTTATAGTTTTTCTATTCCTTTAGAAAACTGACCCTTTCTCGACATATAATAATTTTCTTTTTCTTTTATGTCATATTTTGAGTGAAAATTTATTTTCCCTGATGAAAATATAACTACCTGTACTCTCTTTGGCTGATATTTGTATGGAATGTAATAGCTGATTCTTTCATGAAGGCTGTGTGTCCTTAATATGAATGTAAATCTTTTTTAATTGAGTTTATTGGTACAATATAGGTATACATTACAGTTACATTCATCATTGGGATTCTGTACCTTTACATAATAGGTCTTGATTCTCATTTTTTCCCCTTGTCCCTGCCCTCCCTTCACCCCCCTCCCCTCCCCATTTACAAACACTTCATTTCCATTTTCTCAGTTTCTCATATTTTGTTCCTCTCCCTTATTTTGTTCCTTTCCCCCACCCTTCCCACTTTCCCTACACCTTTAGCCCTTTACTTCCTATTTCACATTAATAATTATCTCATTAGGATCCTGTGTACTATTATAGTTTTGTAAGAAATATTATTGATTGTTGGTTTTTAATCCATTTCATTTCATCTTTTCTTTGTATAATTTAATCAGTTTATGCTTAAAGTAACTTTCGATGGATAAAGATTTCTTATTTTACCAAAGTTTACTATCTCATAATTTTCTTTGATCTTCTTTTATTAATTTATGATTTCTTAAATTTTTATATAGCTCTATTTTGATTTTCTTTTTATCAATGTATCTACTAGATATAAAATGTGTTTCTCTGTTTTTTATATCTTAATGCTCTTAGAATACAAAAATGATACCAATTTGATTTCAATCACATAAAACCCTACACTTCTACATTTTATGCTATTGATGTCACATTTCATATCTTTCTATGTTATATATTTCATATATATATATTCTATATATTCTATATATATTCTATAGTCTGCATTATATATTTCACTAGTTGCTATAGCTATAGTTATTTATGTCTCATTTATCTTTTAATTTTATGCTAGAACTAAAAATGATTTTCCTGCTGTCCTTAAAGTATTAGAGTATTCTGAACATTAACCTTTACTATGAACTCTATATTTTCATGCTATTTTTTTAACATACTTTCATTTCACCTTGATGAACAACCTCTAGCATTTCTTCTAAGACAGAAGTGGAAGCGATGCACTTCCTCAGATTATATTTGTTTAGAAATTATCTTTACCTCCCCTGTATTTCTAATGGTCAGCTTGCCCTGGTATACTATTTTTGATTGGCCAGGTTTGCTTTTTAAGATGTTGAGTATAACATCCCACTCCTTTGTGTCATGGAGTGTTTCCTTTGAGAAATCTGCTGACATCTGTATGAGGGTACATTTAATATGGGATAAAACTTTTCCTTATTGTTGCTTTAAAGTTTTTTAACTTTTGAAAATTTAATTACAATGTGCATTACATATTCTGTTGGAGCATTATTTGTGTTAACTTTGAAATTAATTAGGTGTTGTGAATCTAGATGTCTACATTCTTCTCAATATTTGGAGGGTTTTCACCCATTATTTCTTTAAATAAAATTTCTGCTTCTTCCCAGCTCTTTCTTTCTCTTCTAGAGCTTCCTCATTTGAACACTGGTGCATTTGATGGTGTTATATGCACTCCTAATACTTTTTCATCATTTTTTTTTGTTCCTCAAATTAACTAATTTAAATGATTTTTTCAGTTCACTAATCCTTTCTTCTCATGACTGAGTCTGTCTGCTATTGGAACTCTCTGTTGAAATTTTCATTTGTCAGTTTTATCTCCAGAATTTTTGTTGGAATATTTTTATAGTTTCTGTCTGTTATCATTTTGTTTATGAAGTTTGTTTGATCAAATTTTGTTTAGTTATATATCTGTCTTTTCTTCTTTGTTACTGAGTTTATTTAAGATCATTATATTGAATTATTTTCAGACATTTTGTAGATCTCCATTTTTTTTTGGAGTCTGTTACTGGAGTTTTATTCATATCCTCTGGCACCTCAATCAAATGGAAAGGCATTGGTTTACATGGTTGATGTGCATCAGTGTGGTCTACACTTGGATGGCCTCTTACCATTTTGGGTCTATCAGGTAAATATTCTGTCTGGTCCTGACTGATTCAAGTACCTTGGTCAATAAGTCTGGAGCTGAATATCTTCTAGATTCATAGGCATTTGGTTTACTGCCAAGTTCACAGGAAGCATGTTTCTTTCCTTGCATACCCCCAAGGGCCCTTGTTGTGTCACTTGGTGGGTCCTGTGGCAGGTAGTACTGACCCCAGACGATATCTTCAAGATGCTGAAACTGAATCATAGAGAAACTTTAGGGTCAATGAAGATGGAAGTCTGCTAGCCTGCCTTTGGAATCACAGACTGGTGTGTCTCCTGGTGAGTTTAGGGTTGGCATGATATTTTCAAGCCATAGCTGGTAGAATCCAGAACCAATTTATTTCAAGATATGTATGGGGTCAATATCAGCAAATCTACCTGCATAGGCACAGGTGTGCTTATCTTCTCTAGTTCACTAATAGGCCTGACTTCTCTCAGAATTTCCTGGGAAAAGTTGGGACGGAGTTTTAGGGTTATTTATGATCTGTTGTGGGTCTTCGTGTCTCCTTCTGGAAATCTGTGCATGAAATACTACCTTTCGACCACAGCTCAGAGGGATTGAAGCTGATTTTAGAGCTGTTTTAGGGTTCTACAACTGAGATCAGAGTCAGTAGTTCTGTAATCTGTCATCTTCTAGGTTCCTTAGGTGATGGCTCTACTAGTGAGGCTAAATAGGGCTACAGCCAAGTATACTGGGTAGAGGTCCATTTCTAGGTGAGATCGGGATTCTAGAATTTGCCAACTAATCTCCAGTCATTCTCCTCAAAATGACTTCTACGCCTTGAGCTTTACTGAGATTTTATATCCTCCTTGTTATATCCCAAGACTCCCATAAAGATACATTTTTTTTTCTCACTGAGTTTATTGGTACATTTTAGTTATACAGTACAGTTACATTCATCATTGGGATCTTGTACCTTTACATGATGGGTCTTTGTTCACATTTTTACCCTTGCTCCTGACCTCCATTTAGCCCCTCCTCCCTTCCCCATTTACAAATACTTTATTTCCATTTTTTCATTTTCTCATATTTTTTCTTTTCTCTTAATTCCTTTCCCCTACCCTTTCCACTTCCCCTACACCTTTAGCCTTTTTCTTCCTATTTCACATGGTCAACTATACCATTAGGATCTTATGTACCATTATATTTTTTCACACCAGAGAAACTATTGTTTTTATACACGTGTGACTTATTTATTTCACTTGAGTATAACCTCAATATGCATCCATTTTCCTATGAATGACTCTAATGTCTCACTCCTTATACCTGAGTAGTCCCATAAAGATACTTTTGTCTGTGGATAACTACTAGATTATTGTTGCCATAAGGAAAGTAAGCTTCCTATTCTACCATCTTGCCAGTGTCCTTTATAGCTCTCATCTCTGTCCTTGTCATTTGCCTTTTGATTTATTATTTTTCTTTATTTCAGTTTCTACTAGAAAGATACTGAAAGTATGTTTCTAACCTTGACCCAGTGAGACAAAACATACATGCAATTTAAATTATTTTAAAATTTGATTAAATAAACATCATGTTTTTTTTTTTCTTTTGAAAACTTCCATTGAAAGAATTCATTGGGGGAAAAGTTCAACCAAATATAAAATAGAACAATATACAATATAATTTATTATATGTCCTATGTAGCATGGAGTAATGCATTACATATACTTGTACATTTAAACTACAATTAATACTCTTCTATTAAGTACATTTTCTTACAGCTGTTACCTGAGAAGAAAAAAAACCATGTAATGTATTGGGTGATTTCAGCATTTCTATTTTGATTATCTTAAACAGTTCATAAGTACCCTTTGCTTAAGATATTAAATAATTTGGCTGCTGCAGACATTAGGACCAGATTTAAGATATGCACATAAATTTTTCTGGTATCTCTATACATTTTTGAAATACAATGAACTTATGGAATCTATTCAATTTTTTTAGCTAAAATACTTGAAGTAATAAAAAGAGGCTGGAAAAATTCCTTATGTCACAGATGTTTTTCTTGTGGTCTTTTATCATTTGATTTATCAAGTTAGTCTACAACCAGTGGAACCTAAGAGAACAATGTCATTTTTTCTTACAAATAAGCTGTGCTTTGAAATTTTATCTTCATTGAAAAAATGTGAACAGATCCACTTTAAATCTGGAAGAGAAAGGACACATGCTTTATCAGTCTGAAAGTTGTATACAGTCAAGTATCCGACATAAGCCTACTTTTTCAAACAGGGTAGCATTGTTAGTTCATTTCTCTTTTTTTCTTGATGCCTTGGACATTCCATGAATCTTCGACAGATATTTTCATAAGCATACTTAAAGACAAAACATTTTTAAAAGTTAGTTTTATTGGTATTTTTTACTCATGTCTTTTAACTGTATTTTTTATTCATTCATGACTTCTTTAGTGAGTACTATGAAATAATACATAACTATTGAAAGATACAACATAAAGGTATACAGCATAGAAATGATGTAGTTAATAGTAACATTCCCAGACTGATCTTAAATATATCACTGCTAAAGTGAAAATAATGTTAGGGCAGGCACATGAACAAATTTATGTTGAATTTGAATTTATGCTTATTTGTATGAATATTATGATAAAATAATAAGTATAGCAAAATCTTTGTTGTTTGTTCTGTTTTGTTTTTTTTGGTACTGGGGATCGAACTCAGGACGTTGTGCTTATGAGGCTGGCTGAGGCGCCACTGAGTTAAATTCCTGGCCCTTCCAAATCTTGATTTTTATAAGAATGATAAATATGTTAAAAGAATGGGCCATTAAAAGATACAAATATTGAAATAAATAGTACAGACTGTGTGAAGGTATCACAAAATGAAAAAGGAGTCCAGTGAGACTTGGAAGTGCTTTGCAACTCCAAACTGCTGTGTGCACACACAAAAAAGATTAAGTCACTATGATTTACACTGATGTTTGCACTGAAAACCCTTTATCTAATGATTGATCTATCTTGTCCATTTTCTTTTTCTATTCTACTTGCTTTTGAAATGGAACATTTGCCTTAGTGCTGATGAATTTAATTTAATGTACCTAACTTCACTATGTATCCTATATCCTAAAAAATATGTAAATTATGAAACATATGTACAATCTTAATAAGTTTTTGATCTATGTTTATTAAGAGCAATAGAAACAATGATCTGGAAAAAAAAGATGTTCTGAGGAGAAATGTATAGATGAAGATATATAGGTTTTTCATACAACCTCTTTTATAGTTATGCAAACTATTTTATGTTTTCTATTATCCTTATTTAATATTATGGTACATGCTTACTGATTTACTGAGGTCTGTTTAAAACTTTATTGTCACCCATAACATGTTCTTTAAATGTTAACTTTTCATACAGAGAAATATGATTTTGTATTGTGACAGAACCAACTCCAAAGTTTGAGTATCAGGACTTGTTACTTCTTTCAGAGGAATGCAATTATGATTTGAAAGCAGTGTTTGATTTAGAAAGAGACTATGCCTAAGCTTTCAGTATCTGAGGATGAAATAATAGAAAAAGTTCTTGAGGTAATCTCTCAAACTTTGTAAATCTGTGCACCCTTCCCCACAGGAGGTGAGATGTCTTTTTGACTTCCTACATAGTTCTGGAACATGGCCCTTGTGTTTTTGGAATCAGTTTCCCAGTTTTTCTAGGGGAGGGGTTCCAAATATTTCTTCAAATCATGTTATTTAATGATTAAACTCATTAAAAAATTCAAAATCTACTAGACAATTATGTTTACTTTTAATGACATAAAATTATTTGTTTCTTATTTGCAGAACTGTTTCCCTTACACAAATAATGGCCATTTGAAGACAGAAATCTAAAGGGTAATCTTTCACTTTTTCCACACTTGACAAAATATCATAACAGCACAGCTGTGTGTCACTTGTTAATGTATATTATATTATCTAGAGGTGATGGAAAGGAAGAAAGTGGAAAAAGGAAGTGGGAAAATTTCTCTTGGGGTAGGAATTGTCATAGTATAAATATACACATATATTAGCCTAGTTAAGAAGATGAGAATCTACACCACTAGAGAAAGAAAAGCTAAATTGCTTTACAACAGAAAGATATATTACTATTTGTGTACATGCAAACTAGATTAAGAGAAGCTGTTCCAAGCAAAAGAGAGAAATACAAATTATGATACATTATAAAAAAATATATGTAATTATATTTTTGTGTTTTGTGGTCCTATCTTGTAAAATTTTATCCTTTGCTTCTTGTTTTTGGCTTTTATTTGGTAGTATTAAAGAGAGAAGAAAGATTCCATCCAGGACAATAGCTTGATATGAATAAGACACAGTGCACGTAGGATGCGGAATGCAAGTGTGCTGAATGGGCATCTGCTTCTGGTAGTATGGTGGTCTAGGCGCTCAGGAGAAGCGACGGCAAACCTCTTGGAGCTTTCATGGTGCAAACAGCCTGCTGTGGTGTGCGTGCCTTCAGTTTGCCACCACTGCTCTACAGTCTCTCCTGCTGTAGAGCTAATAGTTCCACTGTAGACCACATTTTTCTCCTGCCCCCCAGGACCATCCTCATACAGAAATAAACAAGAAAACAAACAATGAACAGCTCTAGAGCTGAGCAGAGTACAACTTAAAGATCAAGAGCTGGTACGCTGTGACACCAATACTCAGAAAAGCACTGGTTATCCAGATTTGTATTTTGGGCGGCTGAGAGGGCGTGATCCGAATTTAGGATTTCCTTTTCCATTCTACAGAATGATTGAAATTATGGCATGCCACGGAAACCCTCTTGTTATGAGCAGAAGCAGGAAGAGCCTCTCTTATTTAGTCTGTTCTTAAAGAGTTCCACAGATTTGTTTTTCAGTTCTAAAGATTAAACCCAAGAACTTTG
>NW_022900950.1:1612279-1645467 GCF_012274545.1 Fukomys damarensis | reverse complement strand
TATTTAAAGGCAGCATCTTACAAAGTAAATTCCCTGGCTGGTATTGAACCCTCAATCTTTCTTCCTCAGGCTCCTAGATTTCTGAGATTACAGGTGTGGGATACCGTGCTCTGCTTTCACAAATTTTTAAACTCAAAAGTATTCACAAAGGTCAATGAGCACATAAGACAACCCAATATTAGTGATAACAGAAACAACAGCAGATTTAGACAGCAAGAGCTTCAGATATTGTGCTATTGTATCAGAATATAGATGTTATATATCCATTTAAATAAAATAATCACAAAGATGAGCATGTAGTAAAATGAAAATTTTGAACTAATAATGGTGAAAGTGAAAATTAAGTAGTACATTAAAATGGAAAATATATCTGAAGTGATTGTTCATTCTTAAATTTCTTTGGACTATTTCCCTAATTCTATTTACTTTGTTTTTGTGTTTATAGATTTCCTGACTGTAGCCAATATTTATTGTCTCTGTTCACTGAATGTTTAGGATTTAGTAGAATCTTAGTCTTCAATTTTATAAGTCATTATCCAAACTTAAGGAAATGATTATGAGCTTTAAAATTATTTACCCTTGCAACTTTAAGTAATAATACTTATTCTATTGGTCTAATCTGAATCTCTGTTTTCCTATATGTAGGATAAGGAAAAGTTTTATTTTATATATTATTTATATTTTATTTTGGTTTATTATACTTGTCTTTTTTAATCATCAAGAATTTTAGCATTTAGTCTATTTACATTAACCAAATTATTTTTTAATTTTATTCACTTATCATGTAAAATATATTTTCAAAATTATATGTACATTGTGGAATACTTAAATCAAAGCTAATTCACATATGCATTACATCACATGTGGGAATACTTAACATCTACTCTCAACTATTTTAATAAATTGAATATAGTTTTATATTTATTTTGTACTCTATACTGTATATTCAGTTTCTTGAACTTATTCCTCCTATTTAACTAAATTTTTTACATCCTTTGACCAGCATCTCCTCAATCTCCTCCATTCTCCAGTCCCTAGTAATCAACATTACACTATTTCTGATGAGATCGGGCGCTTTCAGGGTGGTATGGCTGTAGACTACACTCTCTATTTCTAAAAGTTCAGCTTGTTTGGATTGCATTAATAGATGGGATCAGGTGATATCTGTTTCTGTGTG
This sequence comes from Fukomys damarensis, assembly GCF_012274545.1. NCBI lineage: Eukaryota > Metazoa > Chordata > Mammalia > Rodentia > Bathyergidae > Fukomys > Fukomys damarensis. Next base: position 1,644,290 of record NW_022900950.1, on the reverse strand, counting down.
TGGTTTATTTCTCCTAACATAACACCTTCCAGTTTCACCAGGGCTTCCTTTCTTCTAAAGCTGTATTGTAGTCCATCATGTGTAGGAACCACATATTCTATATCCATTAATCCATTGGTGGTGACATAGGTTGACTTCATATCTTAGTTATTGTCAAGAGTACTGCAGTGAGGATGAAAGCACAGATTTCTCTTCTACATATGGCTTTTATTTCCTTTGGCATTGCCATATTGTATGGTAGTTCTATTTTTAAGATTTTGGAACTTATGCACTGTTTTCCATAATGATTATAGTAATTTACATTCCTACCAACAATGCATAAGGGTTGCTTTTGTTCACACCATCTCTAGCACTTATTATCTGTTATTATTTTTATAACTGCCATCTTAAAAGATGTGAAGTGATATATCTTGGTGGTTTCAGTTTACATCTCCTTAATGATCAGTGATGTTAATTTTTTTCACATACCTATACATACCTATTACCAACTTTTATTCTTTCTTTAGGAAGTACCTATTCAATACTTTTCAATTTTTAAATGGAGCAGTTTTCTTAGCATAAGAAAATGCTTAATTTGCTGTTTGAGTTCCTTATATCTTTTAGATATTAACCCTACTCTTAGAGAGATATTCTGTTTCTCTTTTTTTTCTTTTCTTCTTCACCTTTAGATAGTGTATAATCATACAAGTGGCACAGATATGTTGTTGTGAAAGTTTATCAAGGAGACAATAAAGATCCTAACATAGAAACTGATCAACCTGTGAACTTGTCAAAGACTTTTTGAGATATATTTTATTTTTCAATGGCTATTTTTTGTGAAATGGAAACTATCCTAATGGGAAATAATGTAGAATTATTAGTGACTTGAAATCCACAGTTAATCCATTCCTCAGATAACATCTTGGGAAGAAGATGAATGAGTATAAAGAAGTCTTAGAAACAATGATGTGTCAAGATTTTATAACTAAATCAATGTTATGGTTTGGTACCATTTGACTTTGTCACCCAACAAGAAAATGGATGGAGCTTGGTCCTGAATATGATGATGATGAATAGGAATAGGAACTTTAAGAAATGGAAGGTGGCAAGCCTGACCCCTTTGGTACTTTGGCTTCCTGTATGGTGATATGAACACTTGCTCCTCACAACTTCTGCATTGTGGTGCCATCTGCCACAAGGCCTTCACAAAACCAAGCTGATGCTCTCACCATACTGTTTAACACCAGAACTCTGAGCAAAATAAACCTTGTTCCTTATTAGCGTAACCGACTTCAGGTATTTCATCATAGTAACAGACTCATAATTCATAGTAGTAGACTCATACTTACTAGTAATTAGACTATTACATAGTGATGGACTCATAATTATTTACATGAAAATTATTTTAGCAGTTGTCTATTTTAACTTCCAAGAGATTTTTTTAAATTTGTTTTTTATAACATTCAATCATCCTTTATAATGTTAGATTTAAAATTCAATTAAGGATTTAAAAAATTCCTTTTTAGGCCCTCAACTCTACTTATTTTTCTGAGACACGTTATCTGTTTATTTTTGTCTTTCCTTTTCTAACTGTTCCCCTATTGAAAATACCACTTGTCCATTTATATTGGACTGAAAAATGATATTAATTTTTCTGCCTTCCTGACATTATGCTTCAATATAATGTTGAGAGTCTCTGTGTTTTGGGGTGAATTAAGCCCATGATTTGGTTCCATTTTGGTTGAGAGAATGGGGTAACAGTCTCACATAGGTTGACCGAACATATAAATCTAAGGAAACGTCCATTGTACAAGCCATTGTTTTTCCCCTATTAAAAAATAAATTATAAATAAATCTCTATTTCTTGGTCTCAGAAGAAATACTGCTTGCAGAGCTGTTCTGAGCAAAAACTGGGTGTGAGCCTTACATTTTTCAGTAAATTCTACCTCTACCACACTAGTTGACTCTGAGGTGGGATCTTCCCTTGGGTTATAGTGGATGGATTTACCCTGACCACACATGACAGCATATTGTAAAATACAATTTCCTATGCTTTATTTTATCAGAGGACATGTTTTGTTTTTATCTCTCCAGAAACATATTGATGTTTTGCATTTATGGATGAATCTTCTTCACACTTGCCTGGCTAACTTTTTGCAGTTGTATACAGTCATTCTGTGGAGTTCCAGGAGGCTGAAAGCATGCTCGATTCAATAAATATTTTTTGTTCATTCTTGTGCTAGGCACTGCTCAATATACAAAGGACAAATGTGAGCTACATTTCCTTATAAAATATATTCTTGGTGTTGCATAACTCAAAATGGTAGGGGGTTAGCATTTTAAAAGAGAAGAAAGAAATAACAAATGATCTGAAAGATAAAACATAAAGTGTTTCAAAGTTAATATAGACAAGAGAATCTGTTGAGAAGGTAAATGGTTTAAATTAAGGAGGAAAGACAAGTAAAAGATGTGTGTATTTTTAAAAAGAATTCAATAGTAAAGAAGAGGAACAACAGAGTTTCCAAAAGAAATCACAGAGACTGCTGTTTACTGGTAGAACCAGAAAAGAAATGTTAGTTAGCAGGACTATATGTGCTAGGAGTCTAGAGATGTAAAAGTCCCTATTTATGCAGTCAATTTTGTTGAAGATTTTGATACTCATCCCAAGGGTAAGAGAAAGCCATTGCAAGCTTGTAATCTGTGGAGAAACGTTTTAGAATGATGGCTCTGCTGACATAAATAAAGAGTTGGAGGGAGAAGAGCCTAGAGAGGAGCTCAGTTAGTGAAACTCCAAGAGGTTCATATGGGAGCCCTGCTCTAGGGTCCTGTCAGTCGTGATAAAGACAAGTGGAAGGATTTGGTAGATATTTAGGGGACAGATTTAACAAGGTTGGTGACTTTCTGGAGATGAGATTAAGGAGAAGAAAGGATTCAAAGATGGTCCTCAGAGCTGAGTGCAACCTGGGAGAGAAAATCATATGCAAGGAAGGTACCATTGCCACTGATTTATTTTGTGCATGACATGCTGGGCTCAGCTGAACCCAGGGTCTGAAAGAGAGGTAAGAATCTGGTAAAACATACTTAGACATGGGGATTAAGTCCACAGCTATTTCTTTTAAGACCCTTAGATGGGTTCCCTTCATGTGAGGAGATGAAATACTTTTATGTTTTTTCCTCTTCAAGGATCCAAAACTATAGATATAACTCTATGCATGTTGAAAACATAAATAAAATTATTTTCTTAAAAGGTTAAAAAAAGACAATATTTAAATAGAAATAAACACAATAGTTAAATTAAATAATTGAATAAAATAAGCTATTTTGGATTTGAGAGAAGATATAGAAAACTGAAGAAGCACATAAATAGGCAGTTTCTTTGAAATTTTCTTAAATTTTTTCCAGGAAGAATGGACCATTTATCTTTTCTAATATATGCAGATGTAAAGCAATGAGCTTTTCTTAAAGGTATTTGACAAAGTTGGAAAACTTAGGTGAAGAAATCAGAGAAGAATGATACTAGCTAAATATTTATTAAGTATAAAATCTTTGCTATACTCTGTTCTAAGTACATCTCATGAGTGAAATAATCTAACCATATCACTATGTGGTTGGTGCAATTATTATATTATTTCTCTGAGGAGGAAATTGAGGCTCATAGTAAATAACTCTCAATTTCATAAACTTAAGAGTTGGTAGAATCAGGATTTATTTTTTGGCAATCTTGCTCTTGAGTCCATCCACTCAAGCATTGCATCACATATACTTTATATAATTATGTAAGATCTATTTATTATATAGTCATAAATAGAACATATGCCAACGAGGGCTTACTTCAGGTCCACACACAGAACCACTGAACAGAATAGTCCAATGCTTCTCTGAATGTGCAAGTTTCAATTGATTAAAACACTACAAAAATCAAGTTGAATAATGCATAAGACTCTATACATACCAAATATTTATCTAAAGTAGTATACACCAAGTTGTAAATGAGAGTAGACAGGAAAAGAAAAGAAAAAAAAATCTGTATTTATCATGTACTTTTTTGATAAAGGAAGAAGAGGAAATATAATTTAAATGGTTGGTCAGAGAAGTTATAAATCCAGCCAGAAAGTGACCTCATTGTGCACTGAGAATCCCCAGATGTAGCAATACTGGAAAGAGAGTGACCTTTGAGTGACTGAACAAATACGAGAAAATTTGAAAATTTTTATATCTATGTATGTGATTCTCATGCATGAGTTGTTTATTAGCATTGCCAAGCACAGCTATGGTCATTTAAATTTTAATCCCTTTAACATGATTTAATGTGAATACAATCAAAACTTGTCCAAATAAATATACATGGTCTAATTTTGAAATTTGTCGACAGCAACAGAAAATTTCAGATGAAAATATCCATGTGCATATTTTAAAGAAAAAACTGAAAGCCATTTAATGCCGCCTATGGTAGTTTTGAAAATATGAAGATAAATAAGGATTTAATTTCCTCACTCAAATATTTTTGTAATTTGATGAACAAGCTGAACAAGTTGAAATGACAGCCATTTAAATGATCTTCCAAAGAAGCTTAAAGGAGAATTCACAGTCTTGCTTTTTCTTAAGGGCAGCTCTGTTTCTTTGTACTCAGGAAAATATGCATTTTGTAATTAAAGTTAAGACATAAGAACATTGCTTTAAACTCAGCCATCTCATAACTATGAAGAAAAGGATGAAATGAATTGGGCCCATGGAAAATTTAAGCAGGGAGGCTAGTTCATAGCCTCAGAAGAAGAAGTCTATTTACTCAAAAGTATCAGGAATAGAATCATGAGGATAAAAATATCAGATGGAAAAAATCTTAGCCTCCAAGGGGCAGAGGATTGACCTTAAAGGGTTCAGTGTACTCAAATATGCCTCATAAGACTTTTTCTGTTGTTTGTTTTTCACTTAAAATCAGTGACAAAAGCAAACAAATGCTCAAATGACACACAAAAGTCATCCAAGTTTGACTCACATTGAAAAATAGGTCACTGACGTTTGTCATTGTTACACAGCTCTCTAGTATTTATTATTTAGGTAGTGAAGCTACTATAATGATAGTTTTCACAAAATTAAAGTATTAAAAACAGTTTAAGTCCTTATAACCAGTTAATAATTACCACTGATGGACCAAAACATTTACCTTGTTATTTTGGGTGGTACCGTTAGAAACATTCTCTCACCCAGAAACTCGATGTTGGTGTGGGCCAATGTGCCCACATATTTAGAGAGACAATATATTAATGGGAAACAGTCTTGTGCCTTAAGTGCTGTGTAGCTTATATCTCTATAGTACAATGATGGTGAGCCTTTCAGAGGCCACTGCCCAAACTGCAACCCCAAACCCACTTATTTATTGCAAAGTGCTAACACTGCAATTAAACCTGAATACTGAGATTTTAGTTTAGGAAAAACCAACTCATACATTAACATCTTTTGTCTTAAAAGAGAAACAAATAACACCTGGGCCACTGGTTTGAGACCACTGTTATAGTGAAGCCATGAGATAGAAATAGTCAAATACCTGAGTGAATTATGCAGGTGCTTTCACTAATACACTACAAAAACTATGTTGTCCAAAGATACTTCATGCAGTTACTTAACAGTATGAGGTTCGACTTATATTTAAATTTATTATCCTGGATAATTTTCAACTTGGATTTGCATGAAATAGTGAAGTAATTCATATCTGAAGGTTTGCTCTCACAACCTGATTTAAAAGATTTACTCAGAAAATTTTAAAATTTCATTTCTTTGTTAAACCTTCTACTTTCAAAACATATCTACTTAACATTTTGTGAGAGTTTGGGAATAAAAATTACTAGCTACTACCAGTTCTATTTTAGTCTTCTTACTGTTATGCAACATAACAAAACGAATAGTGAATTGAGCTCTTCACACACTTTACCTTCAGACATGATTTTCTTTTAAGCTAGAAAAGTTAATTTCTCACTATAAGTTTATAATAGTTTTCTTGCCACCAAGTCATAATCATGTCTGTCATTGCCAAAATGGGAATGTATTTTTGTCTTTTAAGCGTATTTTTAAATGAAAACTCTGGCAAGTTCAAGTAATAAACCAAAATTAAATAAGCAAAACAAAGGATTGGTTAAGAGGCTGGCTGTTCAGTGATTGAAGAAATCAAAACCTTTGGAAGGGAAGAATCAGGCAGTTTGAGTTTTACTGAAACATGGTTCCACTCATTTATTTATATATGATCTCTAACTGCTTTCATGGCATAACTGCAGAATTCCAATGACAAGACTTTGTGAAGCAGAAAGCTGAAAATATTTACTGTGTGGACCTTTACAGAAAATAATTTGCTAGCCAGTAAAGAATTGACATAAACTAATCTTCAATAACTATCAGTGGTGATGTTTAAGAGAGAGAGAGAGAGAGAGAGAGAGAGAGAGAGAGAGAGAGAGAGAGAGAGAAATAACTTTGCATGAGGTTTCCATACTCTGGTCTGATCACAGATGAGAACACTGATAGACTAGTTTGGCTTTATAGGTCTGAGTCAGTAGAAACTGTTTTAACTAGAAAGGACCAGTGAGGAAAGCCTCTGGGCCAAGAAAGGTACTTGGTATATTTTCCCTCCTCCAGTACTTAGTCATCACATAGTATTTTATTTCTCCTTCAGAATGACTTTCTTATGCAATATAAGAGCAAACTACAGAAACATTGAATTAGTAGGAGTATAGTATCAAATTTCTTTGTAGATAATTATTCCCTTTTAGGTATTCTTATATCCTTTCAGCTAGAAATAGAAAAGGTAGGCATGGTGGCACATATCTGCCATTCCAGCACTTGGGAATCTGAGGATGGTTCAAACTTACTCTAAGCAATTTAGCAATTTCACCAGACATGACATCAAAAGAAAAAAAGGGATGGGGTGGGGATGTAACAGTGTAAATGCCCTGGGTTCAATCTCTATAACACACACATACACACACACACACACCCCATAATTTTACATACATTTTTTCAGATCTTCAAATCTGTATGTTACACATCCATAGATGTAACCAATTCAAAATACTTGAAAAATGAATGTGTCCACTGAACATATGCAGTATTATTTTTGGTCATTATGCCCTAAACAATACAGCGTAACATCTACTTACATGGCCTTTACATTGTATTTGGCTTTTAAATGTAGTGATGATGTAACACATGCAAAAGAATGAATGTGTTTTATATGCAAATACTGTGGAATTTTGCATAAAGAACTTAGATTTTGGTATCCAGAAAGCTCCTAGAAACCATCTTCTGATGGTACTAAGGGATGGTTGTATAATCTTACAATACAACATGAACATATACCAACATACTGAGCTACAGTATACTGTAACTTCATTTTATTGTTTATTTTCAAGCCAACATAAGGTGACTGTGTGGCCATCATGAAAACTCTGAGTGATCATATGGAAACATGTTATTTTAAACACCAAAACAATAAATTACAAGTCTATTGTCAAATTTGCCTTTTAAAGTATTGTGGCTCTTTGCCACTAGCTTTGACTTGAGTTTGCAGTTCTCAGAAAGACCCTTGTTTCTTGTATACACTTATATTTTGCCAGAATTATTACAATAGCTTTAGCACTCTGTTTTAAACTTAAAATTTCTTTTTTATTATTATTTTATTATTATGCCATGGGGCATCAAATTAAAATTTTAATATTCAATTATTTCTAGAGTAAGTATATTATTTTCCAGTCACTCCATAACAGAGCACTGCAAACATAGCTGTACAGCTGAAAATTTCTTAGGTCAGAAGTCTAAGGATAGTGTATTCTGGCTGTATTTGCCCATCAGTTGGAAACTGGATAAAGAAGATGTAGTTTTTCTATAAAATGGAATATTACTCAGCCATAAAGAATGAGAAAATAGATTCATTCATAGGAAAATGGATACATATTGAAGATATACTCCTAAGAGAAATAAATAAGGCACACATGTGTAAATACCGAATAGTTTCTGTGGTGTGAATAATCTCCAATAATACATAAGATCCTAATAAGATTACTGACATTGAGAAATGGGAAGAAAGGAGCTAAAGGTGTAGGGAAGGTGGGATGAGTAGGGGAAGGGTAAAAAGGGAAAAGAAAAAATGTGATATAATGAAAAGATGGAAATAAAGTGGTTGTAGATGGGGAGGGGAGGAGGAGGTGAAAGGAGGGCAGGGACAAGGGGAAAAAATGAGAACCAAGACTCGTCATGTAGAGGTACAAGATCCCAACAATGAGTGTAACTGTACTGTATACCTAAAATGTACCAATAAACTCAATTAAAGCTGAAAAAAGAAAGAAAGAAAGAAAGAAAGAAAGAAAGAAAGAAAGAAAGAAAGAAAGAAAGAAAGAAAGAAAGAAATGAAAGTCTTTCCTGGTTCTGCAATCTCACTAGGCTTCTCTTCCCAACCTGTATTAGGTTTGGGCAGAATTCAGTACCTTTGACTAAAGTCAGTTTGCTTGTTTCTTTAGCTCATTACCAGCTCTCTGAAAAGGGATACTTTTTTACTGCATTACTTGCCACATGACCCTTTATAGCTTCAAGCAAACCATGAAATGTTCATCTTGCTTTACATCATGGTCACAATTCAAATCTCTTTCTTCAGGAAGACCACTATTTCTTGTAGGAGATCACTGGATCAAGTCAGATACAGGGAGAACAGTGTCACTTTCTTAAAGTCAGTTGTACCATGTATCATGACAGTGAAAATGCATCATCGCCTTTACTGAGTAGAAATCTTGAAGTATAAAAATGTTAGAAATGGGACATCTTTAGAGTGAAATGGGGGGTATTGCATTGTTAATAACACTAAAAGAGCAAGTGGAAACTGGGCTGTCTCCAGCAAAACAAGATCATGCTGACATATGTTTATTTTTTTTCTCATTACCTTTAAGTTCCCACGTTCACTTTCCAACTTCTTTCTTTATTTTAAATATTTTACATAATATTTTAATTTAAATGTTAAAGTACAACATGTATCTATGTTTTGCAGCATTAAACAACCCATCACTCAATATAAGATTTTTATATAACAATACCATTGCATCTGATTTTGCACTCTTTCTTTATTCTGTTGTCCTAAGTGAGTTCTTCTTTAATGGTTGTGTGTTATACATAGTTATTTTTAGGTGTGCAAACCTATTTTCAATATACTGGTACAAGACTCCATAGTGTCTGCCTACTGACACTAGTAATATCAATGTATTTGAAATTCTCATGTTTCTTTGTTTTGTATGACTCTGAAAAGGAGAGGAGTTAAACTACTCTTGAAATGGAAAAAAAATTGCTTTAGATTTTAGGAAACAATGCTAAAGGTAGTGTGTAGAACATGTAGGAAGGGAGGGAGATGGTAGCAGAGAAATCAGTTAGATCATCAGGAACATGGCACCAGGAACAGGTTTCATGGAATACAATTCTTCCAGGATGAGTATGTATGTGGGACAACTTCAGTATGATTCGAAGCTAGATCCTTTGCATGTGCAGCTTACAGTAGAGTTCTCTTCTCTGAAAATCCATTGTCTAGGTAACTGATCTAACAGGGGGCAGAACTCAGCTGATATTGCCAACAACCGAGAGTGGCTGTGAACACAGATGAAATTTCTTTCTAGTTTGCTACTCATCTCCTGGTGTGCAGCCAGGTTGCTCACAGTCCACTGACAGGTTTGAGGTCATGGGATAGTTTAATACTGAACAAACTTAGCCAAGTTATGGTTCTGTTTCCTGGAACAGTCATCACTGCAGGTTCTGAGTATTATATCCACCATACAATTATCTCTATGCAATTCAGAGGAGCCATTATGCTCTGAAGATTGTGTGGGGTGCCTAACAGCACTGCAGTTGACATTGCTGTTGATTTTCTAGTTTATTTTCTGATGTGCGGCAATAGCCAGCACTGACACTTCTTAGTCTTCACTGACTTTCTTTATTAAGATTCTCTGAGTTCTGGGTCAACCATTCATTCATTTCATTCTAGCTCCTTGAGTGAGTCATTTCAGTTATTGACTTCAGAGGCAGAGAGAGACTGATACAAGTCCCATGTTGTCTTCGTGGATACCCAGTTTCATTGTAAGTTGTAGTTTGTCACTGTCCATCACCTCACATTCATCTCTTTTCCCATGATCCATTGCTGGTCCTGTAGTTGGATAACCACCTTAAGACCATCGCCATATGTGTTCACTGCAACAAAATACCTAAGGAAATCAACTGAAAAGGAGAAAATGTTTACTTTGGCTCATGGTTTCAGAGGTTTTAGTTCATGGCAACTGGGCACAGTACATCATGGGAGGGAGCATGAAGAAGAGGTAGTCTGTGCACTTCACGGCAACTAGGAAAGGGAGAGAAAAGTGGGAGATGGAGTCCCAACATCCCCTTCAAGGTGCTACCCCTGTCACCTAAATTTCTTCCACTAGGGTCTACTTCCTAGGGGTTCCATTGCCTCGCAGTAGTACCCTAGGCTGGATGAAGTCTTTAGCATATGGGCCTTTGGGGGATATTTTAAATCCAATCTGCAATACTTCATCTACTTCATCTGCTTCCTCTATTGTGTAAGGTGCAACTCTTTTGTAATCTCACTCATGGTCCTGCTCCCAGAGCTAATCCTAACTGATAGCCCAAGCCTGTGACAGTCGTGCAGCACACCAGACATCATATTCAAAAGGTGCTTCCAGGATTTTATTAGCCTCAGTGGCTGATTGATTTGTCTGAGATTTAGAAGCTTCAAAATTTCAGCTGCTCTATACAGGACTAAATTTAAAGTTTCTAATATTATTTCTCTCTTACAATAAGATTTGGTACGTTTATCATGCTAAAACATGTCAACTCATCTTCCTGCACTTCGTTCCTAAAGTCTTTTGTTGTGATGTGGAGAGAATAAGAGATGCTTTTTAATTTTTTCTTCCTTACCGACCCTCTTTTACTCTGTCATGTAAACAAACACAAGCTTTCCTTTTGGCTTTTCTGCTTTGTCTTAATTTCTCAAAGAGTTTTGCAATATTTTTTTCTTTTAATCTACCAATTACAATTAGTTTTGAGAAACCTATCATATTGTCTAAATGCTTTCTGAGAGAAACCAAATCTGATTTGAGTTCTGAATCTGAAATATAGGAGTTTTGTAACCCTATAGTTTAATTTCTCCATGACAAATTTTCGTTATAAGACATTATTATACAAGCGTTTATCCCAGAGTTTTATTGGGAAAATTTACTGAAAATACATATATCTTCAGTTTTATTCCTAGTCTAAATTAATGATCAAGAGATATTACTGGGCCGGGGATTTAGCTCAGTGGCACCACGCCTTCCTAGCAAGTGCAATGTTGTGAGTTTGATCCCTGATAACAAAACAAAAAGAGATATTAGTTATTGGCTCTAATTGTTATATTAATTTTTATCTGTAGGTTTCTGGGATTGGGAGTTAGATGGCATAGCTGAGACTCTGCCTTCTATACTTAGTATTCATTTGACCCTCTCACCAACTCTTTTCCATAAATTTAATCTTTTGATCACCAGAAATGTTCTGATTCTTTTTTTCCAGCAGTTTTACTGTGAGTACATCAATTTTAAGTCTGACTTTCATTGGCTTCTTACCTCAAAAACTATCTAGAATTTTACCAAAACATACTTTAGATTGATGATAACTTTTTCCATTGTCAAGATGAACTACATTCCTCCAAACTTTCAAGGAGTCATTTATGAAGATTTTCAAGAAAGGCATTATTATTATCAAGTTTTTCAGGACCAGTTGAGTTCCTGGAACTCCAGTCCTCCTTTCACAGACAATACCAGTTGACTACAACCTTTAACTATGAGCCAGTGGGCCCATGTGGTCCCATTTCAGTCATGAGACAATTTTGGATTTAAAAAGAGGAATTGAAATAATTTTTCTTCTGTTCTTTTAGATGAACAAAAATTTCTGCTAATTTTCCACCTTGGACATTTGTTTTTATTTTTATTTTTTATTTTTGGTGTCAGGGATTGAACTCAGGCCCCTGTGCTTTCAAGGAAGACAGCAGAACCACTGAGTCAAACCCCCAGTCCTGCCTTGGACATTTGTACCTTTCTTATTACTGCAGTTCTATAATGTCCAGAGTAAAGAAACCATTTCTTCTATGTAGACTCACATCTAAGTGTGTGCCATTGTGGGACTGGGACCTTATTTATGTGTTCTTTTCTCATTCTTGACCATACAGTAAGTAAATAGGCTACTTTGGTAGAATACCCAGATGCTACTATTGCATTCAGGAAGGTCTTTGACCTGTCCTATGTGTGTCAACTGCCCTTTGAATTCTACTTTGCTTCTGCTTTTCAGGATGTACAACTTAATATTGTCTTTCTAGTATCTGCCCATAGTTAGCACACATCTAATTTAGACCTCTTGCTCTCTATAGAGATTTGACCATGTTTGCTGGTGCTTCCAGTAGGAGACAGAATTGAAACCATGTATAATTACATACAATAAAATATTAAATTATATGTTTAAAAAGTGAGCCAAAATATTTTCTAGTACTACCTATTTACAGAATGAGTATTACACGGGAAAATATTTGACAATTAGTTCAATCAATTAGCCACTTGCCATAAAATCTTCCAATAAAATCCTCCTTTCCTGTGCAAATACCAAATAGTTTCTCTGGTGTGTAAAACCAGAAGTGTAAATAAGATCCAAATGTCATAATTGACAATGTGAAATAGAAAGAAAAGGGCTAAATGTGTAGGGGAAGTGGGAAGGGTAGGAGAAAGGAAATAAGGGAAAAGAAAAAAAAATATGAGAAAATGGAAACAAAGTTTTTGTAAATAGGGATGGGAGGAGGGGGTGAGGAGAGGGCAGGGGTATGGGGAAAAAATGAGAACCAAGACCTGTCATGTAAAGGTACAAGATCCCAATGATGAATGTAACTGTACTGTATACCTAAAATGTACCAATAAACTCAATGAGAAAAAAGAAATCCTCCTTTTCAATAAATTTTCAATCTTGGCTGCACTTACATTTAGGTAGTTTTTGTAGTTGAGTCTCTTTAATCAAGTTGCAATTTCTCTCTCATTACTCTTATTCCTAAGAAAATAAACTTCTAATCTGAGATCTGATTAATAAACTCATCATAATGTTCACAACATGGCTTAGAAATTTTCTTTCAATTTTATAATTAAAGTAACTTCTTTTTCAGTTTGAAGCTCTCATCTAACATCACCCGTTCTCATATTTGGAGTATAACAAATTATCAGGACTTGGCAAAGTGTTAGGAGCTCGCATACATATCAGCTGCTATTCATTTTGTATTTTCTTTGAATTCACAGATACTAATGGCTTCCATCACATATCCCTTGCTAAGCAGCTGTTCTCTTTCCTTTTGAAGCTCAGCTTCCCAGAGATGATCTTCATGGTCTTCTTTCTCTCCTAGAAGTCCTTAGACTGCCTTACTTTCAGTAGTCTTTTGTTCCCCACCCTCTTCAGTCTTGCAAATCGCTAAGTAGATATAACTGCAGACATTACTTTTTTCCTCTTTCACCTTTCTTTGCTCCTTCAGGGCTCCCTTACATGATCATGCTTTATTCTTTATCTTTATTGTAGAATCCCTTCCCTTGATGGTCCTGATTACACATGATAACTGAGGCTCACCAGACGCTTGGCAGAAGCTCGGGAGTACAGTTCAGGTTGTTTACCCTGACTCCCACGGGCCTGATCCTCCAGATGTCTTCACTGCTTGCTGTCCCTCAGCCTCTGGCTGCCTTGTGCCTCCGTGACACACTTCACATGCTGCATGTCCTCCGCCTCTGAGCTGCCTGCGGGAGTTATTGCAGCTGGCTCTGCAACCTCTTTCTGGGCTGTGAAACACATCCTGCATCTTGTTCTGTGATCACAGGTGAAAAACCATTTGATTATGCAGCCCTCTAACGTGTAGATATCATGCTTTGAAAACTTTGCTGAAATAGATGAGGAAAACGGAGGCATAGACAGACTAAAAGATTTTGGAAAAGTCCTGAGAGCGCAGTGATAGAAAAAGTACTTGAATTAGATAACTAGTCTTCTAGGCTATGACAATGGGATACAAATTGGATGTTAGGAAAAATTTGCCTCTGTGCATCTCTGCTAATTCTTCTCAGCAAAAAACAAGAACAAACAAACAAACAAAAAACCCAAAACTTGTCAAAGTACCAATTTATTATGACTAATTTGGGCTTAAAATCATCTTTAGTTTTATAATTTTAAAAGAAAGGTTTCTACTTTGAGTATCAGTTGCCATAGGTTAAAATGTTAAAGTCTTGGAATTTGTGCATTATGTATTTTCCTGCTCAGATTTTGATTTTTGAGGGAGTTAATTTAGTTTTATAAACTTTCCTACAAGCATATCTGTTAACAGTTTTTACAAATTTCCTGTATCTGATCTTCTATTCTCATAAATACAGTATATACAACTCTTCTTGAGTATAAAAGATCTCTGCTGGCCTAGAGTGAAGAACTTAATTTCCCAAGGATATTCTACTGAGTGTAAACTGTTTTGGTAGTACACACTCACATCCAAAATAGCACTCTGTATAGCTACAATTTAAAACAAATTAAAAACACTACACTCTCGTGCTTCCCCTGGGGATGAATGGCAGTGATTGATACTCTAAATAGGTATCAATCACTTGGTGGTGGGGGGCAAAGACTTAACCCAGTCTTTCCAGGAAATATCCCCACCCTTACTGAAAATCCTTGTATGCTTGTCATGTGACTTCCTTCCCCATTTGACCCCCTTTAATCAATATTACTTGTGTGACTGTACTTGTAATCTTATTGGTTGGTCATGGTTTTGACCCACCTCCTGCCCACCCTGTAATTTTCCATTGGGTATTATAGTTTTGTCCCACTTTGTACCCACCTCACCATATTCTTTGCTGTATAAAACATCTTTGAGAAAAGGGATGGGCGGGCAATGCACCTCCTGGTCCCCCTTCTGTCTCTCTTAGAAGCTTTCTTTCTCTCAAATTTTTCCTACTTTAGAAAAACATATTGGTCCTTTAAACTACAAAATGGCTTAAATTTGATCCATTTACTAATGCTATTTGTAGATGTTTAATTTATAATGTAATATATCAAAATATACATAAAGATATATGTATTATAAATGTTTTATATAGTATCAAATGTAAGACACCAATAATTACACTGCATCTAATAGCCATTCTCTGACAGTCCTGATATTATATCAGGTATTTATGTACAGTGGAGATTATTGTGGTCGCTAGGACAATTGTTCAAGTCTGTGAGGTATTTAAAGCTTAGTTTGAGAAATAAGTGGAAAATAACATAAAAACATAAAGTATTACAATTTTAACTCCATCTCTCAAATTTCTTTAATGTTGTTTAGACACTTTTATGTTAATATTTCAAATTAATACATTAAAATTATGACATTTATGACTCATACAGAGTATATGTTATTTGTGTGATAATATACAATACATAAAATTTGGTTCATACAGGACACATTCTTCAAATTACTAGAAGAGCTTATCTTCTTCTAATAACATTCTATTTGGTAAATGAGAAATATTACTAGAATTTAGAAAGTCATAAAATGGACTTATGTGATTGGAATGATTAATGAATTTTCAAAAATGACCACTAGAATAAGTCTCATGTAATTTTAATGAATTCATAATGTAGAATTTACTCCTTTATGCTCTCAAATATGTCATATTTTCTTTACCAAACATATAAATCCCTCAAAACTGGGGTCCTCTGTTTAGAATATCTTTTCAGGTATGTGGATCTTCCCAACACTTGGGAGATATGCGTTGCCAAGGTGAGAAAATAATACCAGAATGTGAAAAAGCAGTACGTTGATGCATAAAGGACAGATTCGAGGGCGAATTGCAACATTTTATATGTGCATTTTTCAGAATCAAGGGAAGTTTCTGTAAAACATCTTTCTTCAACTTCAAAAGCAGTGTCACCTTAGCAGTTAAACTTCTTTCTGTGTATTTCTGTTATCTCCATCTAAGATAATGTTTAAGAAAGGTCAATAAAATAAAACAGTGTGTCCTTTATTTTTCCATATGTTTATAAAAGTGATATTTTTGGTGAAGAAACTGCAATAAATAAAGTCTGGGAAAGGATTTTTACAATATAATATCTGTTGATTTTTTTTGTCCCTTACAAGCCAGTAAGAGACAGAGTTCCTGGTTTTGCTTTGAATTTGAATATCTTGTCCTTGGTTAAAAGTCAACAAAGTAGGGCTGGGGATTTAGCTCCGTGGTGCTGACACCGGCCTCACCAGCACAAGGATTCCAGTCTGATCCCTGCTACAAGAAGAAGAAGAAGAAGAAGAAGAAGAAGAAGAAGAAAAAAAGTCAACAAACTTGTAGCTTTGAGCACTGAGACTACCATAAACTATTAACCAATCAAACAGACATGAGTGAGAAGTTCATACGCTATGAGAACCGGAAGTTGCATTTCTGAGATTTGAGATTGCAAAGATCAGCCATGGAGTACGTAGAAGTCATAGTTTAATGGTTAGAAATGGATAGTATCAATTACTCAACATTCTGATTATGAAGTATGCTTTTAATGAAATAACTTGGTGGCAATTGAAGTTCTACACCTTTCCCAGGCTCCATAGCACTCACTGCTAATTGTTCAATACTCAGTATTGCTTTCAAGTTTTGTGTGTTATGAATAGTAAGATTCACACAAAGATACCAGCTAACAGTACATCGAAGTTGCTAGTAATTATGTGCTATCCAGTCAAACTGACCCTCAGAGACGATAAGAAAGGTTAATTTAGTAATTTTCTGTAGCCCAACAAGCCATTTGGCCTTCAATGATTTACAGCAAATGGCCTCTCTTCTAGCAAGAATTTCCTAATTCCTATAATCCTTATTCATATCTTATAAAACTTACCAACTTTACTGAAATTATGTTTGTGTTCTTAAGTCTTCCCCAGTGTTACATTATAGACTTTTGATGAAATTCTGGGGTGAGGGAGGGATAGATAAAGTGGAGATCAGATAACTAATATTTTCTCCAGGACCTAAGACATAGTAGAAGCTCTATATTTATGTTTGATGTCAGGAAGAAAATTTTAAATAATTGGCAATGGAGATGTTTCATAATCACCAACTAGTCTAAGTTCATTATAAACCCAGTTATTTAACAATGTATTTGTGACAAGTGGTATTTTATCTAATTAAAATACTGTAATTTTAATTTTGACCATTTAATTTATTATATTTTTTGTTGGTGAGACTGCAGTTAAGCTTCACATGGTCTTTTACAGGTCAGTAAGAGGGCCAGTGAACTTGCTATCTGATCTACAGCTATCTGTAAGCTGAAGAACCAGGAAAGAAATTCAAAGGGTTGAATCCAAAGGTCTGAGAAGGAAGGGAGCTGCTAGTGTAACTTCTGAGTTCTGAGACCTGAAAGCTGTGGAGTGGGGGTGGGGCTGTGGCTGCCTGTGTCCCAGAGTCTGTATGCAGGGAATGATGTGTTTCCTCTCACAAGGAGAGATTTTGCTCTGTGCCCATCATTTTGTTCTTTTCAAGCCCACCCACACTGGTGGGGGTTTATGTACTTTACTCAGCCCACTGATTTAAAGGCCAGAAACACCTCACAAACATGCCAGAAATAGTTTTAATCCCCTTTCTGGGCATCATTCAGTCCAGTTAAATTGACACACAAATTAATGATGGAGACTTTCTAAAAGAGAGTGGATTTTCTACAACCTCGTGTCATAATTATTGGATCTCAACAAAAGTAAAAACCAAACAACACAGACCCAAAGCCCATTCCTTGGAGTCACCTGGCATTGCAGAAGAGAGCACTTTAAAAATGCTTATTTGCTCTGAGTTCTCTGAATACCTCAGCACTGTTTTACAGTACAAATTCTTAAACTAGAGCAACATTTGCATAGTTATTTTACATGAGCTTCTAAAAATGGTTTCTAAAGTTGATAAGAGCAAGAACATTGACAATTTTTATCCCCCTCTTTTTGTTTCCCTTGTAATGTGAGAGTGTGAAGGTGCAAGATAGCAATAGGTCTATTTTCAGAAGCATGTTTGCATGTTTTAACCGAGGCTCCACACTAAGAAGATTTATTTAGACTCAGCCCCTATAATATGTGGAAATGTCAAACATTATTGGAACTTGACAGTGGGTGAAATAAATATTTTCTCTCATGCCCACAGAAAGCCTCTTTTATATAGAGGAACAAGAGGACCAGCTGCCTGAGCATAAAGAAGTCGGTTTGGGGTGATACGCATTCTGTTTATGTTTGTCAACAAGGTGCCAGGATGCCCAAGATGAGGATAAAATTGGCCCCTTAAATCCTACCATCAGAACATGTACCTGGTCACAGGTATATTTGTTGGGGTCTCCTTGTAGAGGAGGGGACTCGGGGAGACGACCACGGACGCAATGAATGACCAAAAGCTGATGGCTAATGGCAAAGTTTATTTCTTACTTAGGGTCTTTATCAGTTTCAAGTGGGGACTCGGGGAGACGACCACGGACGCAATGAATGACCAAAAGCTGATGGCTAATGGCAAAGTTTATTTCTTACTTAGGGTCTTTATAGCAGTTTCAAGGTGACATGCAAAAGCAAGGTCACAGGGGTTTGATGATTAACAACAGCCACAAGGAGGCATGAGTAAGATAAAAGGCAATCACAAGAAGCTAAGACAGACACATCCTGTTTAAATTAAAGACAGAACATCTAGATAAAACAACATATGTTTGTGAATAAAAGGGAGTGTAAACCAGGAATAAGAGTAAAGAAGGAATTAGGGAGTGGTTCTGTGGTGAAGGGACTTAGCTCCAGCACATCACCTTCTGGGCACCTGTGTCCTGGTGAGAACCAGCATTCCAGGACTAGGGGTCAGTGCTTTGGCCGTCCGTCCTCTTGTGCCCCAAGAGTATATTTATGCGGTAGCTAAGCAGCTCTGTGAACAAAGCACTATGCTTTCATTCTCAGTCCTCATTCTTGGTCTGTCTTGCTTGATATGTTTTCTGTGGCATTACCCACAGAGAGAGACTACACAAGGCTGTGTCATTAACTGCAGGCCCTTAAGAATTGAAAACATATTGCTGTTATTATACTTAAAGTACTTAACCTGTATGCAGACTGTTAAGGGTAAGAATATTTTTAAAAATTAATTTTATTGGTACATTTTAATTACACAATGTAATGACATTTATTTTTGGAAATTTGTAGTTTTATGTAATATATCCTGGTTCTTATTTTTTCCTATTCCCCCACCCTCCCTCTATTTCTCCCCATTTACAAAGACTTTGTTTCCATTTTTCCCTTTCTCATATTAATTCCATTTCCTTCTTTCCTTTCCAAAAACCCCCTTCCTTCCCCTTTTCTTTTGAACCTTTTCTTCCTATTTCACAATATCTATTACACCTTTTGATCCTTATTTACACATTCAGTTTCTCACACAAGAGAAACTATTTGGTATTTGCATATGTGTGTTCTATTTATTTCACTGAAGCATATGGCCTCAATGTGCATCTGTTTAGCTATAAATGTCTCTAATTTCTCATTCTTTATGGCTGAGTAGTGCTCAATTTATAAAACAAAACAAAACAGTTTCTTTATCCAGTCTCCAACTGAGGGGCAAAGGTAAGTAAATTTTGATATTAGCTTTTTAGTTTTGTGAACCATGACAAAAATTAATATTCTTAGGCTACTTGAAAGAAAAACCAAATCTTGAACAAGTAAACCTAAGGAAAGTTAGGAGAAAAAGAAATATAAAGTTCAAGAAATTCTGTGAGAAATTAACTCACAGAATTGTAAAACGGAAATAATTAAAAAATAACATTGCACAACAAAAATTCTTATTGTCTTTTTCTGTTGGAAAAATACAAGGCAGAAATACAAAGTAGAATTAGTATTTTTAAACTATTGTGCTGAAATTTATTATTCAAATGTATTTTCACCAGTTCTGTGAAGTATATTGTTGGGATTTCGATTGAGATTGCATTGAATCTGTATAGCAGTTTTGGTAGTATGGCCATTTTCACTACATTGGTTCTTCCTACCCAGGAGCAAGGGATGTCTTTGCACTTTCTTATATCCTCTTTTGTCTCTTTTTTCAGAGTGCTGTAGTTTTCAGCGTAGAGGTCTTTTGTCTCCTTTTCTCTGATGTGAAAAACTAAAAGTATAAATAAGGTTCAAATGGTATAATTGATAATGTGAACTAGGAAGAAAAGATCTAAAAGGAGTAGGGGAAGAGAGAAGGGTAGGGGAAAGGTAATAAGGGAAAAGAAAAACTATGAAAAAAGGAAAAATATGGAACAAAATCTTTATAAATAGGGAAGGGGAAAGGGAGTGAAAGAAGGGCAGGGGAGTTGGGAATAAATAAGAACCAAGATGCATCATGTAAAGGTACAAGATCCCAATGATGAATGTAACTGTATTGTTTACCTAAATGTACCAATAAATTTAATGTTAAAACAAAACAACAACAAAAACCTCAAATGTATTTTTACCTTCTAAGCAGTTATTTTGTATTGTCAGACAGCTTTTGCTTTTTTCAAATTCATCTGTGTATTTTCTCAGGACAACTCCACTGGCAACAATTATTATTCTTTTGTGGATTGTTTATATTTATGAAGCTTCATGTGTTTTGGATCCATGTTTCATCAAAGGGCAGTATCCAAAATATTCATTTTTATTTCAAAATATCACATAGAAATAATGCAAGTAATTTTTTGTATATTTTACTGGTAAAATTGGTTCAAAGAAATGGGAGAATTTCAATGTTCATATAATTATTTTATATCTTACATTTCAGTTATGCCACGTATAAAGTTAAAGATCTTTGCCATCTACTTCATACCTAATAAAGAAGCCATTGGCTGTCTTTTTTTGTCCTATTGCTCCTGTGTACTCTGAGAGAATTCATATCAACAATCATGTCTCTGTGTTTATGGAAGAGAAAAACACTTATTTCAGAGTACAACAAGCTCATTTTAAATTTTCTAAATTCCAAAGAGAACTTTTCTACTTCTACTGACTGAAAACTTCAAACTATCTTACAATTCCAATTCCTTTATTATCATGAAATTTCTACTTCTCGATCTTGATTTTTTTTTTTTGCAATTGCAAATTGAAGTCTTCTTCTTTTTTTTTTGTTTTTTTGTTTTTTTCGTCTTCATTTGACAAAATTCTGCCTGTTTCATATTTAGCAGATCCACATGGCTATCCCATAACACTATATTACCATTGCTTTATACCCACTCTCCTAACTTAGATAAATTCATATGCTTTTTTTACTTTGATAGTTCATTTGCCTAGTGGAGATTTGTTTCAGCTAGATTTTGTGTCTATTTTAGTCAAGATTTCAACTATTTTAGTGACCTTCTGCCAGCTTAGTAAAGTGGCAAGTACTGTGCCCACTCTGAAAATAGATATGACTCAATATATAAAACATTTCTTCTTAGGAACCAGGATATATGTTAAGAAAGTCTGTAACCAAGGGACACATGCATATCAGTGAACAGTCCCATAAATACTTGTTTGCAGCCTCTACTTGTGAGTACCTGTGTGTGTCAGGGCTGTCGATCTGTCCAGCCCCAAACGTCCACCTATACCTACATCTTCTGGGTATTGGCAAAAGGAAAGATGCAACAGTCAGTCCTAGACTGATTCCATAGTCTTCCAGAAACAGTTCCCTGTATACTTTAGTGTTCTTTGTGAAATACACAGTGAATTTTTTTGGGTGTAACTTTACATATATTTGAAGTAGATTTGAGACAGATGTCAGACATGACTTTGATAGGACTGATATAGCAAGGTGTGTCTTTTTTTAAAATTTAATTTATTGGTACATTAGGTAGACAGTACAGTTACATTCATTACTGGGACCTTGTACCTTTACATGCCAGGTCTTGGTTCTCATTTTTCCCCTTGTCCCCACCCTCCCTTCACCTTCCCTTCTCTTCCCCACTTTCAAACACTTTAATTCCATTTTTACATTTTCTCATATTTTTTTTCCTTTTCCCTTATTCCCCCTTCCCTATCCTTCTCAATGCCCCTACACCTTTGGTCCTTTTCTTCCTATTTGCTAAGTGTCCCATTAGCATCTTGAGTACTATTATAGTTTTTCACACCAGAGGTACGATTCGGTATTTGCATATGTGTGCCTTATTTATTTCACTTAGAAGTATATCCTCAAAATGTACCAATTTAACTATGAATGAATCTGCTTTCTCATTCGCAAGGTGTGTCTTTCCACTGCTGTTTGTGATTTTCCACTCTTATGATTCCTCGGAGCACGCAATTCAATATGTTCAGAGAGAATGACTTTTCAGTGGTAATGTACAGACCAAGACAGAAACAATGATTTGTTTTATGTTGAAAAGAGTTTGTAAGAATAAAACACTATTTTAATGAGAAACATTATAATAATTAAAATTGCTTCCTTGAGTTTGTAACCCTATTTTTACATTCAACAATTTTCTTTTTTCATGATAAATGCTAGTTTTTGCCTTATAGTATCAATGCCAGATGGATTGTTTTCATAAAATAAAATAAAATTGCATAAAGTAGTAATTTCTCCAAGGATATTATCTATCTTATGACAGTGCTTTCTCTTCATATTGCCTGAGTTTCATATTATTAATGTTGTGCAGAAAGAGCTATGGATTTGTTTAAAGTCTGTGATGGGAAAATGTGTAGGGTCTTCCTAGCCTCATTCCCCTGTGTCTCCTGGAATATAATCTATATACTTTATTTATAAAATACATATAATTGTCTTTGTCTAGGGTGTCATTAATTTTAACCTGGAAAGTAATATGATTCAAAGAATGACTCAATTTTGATTCTCTTCTAATCTTCTCCCCCATCCCCTGCTCCACCCTCAACATATATGCATATATAAATTCTAAAGCCCTGAAATCTGGACCTGGGAGAAGGTACGTCCTTCTAATGAGACGTAACACAACAGAATCAGGAATTTGATTTTCTACCTGTACTCTATCTATAATATAGCATTTCTGAAATAGAATTTCATCTATTGGTGATGCTTAAGTGCTCTTCCTGAAGAGGGTGTTGAAATCCAGAAGTTTCTAGGGGCTTTCCTGCCAAAATTTATCATTTTTTATCTATATGTATCAATATCAAAGATAAGAAAGGGTGAATTTGGAAAATTCCCTAAAAAAATTTGGAACTAACTAATACATTATCGTGTCTCAAACTGCTTCAAGGAATGTGCGTTTATTAAGTAATTAATAGGTATTAACTTGGAGTATTTGCATAAATAAATAGCATATCCTT
Organism: Fukomys damarensis; assembly: GCF_012274545.1. Classification (NCBI taxonomy): domain Eukaryota; kingdom Metazoa; phylum Chordata; class Mammalia; order Rodentia; family Bathyergidae; genus Fukomys; species Fukomys damarensis. The sequence continues at coordinate 1,621,018 of NW_022900950.1, read as the reverse complement.
TCCTTGTTATACAATTCCATAGATTTCATGACATCATAAATTTCAAAAAACAGTAACTTTTTTTGTGAAGGAAAGAGTTAAAAAGAACACTACCACATCACATTATTTAATCAGTTTTAAAATGTCAGCTAATTTACTTGGGTTGAACATAGTAAGTTTAGTAAACTCAGAGTTGTATATTAACCTGTTGGAAATTCTCAACTAGTACTTGTAAATGGAAAGTTCTATCTATAGAATAATGTTGGAAATTGCAATGCTGGAAAAAAGGTGCCGGCTTTTTTCAGGGAGATATTTTCTTACATATTCTTTCTTTTTTCTAACCTTATTTCTTGCATTTATATTACACAGTCTCTAGTTTTGGTCACAATCAAATGCACATTTCCTGAGTGGGCCATCTTTTTCTTCCATAGCACCTTTATGTATTGTTTCTTCCTTATGGAACGAAATTTTATCCACTTCCTTTTTGTGAGTTATTGCCCTCCCCCCGCCTTTGTTCTTCTCTTTCTTCTTCTTTCCTTCCTTTCTTCCTTCCCTTCTTTGTGCAGTACCAGGGATTTAACCCAGACCATTGCAATGAGCTACATCTCCAGATCTTTTTAATTTTTTTTTTCTTTTGAGAAAATATCTTCTGGTTTGCTAAATTGCTGGACTCAAACTTGTGATTGTCCCTCTCCCTCAGTCTCCTATTGTGCTGGGATTACAGGGATGCACCACCATGCCTGGGTGTGTTTGTTCTTTAAAATGTTACTTGATTTGAGTATCCATGGTTGTCAGTATCCACACTCATAACACTTTTCTCTTCTTAACTATTGCTATGCAAATAATAATGTAAGTTCTAATCCTTAATTTGTTTTTCTTCCTTCTTTTCTATACTGTCTCGACTGATCCTTCCTTTGTAAAAGTTTAATAAAAACAAAATCATCTGATTTTCCCAAGCAAGCATAAGATTATCACTTTTGATAATAAAACTTGTACATAAGGTCTATTCTGAGGTGTTGAGTTTAAGCAAGAAATACACTGTTTCTCAGTGATGCTGAGTCAAGTAACACTCGCTAAAGTATAGTAAACCAGAAAGGGAAGTTAATTCCACTTATAAGTTGGTAAGTAGTTGCACAACGCTCGGGAAAGTCATTCACATTCTACTCTACTCTGTGTCTTAGAATCTATGAGAATGGTAACCTGTGTGGCACAATTCCACTTATATCGAGTGCAATTTGAGTGCTCTCCTCTGTACACTGGTACTGAGTACCGATTTTGAGACAAGAGTGCACACTGGTCTCTCACTAGTTCCACTCACAGTGTTTGTCTCTCTCTATTTTAGAGCTTTATCTTAGTTTTTAGAAAGCATGGCCAAATAAATAGGTTATGCAACTAAAGTATGTGGCCCACTCCAACTCTAGATATGTACAAAGACTGCACAGATTTTAGTGATTGGCATAGGTTGAAACCATTGAGGATAGGCTATTTAACATTTGAAAAATAATTTTGAGAACCAGAGAACTTCAATTCAAACATTTTGTATATTTTAAGTTTTAAAATACCTTAAGATTTTAATCAAAAGATAGAAATCTACACGGAGCCAACTTGAAAAAAAAATGATTAGATGAAAATATATTGTGTTTGCCAAAATAGTTAATTTCTAATTTGGAATTTCCATTATGAATTTTTAAAAATCCAATATATTCCTTGACATTCATAATGGCAGAATTACTAAGGATGCTGTAACTTTTCATAAATATCTATAAAATAATTATAATATGCTAAAAGGGAGTCTTTTGTATACAGGATTTGTAAATCTGGCTATGAATAAAAGGTTGTAAAAAGGGCCGGGAATGTAGCTCAGCGGTTAGGTGGCCTCCCTCTCAAGTGCAAGGACCCAAGTTCAATCCCTGGTACCACAAAAAAACCAACCAACTAAACAAACAAACAAAAAAATAAAAGGTTGTAAATATCTCAGACACTTAAGGATACCAAAATAAGAGGACATAAGCACAATTTCCTTAGGAAATGCCTGTGTAGGTCTACTACCCTCTATTTTCCAGGGATGCTCATGGGGACAGACATTTTCCCATTCCCTCTGTGATGAGACTTCTTAGACAACTACTTAAACATTGAAGATGCCCCTAACAAGAAAAAACTAGCACTTTGCTCCATAGCTGCTTGATGATACTCTTGTTGAGCTACAGATGCCATAGGACCAAAATGGTGCTGTGGTTTTTGAAGATGAGTTTAGGGAGAATGTCTTTAGGACAGTATTCTTGGAGTCTAAGAGTAAGATGAGAGTAAGATGCCATGAAAAAGATGAAAAGGGAGCATAATATGTGTTTCTTGACATTTTGGAAGTGTACTCAAAATGAAGTACCGCTTCTACTTTTAAAGCACTCACAAGTTTAGAATTATAGTTTAGTAACATTACAAAGTTCATTTGCTTTTTAAATCTCAATTTTAAAATTCAGGTGGAATTCACCTAACACAAAACTAACTTCCCTTCCCCATTTACAAAACTCTATTTCCATTTTTTTTCCTTCAATTCTTTTTTTTCTCTTTAAGGCACTAGCTTCTACTTGGTTCTTTTTTCAGTATCCTTAGCCAATATTGTTGGAAGCCTTTCAATATCAGCCTGTCCTTTTGTGCAAAAAAAGACTACCAGAATTTGGTTGGGATTGAATTGATATATCACTTGTTTGGGTATTATTGCCATCTTAACAATATTGCTTTTCAGTCTACAGTGAGGGAATATCTTTCTGTTCACTCACATTTGATTTTAGCAATATTTATAATTTTCAGTTTGTAAGATTCTACTTACTGGATAGATTTTTTCCTGGGAGCTATATTATTTCAGATATCAAAAGTACATTTTTTTCTTAATTTTATTTTCAGATTTATTATTGCTATTCTATAGAAATAAAATTAATCTGCGAGCATGTGAGCATGCTAATTTATCTTTCAACTTTGAATTTCTTAGTTCTGCTGTGTGTGAGTGTGTATGTGTGTGTGTGCACTCTGAGATTTTTCTTTGACTAGGAATAGATTTATATAAGGATTAAAACATATAATAGGTAATATGGAACAGGAAGAAAAGGGACAAAGGGGAAGGGGAAATGAGAGGAATAGGGGAAAGAAAAGAATGGAATGGAATTAATATAAGAAAATGAAAAATAATGGAAAAAGTCTTTGTAGATAGCAAGGGAGGGAGGGGTTGAAAGGACAGTAGGTGAATGAGAAAAAAATAAGAACCAAGTTTAATTAATTAAATGTACAAATTTCCTACAATAAATGTATCAATAAAATTAATTTAAAAAGAAATAATTCATTTCATCTCAATTTGGATGTCTTTATTTTTCTTGTCTAATTACTCTAGAAAGAATTTCCAGAAAAATGTTGAATAAAAATAGTAAAATAGGCATCCTTGTTTTGCACAATTTAAGATTGGTAGTTTGGTGTGAATCTCTTTGTATTTATCTTACTTGCAGTTTTATGGAATTTCTTAAAACCTATATAATTGTGTCTTTTATCAAATATGGGGATGTTTCATCCATTATTTCCTCAACTATTTTTTCTGCCTTTCTTTCTCCATGCTTTTTCCCTCTGGGATTTTGAATAATGCTGCTGCAAACACTGGCATCAAAATTTCTCTTTAAGAACATGCTTTCAATTTAATGGTTCTATTTCTTAACTTTCTGAGAAATCTCTATGTTGCTTTGATGGTGTTTGAATCCTTTTGTATTCCCAGAAGTTCACACATGTTCTAATTTTTTCACATCCTTACAAATATTTTTTTAATATTAGACATCTAATTGTTGTTAGATGATACCTCATTTTGCTTAGTTTTCATTTTCTAATAACTATTATGTTGAGCATCTTTTTGTATAATTGTTGACCATGTACATATAAATTTTAGAGTAATGTTTATTCAAGTCCTTTGCCCACTTTTTAATAGGTTTATTTGAATTTGTTTTGTTCGGCTGTAGGATTCTGTATGACTGCATATCAGATACATGACTTGCAAATATTTTTTCCATTCCACAGTCTTTTATACTCTGTTGATTGTGCCTCCCCTTGAGGGCAGAAAAAGCTCAAGTTTAATGTAGTCCTCTTTAACTGTTCTTTCCTTTGTTGCCTATGCTCTTGGTGTTATATTCAAGAATTGTTTTTCCAGAACAATATCATTAAACTTTTTATATTATATTTTCTTCTATGAGTTTTATATGTAAGTCCTATTGCATTTGAATCAGTTTTGCATATGATATAAGGTAAGGGTCTCACTGCCTTCTTTTGCATGTAGGTGTCAAGTTTTCCTAGCACCACTTACTAAGGAGACTGTCCTTTCCAAAGCAATTTATTTACAAACATAAACAAATTGTAAACTTTGCTATGAATGCAGAAAAGGATGACTGATAATACAAAAAGATGCTGAAATACTCCTTTCAAATAAATATGAAAATGCATTCTCTACATATTCTTCAAATAAAACAACATTTTAGATATAGAAGCATAAATGATAACCCAGTTTTTTTCTACTAAACTAGGCAAAAATAAATTTGCAAAATGTGCAGTGCCATTTGACTTACTTTGTCTTCTCCCTATTTTGCATAAAACACATACGTTAACATACTGGTTTGTTAGTTTTAAGTTTACTAGATACAAATTTAATATTTTATTTTCACTTTTAAATATATGTATACATTTTAATAGGTAAACTTGCCTAGATAAAAACCTTTGGAGCTTTTAGTCATTTTTAATAAATTTTTAATTTCAGAATAACTTTGGATTAACAAGAGCTTGCAAGATAGTAAAGGGAATTTCTGTATATCCTTACACAACATCTACAACTAAGATATAGTCATCACTCTAAGGCATTGGTGATAGTGCACATTACTACATTATACTGTTACATTAGTTGTACATGAGTTGTGCTTTCAGTGACGCTTCCCAAGTCTTTATTTATGTGTGTTACTTGGACAGTTTTAAAGAAATAGTTGGGGATGTTGTTGAATGCTCCTCAATTAGAAGCTGCTCATGGCTGGACTGGGGTGATGGGACTTGGGAAATAGCAGTACAGAGATAAGGTGCTCTTCTTAATTCATCATATCAGTAAATCAATGTGATATATCATTTGCTATGTTAACCTTGATCATTTGTTTAAAGCAATGTGTGCCCATTTTTACTGTAGAGTTACCTTTTTATCTTTTTATCATCTTATTTGGAGGTGAGTCACGAAAGATGTCTTTAATCGAGCCCACACTCTAGATAGAATGGGGGTGGGAAGTAAGCTCCACCGCCTGGGAGGGCATTTATAAAAATGAATAGGCGATATTCAATGTATCGATTTGAATTTCTAACATTGTACCTTTCTATATAAATAAACCTTTTTCATGCTCCTAATTTTTGAGAGCATAATACAATTCTAAAACCGAAATACTACTGTAAGGATGAAGCATGTTTGCTTCCTGTTAACCGAGTTGTTAAGGAGTTACATTATTTGGGAACAGCTCATCATAGCTCAGTTATTTGAACAATGTGAGAAAAAGATTCTGCACTGCTTACCAGCTCAACCAATCTTCGAACCTGATTCTTCCTCCTCCTTCTCCAGGGTTCTTCATAATATTATATACAGTTACTCTCATCATTATCCTCATTTCAAGGAATTACACATTTATGCTCTAAAGAGTTTTGTGAAAAACCTACTAATATATAACAGTGTATTTTTAAATAGATGCCATTTATAGATTTTTACAACAAAATACCAAGGGTAATTATAAGAAAAGTGATTGCGTTTCAACTACAGAAAAAGATCACCAATGACAATTATTTAGATCTCACTTTATAACTGCAGGAACTCTAAAGTTTATGAAATAGGAATTGTTTTCTGAAGAAAATAAAACAATCCTATAATTCATTTATCATAATGATGATTTCAATAATTGGAAAAATTCTACCCTTTTTCTATTTGCTGAATGTTAGGGATATCACTATAATTCTGTTCTGTTTTGTTTTGTTTTTTTGAGGCAGGGTCTCACTATGTAGTTCAGGGTGGCCTTGAACTCATGGCATGCGTCCTGCCCCAGCTTCCCAAGTGTTGGGGTTACAGGTGTGCACTACCATCCAAAATTTCTTAAGTTAGAACTATTTTCTTAGAAGGAGTAGTTACTAAAATATGCCAATTTGTTTTCAAATATTCTTGAATTATTTCATAAGTATAGAAGCCAAAATAATACAGTATTACAGAGCTAGAATGGGAATGCTCCTTTCAGAACATTAACATGAGGGTTTCTCTAAGTGGAATAATAACAGAGACATGAGCTTCCATACTGGGAACAAATAGTGTGCTTCTCAAGTGCAGCTCAAAGAACTAACCAGTCCATATTCCAAATTAATCAGAATCTTCTAGGAAGATACTTTAAAAATCTAAAAAATAAATAATTTTGATTAAATTAAATTATTCAGTTAGAATCTCTAAGACTCTATAATCTACATCTTAAATATTAGTGATGCAATAATAATGCTAGAAAAAATACTACATAACCCTTCTCTTAGAAGAGTTAATTTGATTATATAAATAGTTCTCTTACTGTTTGCTGTCATCAAGAATAATTGAGGCTCTGATGCTAAGAAACATTGTGTAAGACAGTAAAACCTCACCCAGAAGCAAATCCAAGTTTAACCCAGTGTATCCGCCTGCATTCTTCAGAGCACAAGTCTTGGAAGGCTGTTAGGAGTGAAAAAGACGTGGCCAGGACAGTTCAGCAAGTGTAGGTTCACTTTGATTCAGAAGAATTACAAAGGACGGCTATACTCTAGAGGCCTGGGGCTCTACTTCTGTTAATGTGCCTCCATTAATCTTAAGTGTGCAGTCCTCTGAAACTTTTATCTGATGGGCAACTCCATAATTACAGAGGGAAAAAGTTCCTTGTGGAATTTGAGGCATATGTTTTAAGGAATAGCAGTAAAGCAATGAACTTAGTATCACACTGAAGAATTTTAGAAATAGTTGCACAAAAGGCATTTTCTACTATTGTTCAGCCCAATTCTCAAACTTATCAGTTTTCAGTATTTTTTTCCTGAAATATAAGTTGGGAACCATATTATGTGCTATGGAGCTAAAACACAGTTTAGATTAAATCCATCTCTTGTACTTTTCCACTGAAAATTTTCAAAAGATGTTAAATTAGAATATTAATGTGCCTCTCCTTTTGGTGCTGAAGACCCTGATGAATCTTTTAAGGACCTGGGATGGAGAGAATCTGTGGCAATGTTCTTTGTGGTAGCTTTTCTCTGGGTTTAATTTGCACTGCATACAATGACCACATTTTTATTATGTTTTCCCTGAGAAAGCCGAAACTAAATTGTAGCAGTGTGTTTAAAGTGAAACATGTTTAAACTGTTTGAGTAAAGATAAATAATGATTTTGTGGCAAATCTAAAAAACATCCATTGTCAAATGACACAGGTATTCTCGTTTATTTGTGGATAACAAAAATTATATATTTTGAAATATTTTGTCTGGCAGGATAGCTTTGTCCTGGATGTCTGAAGTATCGCTGAAGATAATATTTTATAAAGTTCTTTATCAGTTGCATTCATATTGTGTGGTGACAAACATCTTGGATCCTTTTCATTAGCCATTTGTGGTTACAAAATGCCTTATATATTTTTTCCTATAAGAAAGTGTTACATTTGTTTTATTTAAAAATAATATTCAATGGATTATCTAAAATACTACATATTAAAAATGATCCATAGTATAGAAAAATACAAAATAAAGGTAAATTACTATAGCTTCAAGAGCTTGTGACTCAACTGACTGTGTAATATGTGTGCCTTAATAAATGCGGAGCAGTCGGAGCTATAGAAAATGGTCCTAAGAAGAGCAGGAAAGTGATACTGCAGCTGATCAAAGGAGCCATTGTCTTCAGGAAAGTAGTGATGTAACATTTTTCGATTAAATCCAAATGGCAAAAAAAAATTCTTAGAATCTTTTACTTGTTTATTTTGTAGGCTTAAAGTTTAAACAAATATTTGGTGTAAACACTCAAAAATAAGGCCAAAAGTAATAACAAAATTAGAAAAGAGAAATGACACAACATAACACGTAGGTGCTGTGCACAAAATTATGGTAAAAGTGACTTCGTCTTATGGGATCCTTGGTTACCCATGAGCAAAGTCCATGTAGAAGCGACCTCCCATTTGATCTTTTAAAAACAGAACTTGGCAATTTGCTTGGCGTGGGTATTAAATCAGTCTTGATTTAGAGTTTTTAATCTAGAAATTCTTTAACCTCTATTGTCACTGCTTTTGTATTAAACCCTTGTTGAAACCAGAGAATTAAAAAGAAATACTAAGGAAATCCTTCCATTTTAGCCATCAAGACTAAAAATTTTCTCTATGATTTCCCTGAATTTAGGTTACAATACATTTGGATTAAAGATAAAATTTACTTAGATTTTCAGTTCCAATAGCATAATAGACATTATTAGAACAAACATTACACTTATAAAATTAACCAAACACTATTATTATAAAGAAAGCTTCCTAAAGAAAATTGTATATAATGCATAAATCTGTTATCAATACAGATGACTCCTAATCCCAACTCTGAAAAGAATATGACTGCTAGGAATGAGTCCAAGGATTCTCTCATATATCAGTGACAAGAGTTCTTGTTGAACAAGAGAAGGGAGTGAAGTTATGGAACTCTCCAGCGCAAGCTCCTCTCAGTGCCAAAAAAAAAAAAAAAAAA
>NW_022900950.1:1555519-1612198 GCF_012274545.1 Fukomys damarensis | reverse complement strand
AAAAAAAAAAAAAAAAAAAAAAAAAAAAAAAAAAAAAAAGGTCCCAGGATTCTTTGGGTTAGGAGATTCAAAATCAATTCCAGAAAGTTTAAAAATCTGTATAAAAATAGTTCATGACACAATTTGACTATACAGGTCTGTATTAGAAGTCCTTCCCATAGTATGGTAGTAAAGCTTTAGCGGTGTTCTTATTTCTTATTACAACAAAGCTAATACTTTTCCTCATCAAGCTGCACCTCCAAATACAGCTGTAGAGCCCATAACTAGTTGAGAAAATTTGCCTTTAATGACTAGAAATTTTATCACAAAGATTATAAAACTCCATATTAATAAATTCCAGAATAATATAAGGAGAAAAATGACTTGTAGTATATATTAAGTTATAAATAAAACACCTAAAAAAGTAAAACACCTGACTTTCATATGTGGTTTGGCACCATAATAATTATTTCTGGCATATATATCAACACAATTATTCAAAGTAATGAATCATTCAAACTTGAAAAATATTTCTTATATCATTATGTAAATTGGATAGGATTATCTACTAATAGCTTAAAGTGCTTGAAAAAATTTATCTTTTTGAGGAAGAAAAACTGGCTTATGTGGTTTCTTCTTGAAGTGAAATTTGAATGATTGAATATTCAAAGGCTACACGAATGTATTTATATTTTCGTTTCTCTTGCATTGTAAACATTTTGAATAATAATAATGTCATCGATTGCTGGTAGAATTCTTATTTTTAAGAGCATTCAGTTCTATTTTCTAGTTCTCTTTGAAATCAGGTGTGAATACTATTACTTTATTACCTACCGAACATAACAGTTTATCTCAAGCAGCTGTTGGAAAGTAATGACTCGTAACCACAGTCTTCAGCCAGAGTCAAACCAATGGCCTTTGGCAAATCTCCCCAAGTATTCAGTTGGAGGGGGATGCTACACTTTTAACTTTGGAATCTTCATGGTTGATTATATCATGGTACTAGAGATAGGATTTTAAAAATAGGGAAGAGATCTTTGCTTTGCTTACACTCCCCCCTCCTTTTATCAAGCTCATAAAGAACAAGAGGTGAAAAGAGAGGGGTTGGGAATGGAATAGGAGTAATTTTCATGTGTTCAGAACTGAAAATGTGGAATTAATGATGCCAAAATTGCTTTCAGAGTGCCTTCCTTTGCTCTCAAATTTAAGCACACTTGGGAGATTATCTGTTTTGTGGGCAAGGTTACGAGTTAAAGCCTTCTCTAAATATTATTAAGTTTGTTTCAAAAGGATATGTTTGCTCAGTTTAAGTAATGAATGAAAAAATTTAATTATTCTATTTTATTTGAAGTCAAAGATATTTATATTTACATATATGTGGTATTTAATTTATATGTATATAAATGTTTATATATATATTCTGTTCAAATTAAATATTATGGGTCTTAATAAGACTTTGAGCACACCATAAACAGTTTAAAAATTCTTGGGAATGAATGACTATTTTGTTATAATTAAGTAATATAATGGGAAGAAAAAAAATGAATGGTCACTTCTGTGGTTGATCAGTGGCCAGCCAGGTTCTGACTTCATTGACACGTTTCATGGAAAGGGTGTTTTAATGAAGGATGGAATTGTAGATAATTCATTCCATGCCGTGAGGTTAACCACAAGCCTCTTAGAAATCACAAAACTTATTACTCCTACAGATGTGCTGGAACTGAAAGCAGAGACTGAAATTCCAAGAGCACTGTAGTTTTTTTTTTTTTTTTTTTTGACCTGATTTTATTGTGAGGCATTTCCTAGTTAGGTGGCCAGATTTTTTAAAAAGCACATATAGAAATAGATTTCTGTCTACCTTTTCTTTGGAGAACATTTCTGTTTTATTGGTGTTCTGGCAGTTCATTTGAGCTAATTTCAAGTGCTGAAAATGTAAATTTGCCCCATATTTGTGTTGCTTCCTTGCATGACACTTTTCCTGGGAAGTCATCCTCAGCGTTACTATTTCTGTCTGTCCTGAAGCATTCCAACTCTCACCTCCTACTTTAGCAAACATGGAGTCATCTTTATCACATTAGTGAAGCAGGGGAATAGTTTTGAAACACTGAATGTTTTCCTTCACTCTTCGTATTCTCGGTAAACCTGCACATTGCACCTTTTAAAGCTGAGTGATCGTAATGGTCGTGAGGATAGCAGCTTGGCAGTTCTAAACCGGGAAAGGGATATATTAGAATCATGCATGCAAGAAAGAAAGAGGAAGGAAAAACAATACACTGGCTTTTGAGTGTCAATATTTTAGCCCCAAGGGAAGTGGAACAGGGTGGATCCAGGCAAAATAGTGGAAACTAAATGTTGAGGCAGAGAAATTTTATAACTACTGAATTAAGATAGATTTTTTAGAGTTCAGGAAGGAAGTGATGACAGAAGGGAAAACAAGATGTGGACATTTACCTTCCACTGCCTTCATTTCTCTCTCTCTCTCTCTCTCTCTCTCTCTCTCTCTCTCTCTCTCTCATCCCTTATCTCTTATCCCTCCATGCCAGATACTCCAGGCCTTTGGTGATGTCCATCCAGCAGGAAGTGAGATGACCTTGGTATATCTCAAATTATCCATCCTGAAGGATTCTGTGGTTCAGAAGGAAGGGTGACAGCATCAGCCTTGAGGAGTCATGATCAGAAATAGAGGGCAATGTGGTACCTACCTCATGCTAGTGTGGCTAAAGAACAGATGACATCTTGATGGTGTTTTCTTTCAAAGATTTAGATGCAAACCTGGGGAATAAAGAGCCAGTTTCCTGAATGACATTTAACTTCTTTCCATTTGATAGAATGTAGCCTTACAAAACTAAATTGAATTACGAACATTGAAAAAAAAATTCAGGCCAAGACTGGTATGATTACAGGTAAAGAGGCTAGAGCAACCTGGATGTGGAGAGAAATGCTCACTATTTTTCTACAAATGATCACTTTGTATAAGAAATTACAGGGAATATATTTTTTAGAAATTATCAGTGCCCATTTTTGGTACCTAGGACTTTTTATTATTTTCCCTTTCAAGTGTATGTATTTTTCTTTTTTTGAGACAGCGTCTAACTATATATTCCAGGCTGGCCTTGAATTTACTGTATAGCCCAAGCTGGCCTGGTGGCCATGGTGATCCTCCTACCTCAGGCTCCGGGGTGCTGGGATTACAGGTGTGCACCACCATAGCCTCAAGTATGTATTTAATTGTCATGAGCACTAAATTTTAATATGTACTTACTGCTTCCCAGAAATAACAATGCATTTCCCCAGACCTTTCCCTCTTAGATGCCTTTTCATAGTTTTTTCTTTTCACTATACTTTTGTTTTGGGTACCAGGGATCGAACTTGGGACCTTGTGCTTTACAAAACAGGTGGTGAAACCACTGAGCTAAATCCCTGGCATGTTTCACTATACTTTTAGTACTTCTTAATTTATTTTAAATTTTAAAGAGAACAAAGAGAAAATCAGAACAGTTCCTAAAACACCATGTCTCTTAACACCCCATCACTTCTAAACACACCTTGCCTCTGGCCCTATACTGTGGATGCTTTGTCCATGTACAAGACAGTAGTTGTATGTTTGTATTGAATCCATTCCTTTTGCCTACTCAAAGACCACATACCTGCAATTCTCCCCTCTTTTGGTTCATCAATTTCTCTCTCATTTATTTGATTATTATAAAATCTGCTATGTCCTTTCATTAAAAATATCATTTGACCTCTCCCTCCCCACCCTCTTGCTTTTCCCCCATTTCTGTACTTTCTTTGGAAGCAAATTTAACAACAGAGAAACCTGTATTCACAGTCTCATGTTTTAATGGACTTAGTCAGGTTTTCTTTTCACTTACCTATTCCACAGAAATTAATCTCTTGTGAAAATCTAGTCAGTTCTTAGTCCATGAGGTCATTGAATAACTATGACTATTCTAATGTCACTTCTTCCTTTACTTCTCAGAAGTACTGGGCACAGGAAAGCTCTTTATTTTTCTTTAAAGGCTATTTTCATGCACATTCTATCTTCTATCTTACCTTTCTGATCATACCCACTCCAGAAGATTTTCAGGAAAACAAAAGATAATTTCTAGATTTTCAATATAATGCATATCTGATAATTTGATTAAGTGAAAGATTATTATTGTGAGTAGAATTAAATTGCAAACTTTTGCCAAAAAATGAAGTTATTATGGGTTAACTCAACAATACTGGAAAATTCAGATTTTAGATTTTAGCTTGTATTTAACAGGCTTAGAAAAGGATAGTATTATTTCTTATCCTGTTTACTTTCTGAAGACATTTTTAAAGCACAGTGAATTTAAAAAGCTAGTGAAATATTTATTTTGACAGAAATTTATGAAATTAATATAGGTATTTTGAGAGAAGCTTGAAATGGGAATTTCATGAAGATGTGACACAGATGCTATTGGTAATACTATTAACAATTTAGGATAAGGAAAAATTGATCAGTTCATATGATACTCATTTGGAAGTTTGGTAATCTGTGGGAAAGAAAAGTGTTGGCAAAATAATAATATTATGAAACATTGGGATAACCTGTAACAGCGTGGTACTGGTATGAAATAGACATGTAGACTGGTGGAATAGAATAGAAAGCCCAGAGATAAAGCCACATATTTATGCTAATTGATTGCAAATAAAGGTACCAAGAGTACACATTAAAGAAAGGAAATTTCTTTAATAGTTCTGTGAAAAGTAGATATTCAGGCAGAAGATTGAAACCAGACTCCCTAGTTCTCAAACTATTTAAAAAATTGATCTAAAATGTATTAAAGACTTAATGTAATAGTTGAAACTATGTAAGATCAAAACTAATGTAAGACTATGAAACTACTAGATGAAAGCAAAGGGGCAAATCTTCACGACATTGGAATAGACAAGGAGGTTTTGGATATAACCCAAAAAGCACAAGTGACAAAAGCAAAAACAGATAAAAGGGATTAAATGAAAATAAAAATCTTCTGCACAACATAGGAAATAATCAACAGAGCAAGTAAATAGCTAAAAAGTAGGAGAAAATATGTGCAAGCTGTACATCTAAACAGAGGCTGATATCAAGACCATATGAGAAATTTAAATAAATTATTAGTGAAAACAACAAACACAGAAATACCCAAAAGAAATACTATGATTTAAAATTGAGTAAAGGACTTTAATGGACAATTCTCAAAAGAATGCATACAAATGACTAATGGGAACATGAAAAGCACTCAACCTCATTAATAATAAAGGGTTGTAGTTTGGATCTAAACTGTCCCCTCAAAATCTCATGTGTTTGGAGGCCCTGATTGAATCATGGGGAGCTAAACTTTTCAGTGGCTCAATTTTCTTATGATTTCATAGCTGAAGGTACTCCTGGGAGGTGTGGCCTGGTCGGAGGAAACAGCCATGGTGGTACAGCATTACAAGGCATATTCTTGTTCCCATCCCTGTCCTGTCTCTGCTTCCTGGCTTTTTGAGCTGGGCAGTTTTCCTCTGCCATGCTCCTCCACTGTGATATTTCTGCCTTGGAGCCAGCTGATAATAGCTTAAAATCTTTGAAACTGTGAACCAAAATAAAGCATCTCTTCTTTAAGTTATATATTTTGAGCATACCGTCATAGCAATGGAAAAATGATTAACGTACCAGAGAGAAAATAAAAACCACAATGAAATATCACCTTGGTTCAATTACAATAGCTGTAATTTTAAAAATAAGTTAAATATCTGTGAAGATATGTTTTAAAAAAAGAGAACCTTGTATACTACTGGTGGGAGTGTAAATTTGTATAGCCATTATGGAAAACTGTATGGAGGCTCTGCAAAAAAATCAAAAGTAGAACTACAGTATTATCCCCGAATCCACAGCTGGGTATATATGAATTCAGTGTGTCAAAGAGATCTGTACTCATGTTTACTGCAGCACTGGTCATAATAGCCAGAGAATGTGGAGTCAACCTAAGTGTCCATTAATGGATGGATGGATGGTGGTAATGTGGTGTATGTACACAGTGGATTACTAATCAGGCTTAAGGAAGATGAAATCCAGTCATTATCAATAACATGAACAAACCTAGAAGCCACTATGCTAAGGGAAATAAGTCAGTTGCAGAAAAGGCTCATACTGAATTATTTTACTGATGTGAGATTTAAAATAAGGTGTTTTTCATAGAAGTAAGGAATAGAGCAGTCGTTGTCAGATAAGTAGAGTAGGAGAGGAAGGTGAAGAAAGGTTGTTTAATACATACAAAACTGAAATCAGGAGGAATGAATTCTGATGTACTATTCCACAAAAGGGTTACTCTAGTCAAAATTGTATGTTTTAATATAGCCAAATAAGAGGAGTTTGAATGTTCTCACCACAAAGAAATTATAAATATTTGGGGTGATATATGTGGTAATTGTCCTGATTTTATCATTACCCTATGAATACATGTTTAGGAATAGGACATTGTACCCCATAAATATTTATAATTAATAAGTCCATTAAAAATAAAAGTAAAAATTTTAATAGATGATTTGTTCTCCCTGGTCTACAATTATAATGGTTAAAGAAGAAGCTTGGAGAAAGTATAACGTGGATTTAATTTTATTGGCAATGTCAGCTTCACGTAATAATAATTACAAGCTCAACTTAGTCTAAACAAAGAATTTACTATATGACATAGTAAGTTTGGAGGTAAGGCAGACTTAAGATTGATTAATATTCAAAGTTGGTCTCCCCATGGTCTCATTAAAAGCCTAAGTTATTTTCACTTGACATTATATTGCCATTTTCATGGTTCCAACATTGTCAGAGCAAATAAAAAATATCCCATCCTTAAACCCTAACATTCAGAGCACAAACTGCTTTGGGTCTACCTTTTGCTTTGTAACAATATTGAAGAATAATAGGAAAAAACCTTGCAATGATTTATCTATCCAGAAAAATTCTCCTAAAGCTCAGCAGGCAATCAAAGGAAATGGGGTAATACTGCTTAACATAAGTCAATTACTTACATGAGTTACATGAAAGAGGAGTGAAGATTAGGAAAAAAGTCAAGACTTAATCATGGCAGATTAGAAGCCATAGCATGCACAGGTTGCTCTGAGATAGTCACCCAGGTTAGCAAGCATGTGGCTGCATAGGACGGTAGGGAGACCAACCATTAGAATATACCTAGAACAACACAGCAAACAGGTGAGATCCAGAAACAGAATAGCTGGAATAAGAAACAAATTCCTTAACCCTGGTATTTTTCAACTGCAGCTTTGGAGAGTATGCCATTTTGAGAAATGTAAAATAAATTCCTCCAGGAGAAGAAACCAATGGATGTGGTCACTGAGTGTCACCCAATCTAGCTGCCACTGTCCTCAGTGCTGACCAGGCTGATTGTCTCTCCTGTTGCTTAGTGGGGTCCAGAGAATGAGCTTTTCCCTAGGAAAGGCCTTCATGGTCTCCAACAGCATGGGGACCATGCGCTGGAGAGAGAAACTCAGATCTGTAGGAAGGCAAGAAGTGGGGAGTGCCAGGCCAGAGAGTGACATCTTGGATCACCCTCCCTGTCCCTGACACAGCAAGGACTGTGAGCCAAAAACTCAGAAGGCTGAGGTTGCTGAACTTATGAGGCTAGAAGTAAAGAGAAACCAGTGGAATGGCACTAGCTGTGACTACCATCTTCCTGATCCCGGACACCAGAGAGAGACTAGGTGAGCTGTGGCACATCTGGGAGCCAGGAGTGCCACACGGAGAGGATAGGGAGGAGTTGGGTGCATACTGTAGGCAGGAACTTGGCCATGAATCTCCAGGCTGAGACCCACTGAAGGAATCAGTGAATGCCCTGGTACTGTCCCAAGAGCATCACGGCATGCTCTGGGATGTCCATCCTCACCAACAAAGCAGGATAACTACTTCCCCTTTTTGGGGGGTTGTTGGTATTTTGTTGGATTAGGTTTGGTCTTTTCTGTGAGTGGGTATATCTGTGTGCATTAGTTTTTTGTTTTTACTTCTTATTAATGTTCTGTATTTTATCACAAATTCCTCCTTCCATGGTTGCTTCTTAGGGATATTTAACTTTGACTACTAGCTCAACAAATAGATACAAACTTATCACTTCTCTCAGTTCCCACTTATTTTCCTTTCTTTGCTTTTTAAACTTACTCTCACTTATCTTCTTCTGTCTCTCTGCTTTTCTGTGTTTTATTGTATTTTATTATTCTCCCATCTTTTCAGGGATTAGTAAAGTAGAGATCTTTTAAAATGAGTTCTTTATTACTCGATAATATATGGTTAGTTTTTAACTTGTCAATACTGGTGATTATTTTCTGCTCTCAAAAAAGTGCTATCAGCAGAACCTAGCACTTAGAACAGAGTAAAAATGCTCAAATGGAGACATAACCCAAACCCAGAGCTCTTCACAACCACTTGTTTAAAAAAGCACAGAACAGTGGAAGAGATATCCTTCTAGCCTATCTGCAAACCTCAACAGAGAAACACCACCAGAGTGAGAAAACATGGCAACAAGTTACCTCCAAAAGTTTATAAGAAATCTTACAGATACTGGAATGAATGAAATTTTAGACAAATAACTTAAAGAAACTGATGGTTAAAATAATCAGTGAGATCAAAGAAGAGACAAAAAAAAGAAAAAAACAGCGGAATGCATTAAGAAAGACAACACAGGATTTAAAAGTCCCTTTGATGAAGGACACAGAGCTTGCGGGGCAAACCTATGGCCTGTGTGCTGGAACTGGCTGTTTTTATCAGTGAAACCTGTAAAAGGTTTGCAATTCGTGATATAGAGGTTTTGGAAAAAGAAGCAAGCAGAAATCCTGGAGAGGAATGCTTGGTAATTTAAATTTTTAAAAATCAATGGAATGTCTTGGCAGTAGACAAAGTTAAGTAGAAGAAAGAATATTAAGATTTGAAGAAAAAGTGAACATACTAGAGCATTCAGTCAGTGATGATAGCAAAAATAATAAGAAGCAATAAAAATATATCCAAGGAGCCTAGACAATGCCCAAAGAGCAAATTTAAGAACAATTGGCCTTTGGGGAGGGGCGTATACATATAAGAGAGTGACAGAAAAATTGATTCAATGAATATTCCAAAATCTTATGAATGAGATGAATGTCCAGGTGAAAGAATATTTAGAGCACCCAGAAGAAAAGACCAGAAAAGATTCCATGACATATCATAATCATAATGTCAGAAATTCACACCAACAACAACAAGAACCACAACAACATTGAAAGCTATTTGAAAGAAGTGTCAAATCACTTAACTGGGCAAATCCAACAGAAAAATAGAAGATTTCTCTACAGACCTTAAAAGCCACAATTTTAAGCCCTGAAAGAAAGTAATTGCCATATACATTACTATATCCTAAAGGCCAACCTTCACGCTGAAGGATAGTCTTCCTCTCACAAATAAATGTAACAGAAACAAATAAATGTGAAAGAAATTAATCAAACAATAGAAAAGCAACAAAATGATGGAATTAGTACATGTTTTTCAATAACAACATTCAATGTTAATAGTCTTAACCCTCCAATTAAAAGACACAGACTAGCAGATTTATTTTAAAAATAAGACCCATTTAAACAATGTTTGCTAGAAACTCACACCTCATTTACAAAGACATAAATAGACTGAAAAGGAAAGATGAAAAATGATTTTGCAAGTAGCCAGGGTATGAAAGCAAGAAGGAATACCTATACTTATATCTGACAAAGTAGGTTTCAAACCCAAATTGGGCAGAAGAAGCAACAAATGGTATTACATATTGGTAAAGGTTACCAATATTCACAAATAAAGGATAACACTTGTAAATATATATTAATTGAATGTAGATGAACCTAATTTCATAAACCCTATTTGTTATAAAAATAGATAGATCCTCAATAATAGTGGATGATTCAATTCCTTACTCTCACAAGTAGATCAGTCAGATAAAAAAAATCCACAAAGAAACTCCAGAACTAAGCTAGACTATATGTCAAATGGATTTAACAGATATTTACAAAGTGTTTCATTCAACAACAGAGTACACATTCTTTCATCAGCCAACAGAACTTTCTCTAAAAATGTCCATATTTCAGGCCATAAACCAAGTCTCATAAAAAACAAAATAATTCAAATCATTGTATGCATTGTCTCAGACTATATGGGAATCAAAGTAGAAATCAACAACCAAGGAAACCACATAGACACATTGAGACCAAATAATATGCCCTTGAATGAGAAATGGGCCTATGAAGAAATCAGGGAGAAAATTTAAAATTTCTAAAATTCAATGATAATGGAAACATAGCATGTCAATATCTGTGGAACAGAATGAAAGCAGTTCTAGAAAGGAAGTTTATAACTATGAGTACCTACCTACTTTAGATGAACAGTATAAGCTCAGATAAATAACCCATTGTGTCACAAGGTCCTAGAAAAACAACAAACTAACACCTAAATCAGGAGAAACAATAAAATTGAGAGTGAAAATTAAAAAAATTGAAACTAAAAATATAAATGATCAAGGAGTTAGTTCTTTGAAAAGATAAAATAGTCAAATTTACTAAATTAAGGTGAGAGATGGGCTAAATGAATAAAATCACTGATGAAGAAAAAATTAGACACCATTGAAATTCAGAGGATTGCCTTATATTTCAATAATTTGTACAATCTAGAAATGGATAAATTCCAAAACACACATGACCTTTCAAAATTGAAGCAAGAAGATATTAAAAAATCTAAATCAATAACAAGCAATGAGATTGATGCAATATTTAAATCTCTACCAATTAATAAAATCCCAAAACCTGATGGATTTACTGCTGAATTTTACCAGACTCTTCAGATAAAAAGTAATACCAATGATTCTCAAACCTTTTCATGTAATGAAAAGTAGAAAATATTTCACATTCATTCTATAAAGCCAGAA
This sequence comes from Fukomys damarensis, assembly GCF_012274545.1. Taxonomy (NCBI): domain Eukaryota; kingdom Metazoa; phylum Chordata; class Mammalia; order Rodentia; family Bathyergidae; genus Fukomys; species Fukomys damarensis. The sequence continues at coordinate 1,601,288 of NW_022900950.1, read as the reverse complement.
TTGCCCAGATAGAAAAACTGAATAAAGACTCAAAAAGAAAACAAAAACAAAAACAAAAAACAACTTCAGACTATATAAGCTATAGATAACAAATATCATGGATGAAAAAATCCTTAATAAAATTCTTACAAACAGAATTCAATAACACTTAAAAAGATAAAAAACAATTATATGCCATGACCAGATTGATTTCATCTCAAGAATGCTAAGATGACTCAAGGTACATAGATCAATATATTCAATACTACGCATAAATAGAATAAAGTGTAAACATCACATGATCACTTTAATAGATAAAGAAAAAGCCTTTGACAAAATCCAATGTCACTTCATCATAAAAACCCTGATGAAAATTAATATAAAAGGATCTTACCTCAAACTGATCAAGCCATGTGTGACAAACCCACACCCCATATCATATTGAATGTGGAAAAGCTGAATTTCCTCTAAAATCAGGAATGGCACAAACTTGTCCATGTATAAGGGATAGATATAAGAAAGGTAGGTTTCACATTATTTGTATTTGCATATGATATGATTCTTTACAAGGAAGGCTCCCCACAATAAAGAAGAACTTAGATCTGATAAATAAATTCATCAAATTGCCTGGATCCAAAATCAACATACAAAAAACAATAATATTCCTCTACATTAACAACCCACAGAGAAAGAAAACAGTAAAACAACAAAATATATATCTTGGAATCAACCTAACCCAGGAGGTGGGAGACCTCTAAAGTGGAAATTATAGAACATTGAAAACAGAAATTCTAGAGGATTTTATAAAATATAAAGATCGTCTTTGTTCATGAATTGGAAGAACAAATATTGTGAAAATGGCAATATGCCCTAAACGATCAACTGATTTACTGGATTTTAGTTCTTCGTGGAACTAGAAAAAAAACAATCCTAAAATGCATATGGAATCACTAAAAACACAGAAAACACAAAGCAATCTTGGACACAAAAAACAATGTTGGAAGCATCACAACACTGGACTTCAAGTTATGCTACAAAGTCATAGTAACAAAAATAACCTAGTATTTAGAACAATACAATAAATCCATGCCAGAGCAAAAGATATAGAAACAAGCCCATACACCTATAGTTGTCTAATTTTTGAAAAAAGGGCCAAAATTATGGCAGTTAAGACAGGCTCTTTAACAAATAGTACAGGGAAAATTGGAACTCCACATATCAAAGATTTAAATTATATCACTATTTCTCAACCTATATTAAAATCAAATCCAAATGATTCAAATACCCAGAAAGAAAAAAGAAAGAATCTCTGAAATTGTTGAAAGATTACGTAGGGGAAACACTTAAAAAATAGGAACAGGCAAAGACTTCCAATAGTCCAAGAAATAATAGCCAGAATTTATGTATGGAACCACAACAATTTAAAACTCTACTTCACAGGGGCTGGGAATTTAACTCAGTGGCATCGCACCTGCATTTTAAGGACAAGGTTTTGTGTTCAATCAGAGGAAACAGGTGAGTGAAACGACCTACAATAACAGGAGGAAAGCTTTGGGAGCTACTCTTTGGAGAGAGAATGTCTAGTATATAAAAAACTCAGAAATGAATTGCCCCATGAATGAATAACCCAATCAAAAATGCACAGATGAATTGAATGGATACTTGTTAAAAGAAGTATAACTGGCCAATAAGTATATAAAACTATTTGACATCTTTAGGTATTGGGGAAATGCGAATCAAAACTACGTGGCAATTCTAACTCACTCCAGTAAAAATAACTGCTATCAAGAATACAAAAAACAAAACAAAACAAAATGGGAAATGCTGGCATATATTTTTGAAGAAAATGAATTGTACTACATTTTTGTTGGAAATGTAAACTAGTACAACCACTATGGAAATCATTATGGAAATTCCTCAAAAAACGTAAGAATAGAAATACCATGCTTTGTCTGTTTTTTAAAATACACTATGTATTTTCAAAGTAGTTACTCAGTATACAAGACATAACCAAAAAAGATTCTTACCAAAAAATAAACATAATACATAACACAAAACTTCCATTTCAACAAACAAAGGTAAACTAATAGTATAAATGAAGCTAATTAGCATATACTAAATATTTTTTGAAACAACAGAATATGTAATATGGGGAAGTGTTTGAACTTTAGCCTACTTCCTATTTATCTCTCTTCCATTTTATTTTTTATCTGTATAAATATATTCTTTTTTCTTTTGTGGGTGTGTTTCTCACATAGAAAACAAGCCATGTGATACATAAGCTTGTGTGTCTGACTTATTTCACCTGACATTAGGTTCTGCAGTTGCATCCATTTACCTACAAATACTTCAAGTTTATTTTCTTTAAGGCAGCATAGTACATCTTTGTGCATAAATAGCATATTTCCTTATCCATTCATCTGTTAATGAATATATACACTGTTTTTAAGATTTGGCTATTATAAACTGTTCTGCTGTAAATGCTTAAATGAATATATCCATGTAATGTGATGATTTTAACTCTTTTGGGAAGACATCTCGAAGGAGAATAGCTTGGTCAAATGAAATTTCTATTTTTAGTTTTTTGAGATATCTCCATATTGATTAGAAATGCCATCTGTTCCAATTATACTTCTCCTAGGAATATCCTTGAGTAATTTTAAAGCAGCATACTATAACAATACACGAATACCCATGCTTATGGTGGCACAAGAAAATAACTAGATTGTGGAAATGGCCAAGATGTACATCAACAAATGAATGCATAAAGAAAATATGGCAATTACACATAATGGAATATTATGCAGCCACAAAGAATGAAGTCTTATAATTTGTATGAAATAGAGCCAAAGACCATTATATAAAGTGAAATAAGCTAGCCTCGTTACACAAACACACATATGTAGAGAGAGAAATGAAATTAACCATAGCCCTTTGTATGAGGAAAGAGATCAGGAAACGAAGAGGTGGATAATGGGAGTGAAAATGAGCAAGGCCTGTTAAATGAATGGACCAATTTCCCCAAATGAATCTCAACATTCTATACTACTAACATACACTAAAAACAAACAATACAAACTATTGAACAGGCAACTCACAATATATATTAATGATAGGCGTCAACCCATGTTCAGACAAATTATCTCATTTAAACATCATCATTATCATAATGGACAACTTATTAAATAGATCAAAGTGTTTAAAAGAAACCCATTTGAATCTTTTTATTTCATTTTAATATTTCATTATGAAAGCCTACCTTATAATTGGTAAACACACGTCAAAGTTTGTCAGTTGTGTACATTCAAGTCGTCACACAGGCAAGAACTGGCAAAGACAACCAAAGAAAGATCTAGGGCAAAAGTATCCCAGGGCAAAGGAAAAATAAAATAGCAGAAGTCAAAATGCTAGTATCAGCCAATATATAGTATAAGCCAGAAAATATTAAAAAGATATTAATACTTTTGCTAAAAGCACAAGTCAAAATGATATCATTATACTTCTGATTCTCTATGCCCAGATAAACCAACAACCCCTTCTGTAAAATAACACACACACAAACACACACACACAGACACACACACACACACACAAAGTTTAACATAACCATTCTCAGTATAAGACACCTCAAGCCTTCCATTCAAAGTAATACACATGTAGCTAAATAAATTGTGTTTAAGGGTCATTGCAATGAATGAAACTGAAAACCATGGAGAAATATAAAATATCCTGACCTGAAGGTGTTAGAAAAAACTCATTGTAATATTTGGACTGATTTAGAGGGTTGGAAAGGTTTAATGAAGAATTTTCATGAAATATCAACAACTCTATATATGTATGTTTATAAATCTTAGGTAGAAAGAGGGCAACTAGAGGGAAACCAAAGTTGATATTAGTAAAGGAGCAAAAGACACACTGTGAGGATTTGAGGAGTATTTTTTTATGGTTTACATAGTGACACTCATTATAAGCCTGTGCTTAGATAAAATAATGCAGTGATCTTTTAATCCTTTTGTCTTACTTCATAATATTCACAGAAGGATCTCAAGTTTTTATTTGAAAAGGAGGAATAACATGCTGAGATAATGAGCACTGGACCTGCTATCACATGACACAAGCCTGGTCTGGGATGTCAGGGACTAGTTTCCTCTTTTTCAGACAGATGGAAATGCAGATTGAGATAATAGAGTAAAAGAGCTAAAAACATAAGATACATTCTATGGTTATATGCCAAACTTTACACCCATATAAAAGAGAATATATTTTTGTCTTCTATGCACATATAATATTCGCCAAATGCCCATATGTTAAATCATGCCCCTATACACAGAAGAATTGCAAGCATTTCCATAAAATAGAAATGCTATAAATGATATCCTTAATCAAAATCCAACAAAACTGTAAAATTTTTAACAAAACTATAAACCAAAAATGGTCTTTAATTGCAAATTTAAAATTTTCTGTTACACTCAAGTAAAAAAGATATAAAATATAATAACAGAATTTTAAAATTATCAGGATACATGAGGTACATTTTTAAAAGCCTGTAATTAAAGGCTTTAATAGTAAAAATGAAACAATATAAATGAATTCAATACCTGTCCTAGCTTGTTTTGTCTGGGATAACAAAAATAATATTGACTAATGACTTACAGACAATAGAAATGTATTAGATACAGTTCTGAAGGCTGTAAGTCCAAGATCTAAACATTGGCAGATTCAATGTCTTATGGGGATTACTCATTCCTGGTTCAGATACAACTGTATTCTTGTGGTATTCACACCTAGCAAGATGAGGGAGCTCTTTGAAATCCTTTTAGAAAGACTAATTCCAGCCATAACAGCTCTGCTTTCCTGACCCAGGTATCTCCAAAAGTTACACCTCGTAATACTTTATACTGAAAATTAGGATTTGAACACATGAGTGGGGGGAGGCATAAATAGTTCATCTGTGGAAGGACTCAAATAAAAATTAATATGAAAATTAATGTGCAAATCACAAGGAAGCAAAATAATCAATGAAAAGATAATAAATGTAATTATTAAATGAAAATGCTGATTTTTGGAAAATAATAAAAGTGTCTACTCATTTCAGTAAAAATAATACAGGAAGAATAAACCAAAATCTTATGAAAATTGTTACCTAGAGGATATGGATGGAACCAGGCCAAAGCAGAAGAAGGGAATGCCACAGAAGGAAGAATGAAAGCACTGGGCTCTGCGTGTACCTCTTTCATACTTTAACTTTTAGTAGTTCGGCAGTGTTTCACAAAAAGAAGATTTGAATAAATAATTAAAATCAAAAAGGACATAGGAAGAACCCAAACAAGAATAAAAATAGGTACACATATAACAGACAATTCACATAACTACCCTGAAGGGATAAGGAAAGAAAAATTAACTAAATTAACTTTGGAAAGTAACATTTTGACTTGATGTTGTAAAGCCAAAAATAAAAATAAATGTACACAAATTTGGTGCTATAATTAGTAAATTTTTCTTCACAAGGTTATGGTTTGGCAGTTATGAAGCTAATGTATATGTAAATATATGGCAGATAATTAGAAGCAGATTTCTCACTGCTGTGGAAAGAACTATAACATTGAAAGAGAAATACTAATATGAGTGCTATGGCGTTGAATTAGAATCAGATGTGTACAGACATATTCATATATATATATATATATATGTACAAATATTTCTAGATTTGTTATTGAGAAGCAGTGATGTTCCTGTAGCAATGAGCACAGCTAGTTTCATTGCTATAGTTTCTAAATATCTTTCTCCAATGAAAAGAGCTAAAGCTTGGAAACAGCCTATTTGCCCATCCGTTGGAAACTGGATAAAGAAGATGTGGTTTTTCTATAAAATGGAATATTACTCAGCCATAAAGAATGAGAAAATAGATTGATTCATAGGAAAATGGATACATATCGAAGGTATACTCCTGAGTGAAATAAATAAGTCACACATATGTAAAAACCTAATAGTTTCTCTGGTGTGAATAATCTGCAATAATACAGAAGATCCTAATAAGATTACTGACATTGAGAAATGGGAAGAAAGGAGCTAAAGATGTAGGGAAGGTGGGATGGGTAGGGGAAGGGTAAAAAGAGAAAAGAAAAAAATGTGAGATAATGAAAAGATGGAAATAAAGTGTTTGTAGATGGGGAGGGGACAAGGGGCTGAAGGGAGGGCAGGGACAAGGGGAAAAAATGAGAACCAAGACCTGTCATGTAGAGGTACAAGATCCCAACAATGAATGTAACTGTACTGTATCCCCAAAATGTACCAATAAACTCAATTAAAGTTGAAAAATAAAATAAAATAAAATAAAATTTTGTGACAAACAAAAAAAAAATAAAATAAAAAAAGAAAAGAAAAGAGTGAGAGCAGTTTGGAGAAGAGGGTGATTCTACATTTGTGTTAGGGACAGTTCAAACTAAGCCTGCAAATTGAAAGAACACAGGAACCAACTTTAAAGAGCTCCCAGTGCCCACATCTGGAATAAGTGGAGTATAAAATTAATAATTACAGCAATTAATGTAACTTACATAATAATGTAAAATCTATGTGTCTATTGGGTGATATTAACAAACGAGTAAATAAATAAAGAAGAATGACAAATAATAAGTGGAGAAAAATGATAGAAAATAGGAACAAATACATGGAATCATCAGAGTAATAGTTATTGAATCAGCAAAGGTTAAAGTTACTGGGCCAAAGCTGTTTTCGTAGTCAAATATGTACTTAAAAGGTACTTATAAATTACACTGGAAAAAGTTTAACTTTACAGTGAGATATACTGGTAGACACTATCTTGAACAGGCCATCAAAGCTAACCTCAGTAGTAAGAGATATATTACAATTATTTGTCTGCACTTCTGGTATATTGAGAATACAGCATCACTGATACAAAATTTCTATCAAAAATGCCAAACCTGAATTGTATTATAAGGGATCAGACAATTTAAAATAAAGGCTATTCTGTGTTAGCTGGCTGTTCTTAGATTTTCAAGGTCCAGAAGAATAAGCAATAAAAGAAACGCTGTATCTGATCAGAGAAATCTAAGGAGTAATGGTATCTAAATGCAATGTGAGATCTTCAGTTGGATCCTGCATGTGGAGCAAATGGTTTCTACAGATTAATAGTAAAGTATCATTACCTTTTGATTATAATACTTTACTATAATTATGGAGCAAGTAATCTTTTAGAGAAGTTTAGTGATTAAGTAGGGAAATCCTTGTACTATTTTTACCAACATTTTTACTCCTAAAATTTCAAAATGAAAAGCTAAAAATATTATTAAGCATGTATTACCATATGTAAAATAATAGCAGAATTTATATTTTCAAAATTAACACATACACATATGAAAATACATTTATCAAGAATTTAGCTGGGCGTGGTGGTGCATGCCTGTAATCCCAGAACTTGGGAGGCTGAGGCAGGAGTTCGAACCAGCCTGAGCTACATAGTGAGTTCCAGGTCAGTCTCAACTACATAGTGAGACCCTGTCTCAAACAAAACAAAACAAAACAAAAAATTGACAGAGAAAGACACATGAATGGATGCAAATGGCAATTGGTTTTGGAAAATGAAAGAATAATTCTACAGATAGCAGCTAATACTAATATGTTAATTTAGACATTTCATTAGGGAAATATAGAAAATGAACATTTCCAATTGTATCTGAATTTTTTTCTTAAGGAACCTGTCACTGACACAACTTCCAATAGGTGTACTATGTTGGATACTATGTAACCACTGGATAGGTGAGGAAATGCTTGGGGTATGGAAGGATACGAAAAGATTAGCCATGTAGAAGCTGAGTCCAGTCATTTGCTCCAAAATATAAATATGCATAATGGGAATCTCAGTTAACTGTGACCCATTTGCTAGGGCTTGAGCACACTTGGGCATGACTGAGAAACTAGTAGCACTGGTCTCATAAAGCTGACTCATACTGGGTTGAATTTTGGAAAACATCTTATGTTCTGGAAATTTCTGGCAAGATAAGAAAGTCAGGAAGGTATTTAAATAGATTCTTTCTGTCTTTTAACCGGGGTCTGTGCTTCAGTCCCAATGAAAGAGGTAGTTGGATTACAATTTAAAGATACACTTCACTAAACTGAGTGCAACGTGGGGTACATTAGCCCTGTTCTCCTGACAGCTATTCTCACAGAAGCTTGCAGCTCTGTCTGCAAGTTCCTAGCATCCCCAGGATATGATGCCAGGGCCACCCAGACCTTTTTCTTTGCTCTTTCCGGTAGAGCATTGACAATGATGGAGAGCAAATCAGCATATGGTCATGTGGTCATGAGCAAATGTGTCAGCTGCTCAAGAGTAATCCTCAAGGTACATTGAGATTGTTATCATTGAGACAACTTGAATTCTAACCATTTTCTGAAAATTTATTTGTAGATTGTTCTTGGTGCAAGACAGACCAGGAAAGGAAGACCTAAAAACCAATACTTTTCTTCCCATTTCTTCTTACAAATCCAGAGATTAGATGCAGATGTGTTGTTTTTGGCTTAAGGATAACTTGGCTTCCAAGCAGAGTTTTAATAAACAGTGCCTGATATTACCATCTTAAATAAAATCTGAGCAGCTCAAGGAAACTAACAGAATGCACTGTAATTACAAACACACACACAATATCTATATCTACAATGAAACAAAACCTGTCTTTAAATAGGCTCTCCTATCTGTCTCCATCACATTGTTATTTTACTCACTGAAATAAGTTAATGACCCTTGTAGGTCTATCTGATTGTGTGAATATATGTGTAATAGGTGGCAAAGGGTGTGGAAACATATGATATAAAGGAGTGATTTGACTGCATTTAGATATCTGACTTATCTTTTGATTTTGTAGTTATAGTTTGTTACTGTTTCATATTTTGATTTTTCTGTCATTTAATTTTTCCTTTCTTTTTTTTCATTTTTCCTTTCTTTTACATGTTCTTCATCAAAAGGTTTGTTTTTCTAATACCAATGTCACATTTAGGGAGATGCATGAGTCACAAGATTTCCTTTTTAATTTCTTTGAACAATTTCCTTTTATGGTATCTTTCATTCATTCAAATATATTCCAATCTTGTCTTTCTTTTATTTTTTTACTACTGGTTCCTTATACAACTATTTAGAATGTACATACATTTTCAAGCATAGTGCCCTTTTCTTGTTAAATATATATGCTTTGTTGCTCAGTTACAATATATTCAATATATTCATTCTTGGACCTAAACTTTATTGAATTTTCCTGATATTCGTTTTTCATTTAATTTAAATCCAACAAAGCATGCTATTACTTTGCTGTTTTGAATGGAGAATGATCCCAGCTAAAGATTATTCATACTCTTCTCAGGTTTGATAATAGGGTTTTATTAATATCTTTTTGGGCAATTAAGTTGCCTTGCTAAGAATTCTCTTTTTTTTTTTCCTCTTGTAATTCTATTACTTCATAAAACCGTGGGGTATTTGAGCAATAATCCTGCTGTTGATCTTTCTTCATATTAATATTTTCATAATGTAATGTCTTTTTCTTGACTATTTCATACTGTCCAGGACCAGGATCTGACTTTTTAGGTAACTCTTTTCTTCCCGAAGCATTGCCAAAATGTACACCTTTATATATCAAAGTTGTGATGCAAACATCCTGCAGCCCTCCTCTTCGCGACTGGGACCTGATAGGACCCAGGGCCCACGTGGTCCTCGGTGCTGCCACCTTCGGCCACTCGAAGCCAGCGGGGCGCCCGGTCGTAGATGGCCTAAATTTCAAAGTTTTTTAATCATTGGAAGAAAAATAATACTGCCTTTGGAGCATAGCTCTGCATTTCATCGCCATATATGTCCAGATTTATCACTATTAGAGTTTTTCCATCCAACTAAGAATTCACATGTAGTGCATGAAAATCTACCTAGCCTTGGGAAAGATGGACATGAACAAAGACCCTGAAATGGGTGATATCATCTATTACTCTTAGGACTAATTAATGGAGGTTTTGGATTTCTAGTGGAAGTAACTGAACATTATTATTTATTTTCACTCAAACCTATGTTACATGAAAAGATCAATAGAAGGACAGCCTTAGATGTAAAAAATGCTTTTGTATTCTTCTAATATACAACTCTCCAAATTGTCCTCTGAGAGTTATTATATGACTTGGAATACATATATATATATATATATAGATAGATAGATAGATAGATAGATAGATATATAGATAGATATATATATCTATCTATCTATATATATGTTTTTTTAGATAGACATATTCATTCTTTCACCTCTACGTGTGATAATAGTGGGGAGAAAAATACTACAGCTCATGTAAAAATCCATAATTCAAATTTTTTTTCAGATGAATTATGTTGTTTGATCTTTAAATCAACTATTTGGAGTACATAGAAACTTTATTACTGATTCTCAGTTCATGATAGGAGCAGATTTAATTTATTAGGTCATGACGAGACAAGCACATATTAACGGGCTGCAACTATACACTATTTCAACCAAGCTGTGATTGCTATACGTGCCTTACTGCTTTTCTCTTAAATGCTTTTATGAAAGCTTTTGCCCATGCATTTCTGTAGTATTTATCACCTCTGTTCCTGCATTTCATACTGCAATTTCTCTTTTTATTAATCTTATTGAGTTATATCTTTAAGTGTACAGTACAATTATATTTATCAATGGAATCTTGTACCTTTACACTGCAGATCTTGGTTCTCATTTTTTTTCCCGCAAAGCCTGCCCTATCTTCAACCACTCCACTCTCCCCTATTAGCAAAGATTTTTTTTCCATTTTCTCCTTTTCTCATATTTTTCTCTTGTCCCTTATTTCCTTTCACCTACCCTTCCCACTTTCCCTACACCTTTAGCCCCTTTCTTCCCATTTCACACTATCACTTATACAATTTGGATCTTAATTACTCTTTTAATTTTTCATACCAAGAAACTATTTAGTATTTACATGCGTGTGTCTTATTTATTTCACTTAAGAGTATAACCTCAATATACATCAATTTTCCTATGAATGACTCTAGTTTCTCATTCTTTATGGCTGAGTAGTACTCCATTTTATTGAAAAAAACACATCTTTATCCAGTCTCCAGCTCATGGGCAATTGGACTGTTTCCAGGTTTTAGCTATTACAAACTGTGCTGCTATAAACATGGGAGAACATATATTACTGTGGTATGACTCTTTTAATTCTTTTGGAAAGATACCCAGCAGAGGGATGGCTGGGTCAAATGGAACCTCTAGTCCTAGTTCTTTGAGATATCTCAGTATTGATTTTCACAGTGATTGTACCACTCTGCACTCCCGTCAACAATGGAGAAGGGTTCCTTTCTCCCCACAACCCCACCAATATTTGTTACTGGTTGATTTCTTGATAGCAGCCATTCTTTGTGGAGTGAGGTGGAATTTCAGTGTTATTTTCATCTACATCTCTCAAATGGCCAGTGATGTGGAACATTTTTTCATATATTTATTTGATGCTTTTACTTCTTTGTCTGAGAAATGTCTGTTCATTTCAGATGCCCTTGTTTGAATGGGGTATTTATATTTGGGAGTCTGATTTTTTGAGTTCTTTATATATTTTAGATAATAGTCCTTAGTCTGAGGAGCAGCTGGTAAAAAACTTTTCACAAATTGTAGGTTGTCTCTTAGCTCTGTTGGTTTCTTTTGCAGTGCAGAAGCTTTTTAATAAGATGAGATCCCAGCTGTTGATTCTTTGTGCTAGTTCCCATGCTACTGAGGATTTGTTCATAAAGTCTTTTCCTATGCCAGTGAATTTGAGAGTTCTTCCTAACATCTTTTAGCAAGTTTAGTGTTTCTGTTTTAATATTTAGATCTTTAATACACTCGGTTTTTAGTTTAGTGCATGATGAATGATAGGGGTATAGTTTTAATCTTTGGTAGGTTGAAATCCAGTTTTTCCAACACCATGAATTAAAGAGGCTATCTTTCCTCCAATGAGGATGGTAGGGTCCTATGTCAAAGATCAGGTTCTGAGTATATCTGGAGTTGTTTCTGTATTTTCCAGTCTTTTCCACAGATCTGTAGGTCTGTTTCTTTGCCAGTACTATGCTGTTTTTATCACAGTGGCTTTGTAGAACAATTTCAAGTTGGGGATTGTGATACCCCCTACCATGTCTCTGTTGCCTAGAATTGCTTTTGCTATTCTAGGTCTCTTCAGGTTCCAAACGAATTTTTGGATTATATTCTCTAGTTTTTAGAGATATAGACTGGAATTTCAATTGGGATTACATTGAATCTGTATAGGAGTTTTGGTGGTATGGTCATTATGTTGATTCTTCGTACCCAGGAGCAGGGGATGCCTTTCCATCTTCTTATATCCTCTTCAATATCTTTTTTCATAGTGCTGTAGTTTTCAATGTGGAGATGTTTTACTTCCTTTGCTAGATTGATTGCTAGCTACTTCATTTTTTTGGATGTTATAGTGAAGGGAATTGCTTCCCTAATTTCTCTCCAGCAAGTCTGTTATTTGTGTACAAGAAGGATATTGATTTTATTGAGCTTGTATTCAGATACTCTGCTGAAATTGTGAATTAATTCTAGTAGTCTTTTGGCAGAGTTTTTTGGGTCTTCTAAGTAGAGTATCATATCATCAGCAAATAATGACAGTTTAACTTCTTCCTTTCCTATCTTTATTGCTTTAATTTCTTTCTCATGTCTAATTGCTATGGCTAATCTTTCCATAACTATATTGAACAGGAGTGGTGATAGTGGACATCCTTGTCTTTTTCCTGATTTTAGTGTGAAGTTTTTCAGTTTTTGGCCATTTAATATGATGTTGGCTGTTGGTTTTCATAGATAGCCTTTATCAAGTTGAGATAAAGACCATCTATTCCAATTTTCTTCAGGGTTTTTATCATGAATGGGTGTTGGATTTCTTCAAATGCTTTTTCTGTATCTATTGGGATGATCATATGGTTTTTGTCCTTGACTCCGTTAATGCAGTGTATTACATTTATTGATTTACATATGCTGAACCATCCTTGCATCCCTGGGATAAATCCAATTTGGTCAGGGTGTGTGATCTTCTTGATAATCCTCTGTATTCTGTTTGCCAGTATCTTATTGAGGATTTTGGCAACTATGTTTATTAAGGAGATTGGCCTGTAGTTCTCTTTTCGTTGGGTCTTTCCCTGGTTTGGGAATCAAAGTCACACTTGCTTCCAGGAATGGACTTTGAAGTATTGCTTCCCTTTGGATTTCACTGAACAACTTAAAGAGTACTGGCAGTAGGCACTTTCTCAGTCTGAGTCTTTTAAATTCTGCATGCGTGACTTCTTTCACCATTCATTCATAGAATTTTAAAATCATAAGTCATTAATTTTAGAAGCCAAAAATTTAGTCTGCTTGCTTTTTTTGGGGGGGTACTAGAGATCAAACTTGAGACCTTGTGCTTGTGAGACAGTCAGCAGAACCACTGAGCTAAATCTATGGCCCACAAAATAATTTAGTTTGAATACCAATTATTGTCTTAGTTCTTTTCTCCATGTCCTTGGTAAAAGATTTTACTTTTACTTGACTATTGCAACATTTTGATTCTAGTTTTGACACTGGGAGTTATCTAATGCTTGTTTTTTTAAAAATATGAATAGACCTCATATTTCTACAAAGTCTCTTTTCTAGGTGAAATAACCTTAGTTCTATTAATTATTTTCCTAATATTTTAAGCCAGTTAGAGTCTTTTAGCATAAAGTGAGAAAACCATAACCAAAATATAAATTTAAAAATTAATTTATTTTCTTAAATAACTAAAATGTCTAAGTAGAGCCCCTTGAAATTCTAGAAAGATCTAAGAGCTCCAAAAAAATCGCAGATTGATTACACAGTGAGGCATGAAGAAATTTTGCAGTAAAATAAATGTCCTGCATTATGACTGGGGTAACACTATGCATTTGTTGAAGGTCATAGAAACATATACCCAAAAAGTACATTTTACTGATCTAAAAATGTTAAAAATAACTCAGTATGTATGAATAATTTATAGTGGAATGCACTGTTCATGCTTTCTCTACCGTGGAAGAAAAACCACCTATTTCTGTATTTTCTGTATTTTGCTAATAGTGAAATAATATTACATAGATTTTATTTTATTTTTTAAATAAAGCAAATGAATTTCTGGTGTTGGGTATGAAAGCAGCAAGAAAAAATACAAATGCTCTCTTTGAAAATTGGCACAGTATATAATATTTAGAGAATAGTATATTCAATGGTGAAAACAAAATTGAAATTTATTGCTTTAAGTTAATTGGACTCAGTATGTGAAATTATATTTATGAATGATGCAGTATTTACTTTTATATTGATATGCTGCATTAAAATATAATAATTATTTTATACCTAATGTCATTTTTCATGAAGACTAAATTATTTGTGTCCAAATTACAAACTATGGATATATCTAGTATATTGTGTTCATTGCCAAATTTACAGAATTATTAACTAAGTCAATTTTTTGGCATAGAAGGAAGTAAACCAGGTGACATCTTGATTACTTGATTATATTCACTTTATCCAATCGCTCTTTTAGCATTTATATTGCTTTTTCCTCTACAAGGAAAACACGCACACACACACACACACACACAGAGAGAGAGAGAGAGAGAGAGAGAGAGAGAAGTATTTATTTGCAAGAAGAGAATAGTTTTTTCCTTTCTTGTGTTTTATTTATTTATTTATATATTTTTGGTATGGCACTGGGAATCGAACTCAGGGACTTTACACTAAGGTACTTTCCAAGACTTTTCATTTTTAAATTTTTAGTCAGGTTCACAACTTAGTCAGTTCAAAATGAAAGCTTTTAATATGCATTATAATAACCTTTTCTTAAAGTGACTCTTTCTTGGTGTCTGCAACAGAATGCTGTAACCAAAAGGACTGCATTTTTAAATACCATGTGCAGCATTTTGGTCTCTAAAATACTTTACCAATGCTTAAGATGACTTCCTGATCAAAGCTATATTTATTTTTAGTTCATCAAGCAAGCCATGCAAATCTTTAAGACATTATGTAATCACACTTCAAACAATGTCAGTGTATTGGATCTCATGATGGCAAGAACATTTTAAAGTCACTGAAGATACAACTTTTTCATTAAGTCAGACATTCTTTTACATAAATGTAGGAGTTAGACAAGCATCCATCCTTGATCTTAGCCAAAAAACCAAGAAGCAATTGACAATCAACCAAAGAACTATTCGACTTGATTTTTTCTCATCTTTATATTTTGTTTCATTTACATTCCTCTTTTCATAGCTTTGTTTGCAAAAATAAGTTGCTTGTCAAACACTCTGGTTTAGTTTATCACTTATGTTTTAAGTAAGCTTTTCCATATGTTTGGTTTTGCCTCCATGAAGTCTCTTTGCCTTGACTTCCTTCACTCCCCATCCTGAATTAAAGAAAAAGAAATTATTTAGCTTTCCTTGCTGTGTTTGACAACAATGTGTAAAATCAGCCATATTCAGCTTTCCTTGTAAATTTGTAATTTTAATTAGCTTACAATAAAATTTCCTCCTCACTCCCTTGCCCAGTTAAATAAAGTCTTTATTTCCTCAACTCCCATAACGTGGGATGTGCATGAAGACAGTTATTAAAGGATTAAAAAGAAACCTTTCAAAATCCTATTCTTCTTTGAAGAAAATTAGGTTAGTTTTTGCCATATTTTCTTCTCGGCTTCGTAGTTAATGGCTACTAGTCAATATTTGATGATTTAAAAGTTTTTGGCTTTCTCTTTTTAAAAACAAGATTAATTATGTATGTCAAATAAACTCCTGTATTTGTGGTAGTGCACACTAGAATTCAGGTTATTGTTTTTTGTTTTGTTTTGTTTTGTTTTTTCCACTACCATCTGCTGTCTTTACTCAGAACTTCCACAGGATATATCTTGGGTTGAAGGTTTAAATATTTAATCTCAGATGTTGTTCAACTACTTTACATCTGAGTATTTTCAAATCTTTAAAAATAGATTAAAAATAAATATGATCATATGGAAAAGACAAGAATATTAATTCTCCTAAAAATAAATCAGGTGACATAGTTAAAGCAAAATGGGGTGTAACTGATATAGTCATCCCAGTTTTCCAGAGCTTTTCACCAATGTCCTGTCGGGAGCAAGAATTAGGAAAAAGATAAGACCCAGGTGGTGGATAAGAATTGAAATAAACTACAGCTATTCTGTTTTCCTTTTTTTCCTATTTTGGAAATACATTTAAAGTCAGAGTGAATTATATTATGTAGGCACACATTTTATTTGAATGTAGAGTTGCTAATCCTGTTCTCTTCATTTTACTGACATCATTTCTGTCTCCATTCTCTGCAGAAGAACACAGATGTGTGGCAGCCCCTGTCCTCAGTGTCTGTGGATAATCAGTAGTGTCCTGCAGCCAGCTCGTTGGGGATGACGACAGCTGCTGGCTTAGTTTCCAGGAATTTGTGAGCAATTACTAAGCACAGCTATTCCTAAAACATGAATATATAACCATAAAGTAAAATGTGCTATATTAGAAATGACACATTATTTCTTCATTATTTCTCTATATTTTACTACATGTTTTTGATAAGACCCGTTATTGCTTCATTATTTCACTATATGTTCCCGATAAGACACATTATTTTGTTTTACTATACATTACTGAGGTTATTTGCATCTGTTGTATCTATTGGGTGGGAAGATTGCATTCTGGTACACTACTGTATATCTCTTTTTCACACTAGGTTCAGCGCTATCAGGTTGGTAGCTTGAAATTGATCATTGCAGGAGTATTTACACTATATAAATTGGCAAAAATCTACAAATCAAACTTTCTCATATGTCTTTACTACACAGAAGTAGTCATTAAAATGTTACCAGCACACCATTGAATATTACATAGTTAAAAAACAAAAAAGCTATCTACAATGCATCAAGAATGTAAAATTCATTTATTTAATTCCTCTCATTTATCCTGACCTGTGCTTATCATTCTATTTCTTCCAGGAAGCAAATAGATATTGGTTATGTTTCTTTGGTCTTTATCACCATGGTAACAACTGGCTTCATACTTACCTAGTCCTCAGAGGTTCTAAGAGAATCGACTCATATACTGCTTAAATCAATAAAATAGTTTAGCAAGAACATTAAAATATGATTAAGATGACATTCCAACAAATTAGGGAAACGCTAAAAGGCAATAATTTTTAGGATACTTGGCATTGATTTTTCAATATAAAATTAGATTCTAAATTTTCATAAACTGAAGGATCTTTGATTTTACCTTAAATTATTGGCTTGCTACATTTGATGGAGTCCAGTAGAAGACATGAGATTCTTCAGTAACAGTTGAAATGCATTTTATTACCAAGCAGTAACAAAGTGTCACCATTTTTGTGTCAGTCCCTCATTACTCAATGACCATAGGTTAGTGTGTTGCACTATTGAAAAAAATCTTTTCTCGAAGGATTCAATTTCTATAAGTTGCTTGTTCTTTACTGGAGGAGAAAGCATTATCTTCACAACCTGTTAGCTTCATATTTTTGAAGATAGTTTGAAACAGAAGTTATTTCTTTGCTTGTAAGTTGTGTATGTACAAGTGATTCAGGGAGAATTCTCTCTTTACATTCAAACAAAATAGTAAACCAGAAGATCAAATAAAAAATATCATGTAAATAATTAATAAGTGATGCTAGAAATGTTTTTTAAAGGCAAAGCTTTTGATCTTGTGGTGAGAGAGGTCTTAAATATGTGAAAGAAGTCTGAAAAAAGGAAAATAATTATCTATTTAAAAATTTTAGAACAGTGCTATAAATTATTGAGTTGGATGAATTTGTATATTATAAATTACTAGCAAAGAGTACTACACAAAATATATAAAAATTTCCTCCCAAACAATATTAAAAAAACCAATCAATATAGTATGTGCAAATTATGAACAGTTAATTTATATGAGAAGTACAAATCATCAATGATCAAAATCCCTTAATCTCATTAGAAATTGACTTTACATTCCTACATTTGCCTTGCAAATAGAAGGACCTGAGTTTGATCCCTGGTACAAAAAAAAAAAAAGTGATCAAAATCCCTTAATCTCATTAGAAATTGACTTTACATTCCTACATTTGCCTTGCAAATACAAGGACCTGAGTTTGATCCCTGGTACAAAAAAAAAAAAAGAAAGAAAGAAAGAAAGAAAGAAATTAACTTTATATATGATTATTTTAATCTTACATTTGGAAAATAAATAAAATAAATATTGAGTGATTTAAATGCATACAAAAGCAGGCAATTCTACATACACACTGTTGGTGGAGTTTAAATTTATGTTGTGACCTTAGAGAGCAATTTATCCATACCTTTTAAACTTTAATATTTATTTATTTGATGAACCAATAAAATTTTTCATTTTTACTCAAGAGAAATACTTTGTTTTTCCTCAAGGAATCATGAACCACTTAATTATTGAATTATCATTTGTTATAGCATAACATCATGGTAACTAAGGTTGTCAATAAAAGAATGGTTAAATATAATTTGGGACATTCAGTCTGAGATCCACAGAACATTTGTTAACCACAGTTAGTTTTGAAAGAAATGTAGGTTGGCAGTTGATAGTAAAAAAGAAACTTTTCTTTTCCTCTGTTGTTTCTATTTTAAATTTATTTTTAATTTTATGCAACAAATAAATAGTGAATATTAGTAAAATATTTAAATTAAAATTTCTTGAAATGTGTTTTGTCTAAGTAAGGACATAAACATATATTTAGTCATATATTTTTTGATTTTAACTTCAAATTTGACAGTACATAGATCAGGTACTTAAATATTTTCTTTAAGGCAGATTACAGAATCTTTGTACTCCCATACGGTGCAGAATTTGTCTCATATGGAATTAATCTCTCTCTTCATAATTTTATGGTTTTACTATATTCCTCTCTACTCGAATGTGAGCCAATGGAGAAAAAGAAATAGCCGTTTTTCCCCATGCAACTTCAATGAAATTAAAATATCTACCTTAGAGAAAATACTAAGAAAGAATTTGTGGATGACATGTGCCCAAACGAAATAGCAGATTAAAAATGTGTTGAAACATAGCATCCATGCAGTAAAGCATACAACACTTTAATGTCCATTGTGATGATTACTTGTGTATTCACCCTTGAAACTATCAGCCACTACAATATACAAAATATGAAACAATTATGTTATCATACAGGCTTGTTTGACCTTATACTTCTTTCTGTTTAACAAAAAAATAGGGAAAAGTATGATAAAGTTAAGAAAAGGCATAAATATAACACCTACTTTAATAACAGCTCCTGGACAGGGACATTAACATTTATCTCTAAATAGTAAAATAGAAAATGAGAATGAACAATATATTGCATTGAAAACATGAGTGGTATTATAGTCAATATCTTCCTTATTTTATCAGCACATTAGATCTCCATGTAATTTAGTTATGTGGTTTGATGATTTGTGTGGGGTTTCCCCTTTCCTGTAGTGGGGTTATTTCATTCCCATAAGGATAACAATCAGCACCACAAAATAATTAGTACACTATTTTAGCTTTAGAAAAAAGATGAGTAGTCTTTTTAAATTTATTTGCTGGTGAAGTCATGTTTATACTTTCCTCTAGGTAATAATTATTTCAATGTTACTACCTGTATTAGATATAATAATGATTTTATTGGTCAGGGAAAGTGTAGCCGGAAACAGACACCTTGTATTGTTAAATATTCAAAATCTTCATCAAGACAAATGATGGACCTTAAGAGAGTAATTTTTATGTTTTATTTTTAATCTTAATGATGCTTTGTTTGTGAGGCTAATAAAAGAAACACTAAGTCTCTCAGAAGCAAGGAAATAATGGCTCATTTACCTTCCACTATTTCTACCATTCCTACAAAGAACTGACAGAGCTGAAATTCAAAGCAGTGTTTGCTTTTAATTTTGGTACACACATGCACATGCACACACATAGTACAAGCAAATGGAAAAGTATAAATGATAAAACAGTGAGAAACCATACATCTTGAAGTTGGTGATATCTGAATAGTTTGTGCTATTTTCTTTTAAAAATAAATAAACAATTATTTTTATGGCTAAAATCTTTTTGTGTCTCTCTCTATTCAGTAAGATATCATGTCCAGAAAGAAAAACTATCTTTATTTTGATACCTACCTTCCCATATATGCAGTATAGCTTTTGGACATATGTATATTTCATAAATTGTAAATACAGTGTTGCAAATTTTATAATATTATGTAAATAAATTTTTCTCCATGTGTCTATCTAAAACTTCCTTATTTATTTTGACCCATAATTGTTTTGAGACATTGCTAAGTAGGGAAATAAATTTTATTAGACTGACATCTTCTTTTGTCAATAAATCGATCATTGCAAATGAAGAGGAAGCCTTGTGCATTCCTACTGCCCCATTACAAGTGGCATCTTTTGCTATTTATTCTGGACAAGAACGCTGTCATGAGAGTGTTGCTATGATTTTCGATCTTAAGTTTCACCCAAAGGCCTGTAGGCTAAAGACTTGGCTGGCAGCCTGTGGCACTGTGGGGGCTGATGGAACCTTGAGGAGGTGGGGCCTAGTGGGAGAAAGTAGGGCCCCTGAGTGTGTGCATGGAGAGGAGGTTGAGCCCCCGCCTTTTCTTCTTGCTCTGTCTTTGTTTCTTGGTTACTTTGAGATGCAGCTTTGCTCTGCCACATGTACCGCACCATGATGTCAGTCTGATCACAGGCTCTAAAACAGGGGGGCTATGTGATCTTGGACAGAAATTTTGGACACTGTAAGCCAACATAAATCTTTCCTCTTTTAAGTTGATTTATCTCAAGTATTTGTTACACAGACAAATTTGACTAATAAAGTGATTATTACCAATTTGTACTTTTGTTGCATGCATGTGTGTAGAAATAATAAATTCTTTTTTGGGGGGGTATATATTCCTCCCAACAGCATAGGTTTCCTTTTCATGGTATCCATGCCAGCATTTGTAATTATTTGATTTCTTGATCATCATTTTTCTGATATAAGATGAAATTTTAGTGTTTTAACTGGCATTTCCCAGTGGTCAGAAATGTTGAAGATTTTTTAATTTGTTTATTGGTCATTTGTACTTTTTCTTCTGAGAAATGTCTATTTACTTCATTTGCCCATTTTCTGATTAGGTCTTTTGTTTGGTCTAACTTATTGAGTTGTTTATGTATATAGATATTAGTCTGAGGAATAACTGGCAAATTTCTTTTCCTTTCTATAAGTTGGCTCTTCACTCTGTTTATTGTTTCCTTTGCTGTGCAGGAGCTTTTCAATTTGATATGATCCTACTTGCTGTTTCTGGCTGTCATTTCTTGAGCAAGGGGGTTCTATTCAGAAATCCCTCTTCTACACCTATGACTTCAAATGTTATACCTATTTTACCTTTCAGTAAGTCCGCTGTTTTGTTTTAATGTTTAGATCTGTGATCCGTTTTGATTCTAGTTTAGTGCTTGGTGTGATATATGGGTCCACCTTAAATTTTCTGCATATAGGTAGCCAGTTTTTTCAGCATCGTTTGTTAAATAAGCTATTGTTTTTCCAACTTCATATCCCTTTGGCATGACTCTCTTCTTACTGTGCAAGTCTTCGGGGGCTAAACTTTTTAAGTCTTTATTAGTGTGAAATGTCCTTATTTTTCACTTATGAATGGTTTTGCTTTTTTCCCTGACTATAATTTGTATTTTGTTCTCAATATTCTCTTTCTTGCCTTTATAATCAGAAATTAAATCACGTTTAGAAATGGTTTTACTTACCCCACCCCCCCACACCGGTAAGAGTTTAGTGGGCTTGTAGAATGTGAATTTCATTGTTTTTCCTCAAATTTGTGAAATGTTCTGGCATTTTATAAATTGTTTTCCTTTTGCATTTTATCTCTTCTCTCCATTGGGAATTCTAATGACGCAGAGAGATTGAGATTCTTGGTAGCATGGTAATAGTGACTCGGATTCTATTCATTAAAGTATTATTTTGACTGGACATAGTGGTGTATGCTTGTAATCCCAGCAGTCTGGAAGGCTGAGGAAAGAGGATCACAAATTCAAGTCCACTCTTAGAGACTTTGTCTAATAACCAAGATCCTGTCTCAATATAAAAATTAAAGAAGGGCAAAGATGTAGCTCAATAAGAAGGTCCTGCATTCAATACCCAGTACAACAAAAATAATTATAGTTTTAAATAATTATTTTTATCAGACAATTTCTTTAGATCTGATAATTTCTAGTTAATTGATTTATTCTCATTTTTTGGTGTCTTTAATACAGTACTTTTTTTTTTTTTACCTAAAATGTCCATTTAGTTCTTTTAATAATCCTATTCATTTGTTAATATTCCTCATTTGTTCATTTATTTTTACCATATTCTTCTGCAAGAACAGTATGTGAACATGCTGAAAGTCTTTGTTCATAAGTTCCAATATTTTTAATATGGAACCCATTTTTTCTATTTTGAATATATTGATTACACACATACACATATATATATACATATGATATTATATATGATATATCACAGGGCATTTGTAGTCTGTAATAATCCTTTAAAGAGGGCGGATTAAAATTACTGAAACATTTGGTAATATTTTTACCATATGGTTTTATGTGTGCCTCTATTTTTGATATAAGAGCTTTATATTTCTCTTTGCTCCTTCTTTTACATTACTTCATTTTTCCAATTTATGTTTTCTAATAATTTGAAATATACATATATTTCAATTCATTAGTGGCTACTCAAAAATATTAATATGAATAATAACCTATCAATGTTTAAGTGAACTGAATATTGCAATGTTTTCACCAAAAGTACGAGGATTAGGAATACTAACTTAAATCTTTCCTCTCCAATCTTATGTTAACTGGAATTTGAATTCTCTATTTATTTATATTTAAAACATTTATCAAATATTTAAATATATTTAATGTTTAATATAAATATTGAATAAATATTTAAATACATTATTTTATAGGATTAGATGTAGATGTTTGAAATATTCATTTTGTACTCCAATAATTATTATATTGTAACTCTTTATTCCAGAGACACTTTTCTTGTTCTATTTTAGTCTAAAACTAAAATTATATTGATTTGTTTTGCAACAATAGATTACTTAGTCACATTTTTGGCATAATGTGCCAGTGATTGATTTTTAAATAAGTGGATTTTCTTATAATTTATTTGGACATTAGTGCCATCACATTTCTTGTTTTATTTGTTGTTTCTATTGTCCTCTTGTTCTTATTTTATGGACTTGTAATTGTAATTTTTTCTTAATTATTCTTTCTTCCTTTGATTGCTCAAGGACTTACTTATCTCATTCTATGCCAATAGTGGTTATTTAAAATTTTTAATAGTCCTTACTTTGTCATGCATCTAAAGTTAGCATAATTACAAATATTCAAATACTACTAAAATAACATATTAACTTTAAAAATCAATGTCATATAGTTTTACATATTATAAATTTATATCTTATGATTTCTTGTGCTTAATCATTATCAGTATTGTTACTTTTTACAGTCGGTCTCACAGGTTTATCAAATTGTACCTTGCTCACCACTGATTCTTAGATAATACAGTTTGATGATGAGGATTATGATGATGATGATGATGATGATGATGATTTTTGGTACCGGGGATCAAACTCGGGTCCTTGTGCTTGCGAGGCAGGAGGCCGAACCACTGAGCTAAAGCCCCGGCACAGCTTGATTATTTTTTAATCCTCGTCTCCTCCCCACCTACCTCCTCACGTGCATGCTGCCATCCTGTGTTGTAGGAATCACGTTACTCGGAAATTGGATTTCCTCATTCTGTCCTCAACGGTCTTTGGCGTCTCTTTCCACTTTCTATTTATTTGCCTTCCTATGCTTCGATCTGTCCGTCTGTTTATTCCCTCAACCTTGCTTATCTTTTATGGGCTGCTTTCTTTTACCAATTTTTTAACTGTTTACTTGTATTTTGTCAATTATTTAATTTATTTTTTATTTTAAATATGCTGATTTTATATTTTCACCGTAGAGTTGAAGTTAACTGTCTAGTTTGAGTGGTATTGCACTTGTTGACTTTTGTTTATAGTGTATATAGTTGTGGCTTTGGGGATGGCTTTTTAACATATTTTGGGCTTTGGAAATTCTATGAAGTTCAATGTAGGATTTGATTTACCTCTACTTTTTTTTTTTTCTGTTAACTTCTTAATTTGCAGTGGTTGTGTGTTAGTTTATTTGATGTTGCTGTAACTGAATATGTGAGACTGGGTAATTTATAAGGAACAGAAATTTATTTCTTATAGCTCAGGAGGTCAGAAAGTCCATGGTTAAAAAGTTGTATCTAGGGAGGGCCTTCTTGCTTTTTATTCTGTGGAAAAAGGCAAAGATGGAAAAGAGAGTTGGGGGGGTAGAGACGGAGGGTGGGGTGGAGGGAGGGAGGGAGAGAGAGAGAGAGAGAGAGAGAAAGATGAATGAGAATGAAGAAGGGCTGAACTCACATTTATAAGAAGGTGACTCATGATAACAAAGCCACTCCTGTGAGAAAGAAATTACTCATGAGGGCAGAACGTGCAAGATATCCAAATCCCCACTTAAAAGGCCCAATCTCTCAACACTGTTATTTGAGGGCTTAAGTTTCCAACACACGAATTCTGGGAGACACATTCGAAAACAATGTAAAATTTATAAGTATCATAGGGGAAGGTAGATAATTGACGATAAACATTTTCTTTACCCTGTATTCTATGGCATGCAGTAAATTAGTCTATCAGAGTGAGGACTAGAATAGAGGCACCATACAAATAAAACATGAAACTTGTGTATTTCTTTCTTTTTGCCTTTGCTTCTTTCATTTTTTCGTTCAACTAGATTTGAGAATTCTGGATGAATAACATTTGAAAAGTATATTCATCTAAGATTTCTAAAACTTCTTATTTATGATACTGAGCTTTTTGTTCAAATATTTATTTGAAAATACTATGCTATACAACTTTGAGAGAAAGTCGTACTATAATAATTTTAATTTAAAATTCTAAATTAAAATGATCTGTGGTTCCAGGCACTGAAATTAACATTTGACACTAGTGAGTTCCAGTGTTTACATTAGCATAAAGCTATTATTACTTTGCCACTAAATATGGTAATACAATAATAGTATATTTGCTATGTGGCATTTTATACTGTGCTTCTACGGTAGCAATTTATTTGATCTCAGAAAAGTCCGAGTAGAGATATGATTGTTATTATTTTATTCATTTTATAGATTGGCAAATTAAGTCCAAAACTAGTTAGGTAACTTAATAAAAGCCAGGGATTTAATATCATTCCATTTTTATCAGTTAGAAAATTCACTACTATCAAAATCAATTTTCAATGTTAAAGATACAAAAAATCAAAATTTCTTTATAATAAGAGTTTTAATTCTTTTTCTACAACTTGATTAATTTTTAAAGTGTATGGCAATTGTTTTTTAAAATATTGAACAATAAAAATATTATAATCTAGATTTTTGTTGAATTATGTTCCTCTTTTGAAGAGCTATCTAATTATTTTTATTTTTGTTTGTGTTACTGGGATTGGACCAAGAGGGTCACACATGGTAGTCAATGAGATAGATCTCCAGCCCTGCAGTTGTATAATTGTAGTTACAGCTTTTGAAGTGTTCTAGTGTGGTAAATGTTGGATCTCTTAGTACCAGACTTATTAATAAACTGATATATCCCTTTAATCACTTAATTCTGCAAAGACAAATTATGGGGAAATAATCTCAAATAAACCTTGTTACAACACAGACTATTCATTGTTGAATTTAACTTAAAAATCTTTTGGATGGAGTAGAACTGGCATGTTTCAATCTAGTTGAATACAGCATAATTTTAGCATCTGAGACTTTATTATGAGTGTGTGACTAAGTTCTATAACTAACAGCACTTTTGTTTCTTCCTACCCGTTTCATATATATATATATATGGGATATACATCTACATGTTCCTTTATTTCCTTCTAAAGTAAAAATGTGATCTAATGAGTAGATTTACATGATGGTGTAATTTCTATCAAAAATATTTTTATTTTAACTTTGATTTTGTGTATTTTTCTGTTATTCTCTGAGTTCCTGTCACACTGGGGCTCTGAGTTCACATTATTATACTTTGGATATAGTTTACAAATTGTACTTGAAGCATAAATGTTTATCTGTAAATGTAAATTATTTTGTAATATTTATTTAGCATATTGTTTAAATATACATAGTTTCCTTAATGACAACCATGTGGTTCTAACTGTCATTATCTTTGAACAAAATGTCTGAATCAGGCTAAATGTATGTGCTTGCCTAATCATTTGTGAGAAATTGTTCATTAGGTGTTATTGAATTTCATAGATTCAAGCTTTTATATTTGTACTTTCATAAGATGAAGATATTTATCTTATGCAGTGTCTTGAAATTCACAATTGCTTTGAAACATAAAATATTTAGAGTGTGTTTTAGTGTCATGCTCCAAGGTTGTGCTATCAACAAATTATGTGTACCAGCTCTTTAGAAACTATGCACCATGAGAACTATGCACCATGCAAAACCCAAGTTAGCTTTTGCTTTATTGGTTGATTCTTCTGGATTCCAAATTTGCCCTCCTGAATTCCAATTTTCTCTCTTGATTTGTGAGGCCCCACTTTCTACCACTAATGTTGTTTATTCGGCATTTCAAACTACAGTACCTTGATTTCAAGGTGTTTATTAAAGTATTAACTTGTATGAAACAAAAACAATGACCTCCAAAATGTGTGAAATGTCCTGCAAATAAGGAATATACTTAATATGAATCAAAATCGGTGTCACCAAATTGCTGGCTACAAATCTAGATTTAATTAATCATGATTAATCATAATTAATCATTAATTAATCATAATTATTTTTAGTAGAAATGCTATATATAAAAGTGAAATTTTATATGTATATAACTTTAAAATTTAATGTGATAACCAGGCATTGCAACAACAATCATATATATTAGCTCTAGAGCAATTATAAGAGATCCCACTTATCATTATAAACATATACTTATAAAAGAATACTCATATTCAACTTCATTCTAGTGATAAGAAATTATAAATCCTTAATAAAGTATAAATCAAATAAACAAACAATGCAAACTTGATAACCATAATATCATAGTTCAAAGTCTTCTCCAAAGATAATTGTGAATCTAACCTGTGCTGGAGATAACTCCACCACAAAAAGCTACCATTCTAACAATAGGGCAAGAGATAGTAAAAAAATATCTCTTTCCCTGACAGTTCTCTCTGTCTCTCCCTTCTTAAGTGACTTTATTAACAAATGTTTTCTTAGGGCACTTTTCTCTTAAGGAAAAAAATCATTTGAAAACACTCACAATTTTCTCACAATAGAAATTATATGGAAGGGATTTTTAAATTCCTTTGCTTGTTGGCAAAATCTGGAATTTGTACAGATCAAATTTATCAAGTCATAGCAGAAAACAGTGTCCAGAATTGGCACTGCTGTGACAGTCATCTCCTGAAGCTGTATGGCACATCTGGAGCCCTGTTGATCATTTCAACAGTCCCTTAACTGTTTTATGTAGTGAAGCCTCAGGGCAGAGCACAGGGCTTAGAATCCAGTGGGTGCAGAACACTTTTTTCCTGCTGTGCATCTTTTCTTATACTGTTATTCACGTACTATGGACTTTATTCTATAGCACAGCTGCAGGCATGCACACAGATTTGGGCCATGGCAGTGGAGTCAATAAATTGCTGTGACTTCATAAGCCTATATCAATCCACTATGTCTATATATGTGAATCTTAGTATTTGAAATTTCTAAAAAAATAGAGTTTTCATCAAAAGGCATTACACAGCAGCATACTAACAATTGACAAAGCAATTCAAAGTATGAAATAAAAATCATATTCAAGAAATTCAGGTACTTTGGATAATACTGAAACCCCAAATCTATGTCCCTTTCCTTCTGTCATATCCTTCAATAATTTGCAAATGCCTTGCAATAATTTGATGTTTCCTTTCTCTATTTTCTTGGCTTCTCCTATGTTAGTTTAGAGTACTAGGTTCAGCATGTTTTCATTAAAGAGATTAAAAACACCTGAAAGTACTTAGAGAAAGGTAGTTCATTAAGTGATTCTTGAAGCACTTTAAAGGGAAGTAATCCTATATAATATAATTATTTGAGAAATTGAATATTAACAGTGTTTGGGAATGGCACTATTATATTAGTTATATTTTTTTTTCTGCATCTCTTCTAGATTTTACACTTAATAATTCCAAAGTGCTAAACAATTTTTCGTATTGTCTTATTATTATTTCTCCAAATATTGAATATTTTTACATTATTCAATGTTGAATAGTATTCTGGAAAAAAATTACAAATAGAATTAGAAAAACTAGTATTCAGGCCTGAAGTAGTTCAAGCAAGTCAAGACCTAGTTATTGTGTTACATGATACAAAACACGTGCTTAAAATACTCAAGCATCTAAAAAGCACAAAATACAGATATTTGTAAAATCTAGGGGGACCACCTGGCTTTTAGCTTATTTTTTAGTCCTGATTTTTCCATGTGGCCAAACCACAAAATATAAAAATTTATTTTCTTCATTAGCTTAAGTAGTTATTAAGTTTTGTTTGATTTATATCATGAAAATTTAGTAGAAAATATACTGTTTTTCTGGTATGCTCAGAAGCCAACTCTACAACCTTCTTTTTATGTGTTTACATGTTTTTTATTTATTTGTAATTGGCAGATAATAATTGTGTATATTTATAGAAACACTTTGATAATTTGACATATGCATACTTTATACAAAGACTTGAATTCAGCAATCAATGGGGGTCGAGTATGCTGCACCAGCAAGCCAAATCCAGACAATGGTGCAGAGCAGAAGGACCATATCCATGAGCTTAGAAAGATGGCGAAGTGATGAGCACCACAGAGAGGAACTCTTCAAGGCTTGTGGTTGAGAATTCTATCTAGCCCAATAGGAGAGTGAAAAGAGCCACTGTAATAAAAATGCAGTGAACTACAGGGGTTGCTGAATGGTCCTGATGAGCACCCGCTACAGGAACACAGACTTGCTGAGAGGGGAGGGAGGCCTGGACCTGCAGCAGAATCGTGTAGAGTTCATACCCACAGAAGTCAGGGAGCTCAACTCTAGCCTTGCAGCCAGGAACCAGCCTGAATCACAGTGAACTGTGGCTGGCTCACTAAGACCACTTGATTCTGATCTGCATGCAGCATCCCACCCTGTCTACCAGTCACAGCAGAGACACACCATGAAGGGGACATCTTTTTAGAATTTTCTTTTCCTTTTCCTCTTTCTTTTCCTCATCTTTTTCATTTCTTTTTCTGTTCTTGTTTTTGTCCTGTTCTGTTTTTTCTTGATTGCTCTTATTTTTACAGGAGGGTGAATGAAGTTTCTAGCTTTCCTGTTGTTAGTTCTTTCTGTTCTTGTTTTTATTCCTCCCTTCTCTCTTTTCCTCCTATTTTCACCAGTTTATATTTCTGTGTCCTCTAGCCCTACTTCTAACATTTCCCTCTTCTCCTATTTCACTAACCCCACCAACTCCTTCTAAAGCTTCTTCTTGGAGGGTAAATTCACTATATCTAAGGGATAATTTTCTATAAATATATCTGGTTGATCCTTGATTTTGATATAACCATGGGTCTAGTTCATGCAGTTCAAGGTGACAGATTAATAATTACCATGATTTGTCATTTTCAAAGCTTTGTTTAATGCTATTGTTGTTGCTGATTGCATTACTCTGGCCAAGGCGACATGATTTTTCTAGTTACTGGTACCTCCCTGTATTGCAAAACTGAGACTGCCTAAGGGCCAATACAGACTCAAAACCCAAAGATCAATCCAGAAATTAAATAAAAAACATCAACACACACACAAAAAATGAGAAGACACCTAATCAAGATGCAAGTCCAGACTTACTGCTCACCAAAGACAAATCCAGGGGGCACAAAGGGTGGAACAACCTGAAAGTCAACCACCTAGACTCCTTGAACAGGGAAATAACAAAATAGATGAACAAGGTTCTAGAAAAGTTCAAAGGATAAATAATTTCCCAAATAACTATAGAGATGGGGACCAAAATGACAGACATGCTTAGACAGTTTAGAAACAGATTTTTTAAAAAAGTGGAGCTCAGGGACATAATGGAAAACATGAGTGCTTAACGAAGGAAATAAATGGAATCTACTAAGCAGATTAAAACAGAAATCCAGGAGATAAAAACTCCATGGAAAGTATATGCAGCAAAATGAGCCTATCTGAACACAAAATGTCAGATAGAGAAGACCAGATTGCAATTAGTGACTATGAAAAGAAAGACCTCTTAAAAGAAGCAAAGGGACCATGAGAATCAATCCAGCAGTTGCTATATGGTACAAAGAAGAATAATATAAGATGGATCAGAGTTAATAAAAAAGCAGGAGACAGTACAAATACCGTAAAAAAAAACCTATTCACACAGGTAAGGCAGAAAACTTCCCAAGTAAGGGGAAAGAATTTGATATATGGATAAGTGACACATATAGGACTCCAATTTAGCTGTGATAAAAAAGCTACACTTAAATATAGTCAAGATTCCACAATTACAACAAAAGAACTAAATACTAAAAACAGTTATATATAAGAAGCAAATTACATACAAAGGAAAGCCCACCAGAATCACAGCAGACTTCTCAACACAAACCTTCAAGTCAAGAAAAACCTGGAGTGAAGTACTTCAGGTCCTAAAGGAAAATAACCTCTATCCCAAATTGTTGTACCCTGAAAAACTATCTTTCAAAATCAACAGAAAAAAGGGTGGAAAACCTTATGTGACAGGAACCAGAAAAAAGCAGGGGTAGCTATTCTGTTTTCAGACAAAGTGGATTTCCAACCAAGACTAATTAAGAGAGACAAAGGCTACTACATCCTTGTAAAATGAACAGTCCAAGAGGTATATATGAGTATCACAAAAATATGCACCAAATAGTATATAAAATACTATATAAAATAAATATTAACAGACATGAAAAATAAAATAAACACTAATACACTAGCAGTATCACAAATAGACAGATCATCTGACAAAAATAAGCAATGAAATACTAGAACTGAACCAAACTTTTGAAAAAATGAACTTAGTAGATGTCTACAGAGTATTCCACTCCACAAAATCTGAATATACATTCTTCACAGCCACACATGCATCCTTCTCCAAAATAGACCACATGCTAGCTCATAGAACATGCTTAAGTGAATGAAAAGGGACTGAAGTTATACTCTGCATATTATCAGACCACAGTGCAGTGAAAGGGGAGATCAATAACAAAAGAAAATACAATAATTTCATAAACACATGAAAACTGAATAACACCCTTCTGAGCAACCAATGGGTCACAGAGGAAATTAAAGAAAAAATTAGAAAGTGTCTATAATCTAATGATAATGCCAATACAACATACCAAAATTTATGACACACAGTGACACACAGTCTTGTAAGAAAAATTCACAGCATGAATGCCCATATTGGGAAAACAGAGTGAGCTCAAATAAGCAATTTAATGCTGAACCTCAAACTTCTGGAAAAAGAAGTAAGAACAAACCCAAAGTTCAGACCAAGGAAGAAATTATAAATATCAGAGCAAAAATCAATGTAATGGAGACTAAGAAGGGGATACAAAAAAATTAATGAATCCAAGATTTGGAGAACTTATACTTCAATAAGATGGAAAAAACATAAGACATGGACAGATTCCTAGATACATATGAATTATCAAAGTTGAACCAAGAAGATATAAAACTTCTAAACAACCCAATATGAATCAATGAAACTGAAAACATAATTAAAAACTAACCAACAAAAGCCCAGTTCCTGATGGCTTCACTGCTTAATTTTACAAGAAATTTAGAGATGAGCTAATACCACTACTTCTCAATTTTTTTAAATGAAATTGGAAGGGAAGTAATACTCCAAAATTCATTCCTGGAAGCAAGCATTACCGTGATATCAAAAGCAGAGAAAGGCTCAACCAGAAAAAGAGAACTACAGGCCAATCTCCCTAATGGACATAAATGCAAAAATACTCAATAATATACTAGCAAACAGAATGCAGACGATCATCAAGATCATACACCTTGACCAAGTGGAATTTATCCTAAAGATTCAAGGATGGTTCAACATATGTAAATCAATAAATATTATACTCTATATTAACAGTCAAGGACAAAAATCATATTACCATCTCAATAGATGCAGAAAAAGTGTTTCACAAAATGCTACACCTATTCACGACAAAATGCTATTGAAAATTGGAAAAGATGGTCTTTATCACAACCTGATAAAATCCACATATGAAAAAAAAAGAGCCAACATCTTACTATCTGATCAAAAACTGAAATCTTTCATGCTAAAATCAAGAACAAGACAAGGACGTTGACTATCACCATTGCTGTTCAACATAGTCCTGGAAACATTAGCTACAGCGATTAAACAAGAGAAAGAAATAGAACAAGTAAGGATAGGAAATGAGTAATTTAAACGGTCATTATTTGTGAATGACGTGTAACTCTACATAGAGTACTCCAAAACTCCACCCAAAGACTTCTAGACTTATAACCAAATTCAGTAGAGTAGCTGGATACAAGATCAACACT
The DNA here is from genome assembly GCF_012274545.1 of Fukomys damarensis. Classification (NCBI taxonomy): domain Eukaryota; kingdom Metazoa; phylum Chordata; class Mammalia; order Rodentia; family Bathyergidae; genus Fukomys; species Fukomys damarensis. Next base: position 1,568,582 of record NW_022900950.1, on the reverse strand, counting down.
AAAAAATCAATAGCCTTCCTGTACACAAATAACAGACTCACTGAGAGAGGAATTTGGGAAAGAACTTCCATCCAAAAAATGAAAATCTAGAAATCAATCTAATAAAGGAAGTAGAAGATTTGTACTTTGAAAAGTACAGCACTCTGAACAAAGAGATCAAAGAGAATATCAGAGAATGCAAAGACATACCTGGTTCCTGGGTAGGAAGAACCAATATAGCGAAAATGTCATACTTCCAAAAATGCTACATAAATTCTCTCAGTCTTCCTACCTTCACCTCCCAAGTGCTGGGAGATATAGATTACTTAAAAAAAATGAAACTAAAAATAATAGAAACCAGAAAATAGTAGATTATATTTATAAAACAGTGAAGACATAACTGACACTTTGGTCATTTAAAATATCTTTCATAAATGAGTATAAAATAAAGACATTTTCCCACTATTCTGCCCCAGAAACCTATGCTGTGGAAGTGGGAGGAATTTCTACCATCTTCCTGCAGTGCTAGAGTTTTTACTTCTTATGCACAGTGAACTCCAGTAGGAACAAGTGATGTTTTCTGCATGTTTCCACACCAGTGATTGTTCTACTGTACAACCGAGAGAATTTTTTTGATCCACTGCCTCCAGGCTGTCATGAACATCCCCCCTGGAGGTTTATGGAGATTGTATATGATTGAGTATGAACTCCAGTGTCTGAGGTACTCAGGGTTTTACATGCTGCTCTACACCTAACCTCTGGATATACACTGACATTTCAGCTGACTGTTCCTTACGCATTTTCAGGGCAGCCACATCTCTTTTCATGCTTTGCCACAAGCAATCCAGTTGGTTCTGCGTCATCTAGACAGAATCTTCCCTTCTTAGATTTTTGATTCTGTATAGCTCATCTTTCTGCTCAGGTCATAAAAACTTATTTTGTTGTAGTTCATCTAGGTTTTTACAATGGAAGTCATGCTCTTCTAGCTCTTTCTGAAAAGCTTTTAATCAACAGAAAATTATCATTATCTGATCTGCAATAAGGGAAAATGGACTATGATCCTTCAAATAGAAGAAAAGTAACCCTGGATGGAAACCCAGGAAGTAATGATGAACAACACAAAAAGCAAATACATGGGTAAATGTAAATTAAGTATGCATGCTTTAAAAATAATAACGACTTGAATATTTAAAATATTTATTCAATTTAAAGTACATGGCAAAATAATATGTAAATCAGGAGGATGGTAGTAATAGAGCTAATGAATTCCAAGATTCTTGCATTTTCTAGAAAAAGAATGGTTTTACATTTGGTAGTTGTAGATATTCATTTATGAATACATGTATGGATCATATTTAATATCTAGAATAACTCTAAAAGAAGTATAAGATTTAAATGGAACAACAGAAAATGCTTATTTAATCCAAAGTAAGCTATGAATACAGAGAAAAAACAAGAACAGGAGGAACAACTATAAGGCAATAACAAACCAAAATTAGCAGTGAGATAAATGTTTCAAATATTTTATTTGATATATTGTCTGAAATATATATAAATTAAAACTCTACACACACAATAACATACACTCAGAGCATGCAAAATAGTTTAATTCAAAATGAGAAAAAAGGACAATACCACACATTTAATAGGGATTTTTAATATACATTTGAAAATTGATAGAATTAAGAAAAACGAAGCCTAATAACAACATAAAATATGGAATCACCAGAGACAGTGGAAGACATCACTTTGAAGTGCAAATGAAGCATTTACAAAAATTGATTATAGGCTTGGGAATATAGCTTGTGTCAACAGATTCTGAAATAGTGATTCCTGTTCTCCACCATATGTTCTCCACTACAGTAGAACTAGATGTGTAGCAGAATGTAGCAAAGTTCCACTGGTGTTCTTTAAAACCTACTCCACACATATAAAAATCTAACTTTTTTTTCTCATTGAGTTTATTGGTACATTTTAGGTATACAGTACAGTTATTTTCATCATTGGGATCTTGTACCTTTACATGACAGGTCTTGGTTCTCATTTTTTCCCCATACCCCTGCCCTCCCTTCACTCCCTTCTCCCCTCCCCCTTTACAAACACTTCTTTTACATTTTTTCATTTTCTCATATTTTTTTCTTTTCCCTTATTAGCCTATGTCTCTATTTTTTCATTGCAGAATATTAGGTTTTTATATTTGGATGATTTCTCCTATGCTGTTTTATACACATAAAGTGAAACTGAGCTTAGTGAAATAGTGAAAATCCTTCATTAGAATTCCTTTCCAAAATGAATTATTAAAGCCATGTAAAATTCTACTGAATTATGATCTTTAAAATGAAAAATATACTGACTTTGAATACCAGGTTATTAACAATTCAGTGTACATTTTGTGGCAATTGTCAATATTTAGAAGGTGTGGTTTTTCTATAAAATGGAATACTACTCAGCCATAAAGAATGATAAATTAGAGTCATTCTTAGGTAAATGGATGCATATTGAGGATACACTCCTAAGTGAAATAAATAAATCACACATGTGTAAATACAAAATAGTTTCTCTGGTGTGAAAAATTATAATTGTATATAAGATGCCAATGGTATAATTGACAATGTGAAATAGGAAGAAAAGGGCTAAAGGTGTAGGGGAACTGGGAAGGGTAGGGGAAAGGTAATAAGGGAAAAGAAAAAAAATGAGAGTATGAAAAAATGGAAATAAAGTATTTGTAAATAAGGAAGGGAGGAGGGGGTGAAGGGAGGGCAGGGGTAAGGGGGAAAAGATGAAAAGATCTGTCATGTAAAGGTACAAGACCCCAATGATGAACGTAACTGTATTGTATACCTAAAATGTAACAATAAACTCAATGAGAACAAATACATATTTAGAACCACTTTTTTTAAAAAAACCAAATGTATCACAAGCGCTTAGCAGAGAATATTAAAGGATTGACTTCTGAATGGATTATTAATTATCTTTATTAACCACACGTAAAATGCAAGGCCATTCATAGCTTTCAACTTTTTTTGTACCAGGGATTGAAATCAGGATCTTGTGCCTGCCGGGCAGATGCTGTGTTACTGAGCTACATCCCTAGAATTAATATTCAACTTAATATGTACCTTTCCTTGAATCACATAAATTAAGAAATGTACACGGAGCTGGATGTGTAGCTCCGTGATAGAGCTATTGTTAACATATACAAGTCCCTGGACCCTGGATTTTATCACCAGCACCACCAATTAAAAAAAAAAAGGAAGAAAAAAGTTATGCAAGTACTCTTTTAGAAACAATGATTTTTAGCATCGTGATAAGGATTCTAGTCTCCCCTCGCTCTCCCTTTGAAGTTCTTATACAAGATTTCATTTGTCTTATTTTGCCAGCTGTGTAAATGGAGGGTGTAACCTCCTGTAAACAAAATGAAAGATAAAGTTCTCTAAAATACAAACTGCAAAAGTAACCTCACAGGCACAGTTACCATCTGTTTCTGGGCTCAGCTAATGAGAGAACTTGTTAAATTGCACATCAGTTCAATCTGAAAATAATAAAACCATGACTTCTATGAGTTAAAAAACATGCCCTTATAACCTTCCTTTCTCAACCTCTAGTTTCACTTGTTGAAAAAGAGGAAAACAAATAGACATGTGGCCACCCACGTGGTTGTGTAAATTAGAAAAAAAAAAGTGAAAATAATGTGTGACAGACGGCCTGAAGGTTTCTCTGAGTCCTTCACACATGGAGTTAATCACTTTGGCAAATTCTCCCTCCTTCCCATATGAACTTTATAGGCCACTTTTCAAATTAAAAGTGCCTTCTCCTTTTTCATGTTTTAAGAACTAGTGGGTGAGGTAAAAGCGAGGAAAAGATTGAAGCTCTCATCAACCAGGAATTTGATTGCGTTTGTTAAGTCAATGGAAAATGCCAGTAATGAAGAATGCTAAAAATTTCTGGGGAGCTTCTTGGTATATGTGAGGGTGTGAGTGTTGGGTTGCATGTGCAGATTTTTAATCTAAGGTGAAGCCTTAAATATTTGATTTCATATATATATATGTATATGTATATTTCGATATTCCATCAGGCTTTCACTGTTACAGTTCCTTCTAGTAGCTAATTTCTGTGTAAATTAATTACTGCAGATGACTGAAAGCATCTGATTGTATTAATGATAGAAAGTGATATAATTCTGAAGCTACCTCTTCAAACATTTTCCAACAAGTCTACTTTATTATTTAAAACTAGAAATTAATCAGCTCTCTAGTGGAATGAGAACTTGCCCTTCTTGATGCCCTGTGCAGTTGAAATCCATATGGAATGGTATGACTCACGTTACAGAGTACCAGGAGGAAGATCTTACCAAAGAACTCCGTAGGTCTCTGTATACACAGGTGGTTAGCAAAACCACACTACGAGCTTCCTTAAATTCAGCAGATTAAAGGCCAACTAACAATATGGTCTGTTTAAGGTGTTCCTGTGAGTGATTTGTGATGAACATTCAAAAAGCTTCATTTCCATCCTTCCTATCTCCCTTGCTTCAAGTATTTCTGATTTATGAATCTCATTCTTTCTGACTTACTTCCCATTTTTCAAGCTGATATACAGCAAATGTTTCTGAGCCTTCTGTGAAAACTTGAATACTCTCCCCTGTACTTGTCAGGCAGAGAGTTTAGAAGTAGGCAACTATTTTATGCAAAGAGCCAGATAGTATTTCAGATTAACTTCGGTTTTGTAACTTGAGATAGGTCACCTGAAGAATGACTGTGGCTGTTTTTCTAAAAACTTATTTACGAAAACAACATTGGCTAGATTTGTCTCTTAGCTTGTGCCTGTGGGTCTCTGCATTCATATTGCTCAGATAAGAAGAGAGAGTTACTCTGATTTCCTTTGAGGAGTATTGAGGATTAAATACCATAACCTTTAAGAAATCTAAATATAGACATATACACATACAAATATGTAAAATAAACATACATAACATATTACAGTATATACTGTTCTTTTCTCATTGTTTATTGGTAGTTTTTAGGTATACAGTGTAGTTACATTTATCATTGGGATCTTGTACCTTTACATGACAGACCTTGGATCCCATTGTTTCTTCATACTCCTATCCTCCTTTCAGCCACTCCAACCTTCCCTATTTACAAAGACTTTGTTCCATTTTTTGTACACTGCAGTATATAATTGCTGCTTGGTGAAATGGTAAAGAACATAGTTTTGGAGATAGTCAAATTAGAAGCTCTGTGTTCTTGGAAAATAAATTTTCAAATCTTTATTGTTTTCATCTATAAAATAGAATGATAGTAGATAAAAGAGTTGCAATGCATGGTTGAAAAATGTGTATAAAGAGCACATCACATTTCAATTTTTGTTTAGGAAGTGAGCTCAGATTATAGTGTATAAACTACACTGGCACAAATTCCTTTACAAAATTTCTTATAGCCAAAAAGTAGTTGGGCATTAGTACACATCTGCTCTTACTTGCACTGCCATTTCATAACATATTAAATTCTGTTTTCTCTAAGCACCCTTTTGTGCTTCCTGTGTATATTTATAATCATTGGATGTACTCCTCCATGTCTCTTTGATATACTTGATTCACTTTTCAACATCTGTCTCAAAAATTAGCTTCTCTTGAAAGTCTTTGCTAACTCACTGCCCCAGAGCACTCAAAGGGTAACTCATGTAAATCTCTCTAGCAGCATTACTACATTTTTGGCATTTATTAATTTTACTTTGTAAGGACATTGTAAGGCTACAAATCATCAAATCTTTTCCTAATTAGTTATGGGGAAGGATGTTTATACTGACTGCTTGAATTTTAATTTTATTCTCTCATTTGTAAATTAATTCCAACAAATTACTTAACTTCCCTATTGCTCATGTTTTCATTTATAAAGAATAGATTAAGGGATTAATTGCATGGAAATTAGGTGACATAATGTAAATAAATGGCTTTATGCAGTGCATGACAGGTAATAAGCACTGGATAATTGTTATGTACTGTCGATGTGATTCCTAATATCAATATTATACTAGTATTTAAGGAGTATTCAGCACATAAATGGTATCTAGTATATGTTTTTTTCTAAGAATGAAATGTCTCAAACAAATTTACTGAACATATTGTGTCTACTCCTATTGAAAATGACAGGTAAAAATATAAAGCTATTTGAATAATATCTAATTCTTTAGCTTTTCTTTTATGGTGTCAGGTTCAGAAATTATATTTTTTAGGGTTGCAAGATTAATGTTGCAATGAGACCTTGTAAGACTCTTACAACTGTAATTGCTTTGCAACTTATCTACTCAAAATATGTATTTTGATATATGTCTTGAAGAGTTCCTTGAGCACAAAGTAAGATCTCTTCCTCCTCTTCTTCTTTGTCCTCCTGCTCTTTCTTCTACTACATCTTTATCTGTACTCGTGATGAAGCCCAGGGTCTTTATACTCAACTATATCTTCAGCCCTTTAATTTATTTTTAAATTTTAAGAGTCTTTTTTTTCCTTTTTATTGAGTTTATTGGTTCAATCTAGATCTATAGTAGAGTTACATTCATTACTGGGATCCTGTACCTTCACATGACAGGTCTTGGTTCTCATTTTTTCCCCTTGTCCCTGCCCTCCCTTCACCCCTTCCTACCCTCCCCATTTACAAACATTTTATCTCCATTTTTTCATTTTCTCCTATTTTTTCTTTCCCTTATTACCTTTCCCCTACCCTTTCCACTTTCGCTACATTTTAGCTCTTTTCTTCACATTTCACAATGTCAGTTATCTTATTTGGATCTTATGTACAATTATAGTTTATTCACACCAGAGAAACTATTCGGTATTTACACGTGTGACTTATTTATGTAACAGCTTATTTAACCATTCACCTCCTGAAGAACATTTTGGTTGCTTCCATGTATTGGCGATTATGAAGAAAGCAGTTCTGAACATCTGTGTGCAAGTTTATGTGTAGACACAAATATTCCACTCCTTTGGGTTAAAAACAAGAGGTATGATTGTTGGTAAAAGTTTATTCAGTTTTATAAGAAAGTTATGACAACTTTTCATATATACACATGTTATTAGCAAGAGATATCTGTTATGAGGGGGAGATCTGACATTCTTCCCAACCATACTCAGGAGGCGAGACACAATGTGAATAATATTTATCTGAAGTCTCAGTGCAATGCACATGACTTCCTGAGACTTGTCTGTGTTTGCTTTTCTGTACCTTAGTCCCAGCACATATGGGACATGGACTTTCTGGCTTCTAAACCCAAAACTAATTGTTTATTTCATCAATTCAGCAATTCAGTTGGGTATTTTCAGAGTCTCTGAAAGAAATAAGCTAATTTTTTTTTTTTTTTGCAGTTTGAACCCAGACTTAATAAGTATTTATGTTCAGGACTCACTGACTTAATACTAAGAATTTAGCTAAAATTGTTGCTTGACTGCCGCTTTAGAAAAAGTGTACCATGCCAGATCCAGCACATACTTTAAAAATTCTCTCCCAGTGATGTAATTGTCTTACTGATAAGTCTTGATATAAATATTTGACTATCGTGCCAGACTAAATACCTGGGATGATTCAGCTGGACCACTAAACCATAGCGAGTGCCAAACAAGCCTCAGAGACCTGTAGTTGGTTTTGCACATGTGGAAGAATGCAAAAATAATTTTATTAACATTAGAAGTGTCAATTTAAATTTATTAATATAGTAGATGGATCACTGTGAATGCAAATGGACTGTATTTTTCTAAAGAGTTCCATGGTAAGTTATGTTCATAGGTGCTTTTTTTTCCTGAAAAATGGGAGAAGATAAGCTTTATAATGACATGTAATTGCAACTTGGTGGTGATGCTATCTAAGAACATCCTGGAAAACACACAGCAAATGTCTAAAATTATCAAAACTCTTATCTGTTATAGTTTAATCTTATCTACTGTTATAGTTTATTCACACCCGAGAAACTATTCAGTATTTGAACATGTGTGACTTATTTCACTTAGGAGTATATCCTCAATATGTATCCATTTTCCTACAAATGAATCCAATTTCTCCTTCTTTGTGGCTGAGTAATAGTCCATTATATAGAAAACCACATCTTCTTTATTCAGTTTCCAACTGATGGGCAAATGGGCTTATTCTAAGATTTAGCTATTAGAAACTGTGCTGCTAAAACATGAGTGTGTATATATCCCTGTGGTATGATTCCTTTAATTCTTTTGGAAAGATACCCAGCTGAGGGATGGCTGGGTCAAATGGAACCTCTAGTCCCAGCTCTTTGAGCTATCTCCATATTGATTTCCATAGTGGTTGAACCAATCTGCACTCACACCAACAATGGAGAAGGGTTCCTTTCTCCCCACAAACCTGCCAACATTTGTTATTGTGTGATTTCTTGATAGCAGCCATTCTTTGTGGGGTGAGGTAGAATCTCAGTGTTGTTGTCATCTGCATATCTCGAATGACCATTGATGTGGAACATTTTTTCATATATTTACTTGCTACTTTTACTTCTTTGTCTGAGAAGTGTCTGTTCATTTCAGATGCCAATTTTTGAATTGGATCTTTATATTTGGGGGTGCTGATTGTTTTGAGTTCTTTATATATTCTAGATAATAGTCCTTTGTCTGAGGAGCAGCTGGTAAAAATTTTTGTCCCACATTATAGCTTGTCTGTTAGTTCTGTTGATGGTTTCTTTTGCAGTGCAGCAGCCTTTTAATAAGATGAGATCCCAGTTGTTGATTCTTTCTGCTAATTCCCGTGCTACTGAGGATTTGGTCATAAAATCTTTTCCTATGCCAATGTCTTCAAGAGTTCTGCCTAACTTATCTTCCAGCAAGTTTAGTGTTTCTGTTTTAATATTTAGATCTTTAAACCACTTGGATTTTGATTTAGTACATAAGATCCTAATGGTATAATGGACAATGTGAAATAGGAAGAAAGAGGCTAGAGGTGTAGGGAAAGTGGGAAGGGTAGGGAAAAGGTAATAAGGGAAAATAAAAAATATGAGAAAATGAAAAAATGGAAATGAAGTGTCTATAAAGGGGAAGGGGAGAGGGGTGAAGGGAGGGCAGAGACAAGGGGAAAAAATGAGAACCAAGACCTGTCATGTAAAGGTACAAGATCCCAATAATAATGTAACTGTACTGTATAACTAAAATGTAGCAATAAACTCAATGAGGAAAAAAAAAACCTTTTATTTGCACCTTCCTGAGGTTTTCAAGAAGTCCGCGTTTTCTCAAAAACTAGTTTCTAGATTAGACAGTTTCTCTATTTGTCTTTAAATATAATTCAAATCCCTATTTTATATTTGTTCTTGTTCCCTACTTTACAGATGTTTTCAAAATTATTTTCTCTTGATAAGTTTATTATAATATCCTAAGACCTGTGAATGAAATTATTCAGTGTCTTTTAGCAATACACAAAACTTAAAGCAAATTTTTAACACAGATCACAACATATGAAAGATATAGTCATAATTTATAATGTCACATTTTTTTAAAATGAAAAATTTAGCATTTAAACTATTTTTTATGTTAAAGTTCAAAGTTTATTCTTGCTTTCAGCTTCAAATGAGTTAAGAAAGTTAAAACATTCACAGTGACCTATACTCTGGTATAATACTGACAGCAAATGTTGTTTTCAGCTGGTGCTAAATTAATGAACAGAGAAAAAATGACTCAAGTGAGGTTTACTTATTACAATAGTGCTATTATTGATGGAGAGATAAAGTTGTAAGGAAAACATAATATTTAAATTTTTTTGTAGATTTTCAGTGTCTGTCTTTGAACTGTATTTTCAGTGCAACAGAATAACACTAAAACTCTTAATTTTTTAAAGTCTTGGTAAAACAACACAGTTGCTCTTTCATTCTTTCTTTGTTTCTCATTGTAATGACTTTTTTCTCCTCCCTTTTCCTTTAAACCATAATGCAACCAAATATTGACTCTCACATCCTTGGCAGTTCATGATAGCCTCAGTACTTTCATGTTCCACAGGCACCACATGGTCAATGCCTGTCTTATTCCTCAACAAAGTTCCTACATGCTTTTGCCCAAAATTCTTTTTGAGGGGAACAAAGTGTTGAAAAGTATTTATCTTCCCTGATTTTGGGGGGAAGAAATTTTGGTATGGGATTTTTTTCCCACACTAATCTCAGGAAATGAATGATTTTCTCTATGTGCCCATTGGGTGGCAAGTTATAGAAAGCTCCAGATTACTGAACTCCTAAGGGGATACTAAAAATAGATAAACTTGACAAAGATTTCCGAATCTTAAGCCAGCCTATCACAATGGGACCATACAACAATGACTATAGTGTTTTACATATGATTTTAAAGCCTGAGACAATTAGAGCTGAGTGCTTGATAGACAGTGACTTTGTAATGAAAAGATCAGACAAATTATGGGTGACTTGTGCCTATAATGCTGGGATTAATTATTATTTGGAAATCACCTTTTTTTGAATTGGGTCTTTATATTTGGGGGGGCTGGTTGTTTTGAGTTTTTTATATATTCTAGATAGTAGTCCTTTGTAGAGGAGCAACTGGTAAAAATTTTTTTCCACATTGTAGGTTGTCTCAGTTCTGTTGATGGTTTCTTTTGCAGTGCAGAAGGTTTTTAATAAGATGAGATCCTAGTTGTTGATTCTTTCTGCTAGTTCCTGTGCTACTGAGGATTTGTTCATAAAGTCTTTTCCTATGCCAGTGTCTTTGAGAGTTCTGCCTAACTTATCTTCCAGAAAGTTTAGTGTTTCTATTTTAATATTTAGATCTTTAATCCACTTGGGTTTCACTTTAGTGCATGGTGAAAGATAAGGGTCTAGTTTTAATCTTCGGCAGGTTGAGATCCAGTTTTTCCAACACCATTTATTAAAGAGGCTATCTTTCCTCCAGTGGGGATGGTCAGCTCCTTTGTCAAAGAAGAGGTAGCTGAGTACATCTGGAGTTGTTTATGTGTCTTCCAGTCTGTTCCACTGATCCTTAGGTCTGTTTCTTTGCCAGTACCATGCTATTTTTATCACAGTGGCTTTGTAGTATAGTTTCAAATTGGGAATTGTTATACCTGATGCCATGTCTCAGACAAAGAAGTAAAAGTAGCAAGTAAATATATGAAAAAATATTTCGCATTACTGACCATTCCAGAGATCCAGATGAAAACAACACTGAGATTCCACCTCACCCCACAAAGAATGGCTGCTATCAAGAAATCAAGCAATAACAAATGTTGGCAGGGTTGTTGGGAGAAAGGAACCCTTTTCCATTTTTGGTGGGAGTGCAGACTGGTTCAACCACTATGGAAATCAATATGGAGATACCTCAAAGAGCTGGGACTAGAGGTTCCATTTGACCCAGCCATTCCTCAGCTGGGTATCTTCCCAAAAAATTAAAGGAATCATACCACAGGGATATATGCACACGTATGTTTTAGCAGCACAGTTTGTAATAGCTAAATCTTGGAAATAGCCCATTGGCCAAGAGTTGGAAACTGGATAAAGAAGATGCAGTTTTTCTATGTAATGCAATATTACTCAGCCACAAATAATGATAAATTGGATTCATTCATAGGAAAATGGATACATATTGAAGATATTCTCTTAAGTGAAATAAATAAGTCACACATGTTTAAATACCTAGTAGTTTATCTGGTGTGAAAAGCTATAATAGTACATAAGATCCTAATGAGATAATTGACCCTGTGAAATGGGAAGAAGAGGGCTAACGATGTAGGGAAAATGGGAAGGGTAGGGGAAAGGAAATAAGGGAAAAGAAAAAATATGAGAAAATGAAAAAATGGAAATAAAGTGTTTGTAATTGGGGAGGGGAGGAGGGGGTGAAGGGAGGGTATGGACAATGAGAAAAAATGAGAACCAAGACCTGTCATGTAAAGGTACAAGATCCCAATAATGAATGCAATTGTACTGTATATCTAAAAATGTACCAATAAACTCAATAAAAAAAATCACCTTTTATTCCCTTCTGATAGGAAACATCATAATGGAAGGAATTATTGTCACATAGTTTTAAAATCTGAGTTCCAGGTAGTTTTTGATCATTGCTGGCTGAGTCTTCCTTACCAGGACAGATGGGACATCAGCTTCCACTTCTTGCCATAAACTTCTCGCATCATTTTGGCAATGCAAACCATTATTTCACATTTTCAAGTACTTGTAATGCATTTAGCTGGCACACTGAATTCAACCACAAATTAAAGCTTGTATAATTTGTGATTTTTATAAAAGGAACTCAGCACCATGGAAGCACAGTATCAGTATATGTGAAATCAAAGTATATGTACAGAAGCCTTAACTAAAGGTCTTTGGTTTTTAAAATTTATTCTGCTAGCCAATATGAGCAACCCTATATAGGAAGGCTTGGCCTCTCTAGGTCTTTCATAAACAAAATGATATATAGATGTATATCTGATTTCTGATCATGCAAATAAAAATCTTTACATTGATCCTCTGTGCTTTTATAATACATAAGGTCTAAATGTCCTCTGCTATTTATTCCAGTAATAAGATATTGAGTGAGGAATTTTTATTGACCTTACTTGATATCACCACCTCAGATCCTAGAATAGATAAATCCTACCTATTAATTAGAAAAACTAGGAAAAGAGAATGCCTTTACCCAGGTCTCTGCCAAAAAACCATGGCTGTAATTTATTTTTTTTCAGCTTTAATTGAGTTTATTGGTACATTTTAGGGATACAATACAGTTACATTCATTGTTGGGATCTTGTACCTCTACATGACAAGTCTTGATTCTCATTTTTACCCCTTACCTCTGCCCTCCCTTCACCCCCTCCTCCCCTCCCCATCTACAAACACTTTATTTTCATCTTTTCATTCTCTCACATTTTTTTCTTTTCCCTTTTTACTCTTCCCACTTTCCCTACACCTTTAGCTCCTTTCTTCCCATTTCTAAATGTCAGTAATCTTATTAGAATCTTATGCATTGTTGCAGATTATTTACACCAGGGAAACTATTCAGTATTTACACATGTGTGACTTATTTATTTCACTTAGGAGTATATCTTCAATATGTACCCATTTTCCTATGAATGAATCTATTTTCTCGTTCTTT
>NW_022900950.1:1538632-1555156 GCF_012274545.1 Fukomys damarensis | reverse complement strand
TGAGAAATGTCTGTTCATTTCGGATGCCCATTTTTGGATCGGGTCTTTATATTTGGGGGGACTGATTGTTTTGAGTTCTTTATATATCCTTGATAATAGTCCTTTGTCTGCGGAACAGCTGGTAAAAATTTTTTCCCATATTGTAGATTGTCTCTTAGTTCTGCTGATGGTTTCTTTTGAAGTACAGAAGCTTTTTAGTAAGATGAGATCCCAGTTGTTGATTCCATCTGCTTGTTCCCGTGCTACTGAGGATTTGTTCATAAACTAGAAAATAAAAATCCAAAAATTCATTTGGAACCATAAGAGACCTAGAATAGCAAAAGCCATTTTAGGCAACAGGAACATGGCACCAGGTGTAACAATTCCCAATTTGAAACTATACTACAAAGCCACTGTGATAAAAACAGCATGGTACTGGCAAAGAAATAGGCCTGAGGATCAGTGGAACAGACTGGAAGACACAAAAACAAATGCAGATGTACTCAGCTATCTCATCTTTGACAAAGGAGCTGACCATCCTCAGTGGAGGAAAGATAGCCTCTTTAATAAATGGTGTTGAAAAACTGGATGTCAACCTGCCACAGATTAAAATTAGACCCTTATCTTTCGCCATGCACTAAATTAAAATCCAAATGGATTAAAGATCTAAATATTAAAACAGAAACATTAAACTTGCTGGAAGGTAAGGTAGGCAGAACTCTGGAAGACATTGGTATAGGAAAAGGCTTCATGGCTGTAATTTAAGCACACCTAAAATTTTTGTACATGCCAGGGATTTAGCTCAGTGGTTTCACTGCCTGCCTTGAAAGTGCAAGTTTGATCCCGGCTCAAAATAGATAAATAAATAAATAAATGAATAAATTTGTACATAGTATGGTGTTTATTATAAAATGTGGTAAAATTGTATATAGTTTATATATGTTATCATGAGTTAACATATCTTCACAGTTCCTGGAATTAAATACAGTTATTTACAATATACATAATTAACAGTAGGTTTAGCTTATTTCAGGTCAGAACAAGGTCTTGTATTTTTATCCCCAGTGGAATTTATTTCTCTGTCTACATTGATAACTCAGTAAGCATTCTTGCCTTACTACCTACGTATGAAATATTGTAAGTTCACATAAAATTGATTTACTAATAATATGAAATTAACATGACTGAAATTCTCTTAAGGCCCTTGTTAGATATTTCATATGTATTGTTGCTTTCATGGTATACAGTAACTCCATGAGATATAAACTGTTGTATCTCAGATTTATAGAAGCTAACAGTGAGGTGGAGTAGTGCTAAGACTGCATAGCTACCATGAATGGATTGGGAGAATACCAGGGTGAGACTGGTAGTAACAAGAGATTTAGAGCTCATGCTCCTCATCACTAGACTACACTACTCTACAATGATATTGGACATATGTATGTCCTCGCTTTAAAATGACCAAAGAATAGAATCAGAAATATCGTATCATTTCATTCTTTGTGGCTGGTGTAGATAGGGATGGTGGGAGGGGTAGGGAAAAGATAAGGGAAAAGAAAGGTAAGAAGAGAAAAGAAATAATATGAGAGAAGGAAAATATGGTAACAAAGTCTTTGTAAATAGGGAAAGGTGGAGGGGGTGAAGGGAGGGCAGGGGAATGGGGAAAATATAAGAACCAAATTATATCATGTAGAGGTACATGATCCCAATGATGAATGTAACTGTACTGTATACCTAAAATGTACCAATAAACTTAATGGGAAACAACTCAGTGAGTTGTGCATATCAATAATCGTACATACCAATATCTGAAGGAGTATCTGGAAAGGAATAATGCACTTATGTGAAGATACCTAGTGTCTTAAGGAACTGGTAGAACATTTCCAGATGGATGTTGTAGGGAAAAGCTCTCCGACGTGGGAAAACTTGCAAGTGTAAATTTCAGAGAAACATTTTCACTTGACTTGGAAGCTGAATTGCTTCATATTTTTCTCTCTATTTGGCAGCCTCAGTTCTAATTCCCATCTTACTTATATCGCTCTAATGTCTTTTTCTATCTAAAACCCACAATGGCACTGCCAAAAATTAGTGAACAACACATTTAGCCTCAAAGGAACCTACTTCTCAGCTATTCACAGATTTAGTATTTCTTGTGTATCAGATTAAAGTTGCTGAACATACTTGGATATTCTTAACAACATTAAAATCTTATAATTTACAATAAATAGGAAATACTGCAGTTCAAGAGTAGGTAAATCAGCAAAGACCTTGACAACATACCAAAGTGCTGAACGTAGGCTTCGTTAAGACAGTAATTTGTTGCTCTGTTTGCTTCTATATCATCAGTACTAGAATACTACAAGCAAATTGTAGGAATAGCACGAATATTTGGTGAGTTAAATAACAACTAGCCATGAGGAAAGCATACAAATATCATTAATACAAAAACATAGCCATGTTGGGACTTTTATTCAAACTGGTGGTCAAAAACATATCTGTGCCTAGAAAAGGTTTAATGTACAAAACAACATATAATATGTGTTAGCTAATAAAGATCATCAATAGATAGAAAAAGATTATATCATGATAAGTATTTGCTTTAATAATGTATGGAAGAGTTTTATACTTTTAAAAAATCAGAAGCTTTGAAAAAAAGTTGAGTGATCAAAGAAACAATTTTTTCTTTCTTAAAAATTTACTTATGCTGAATATTGTCCAACAACACTTATAAAATTGTATATTTTTAAATATACAATATTTATTACCTACTTTCTTTTCTTAAATGTTCAAGAAATTTGAAATACACTGTTCCAATGAAGACAGCTTATCTAATTATGAAACGTGCGTCTGTCTGAATGGTTTTCATTACTACAAGGTTTATACTTAGAGAATAGAAGTATTGATTGGGTTTGATCTAATAGAAGAATTCAAAATGAAAAATTTCATTATTTTCCCTGAGGAAATTCACCTGATTATTGCTGGCTTATGATGCTCTAAATCAAAATGTCTCTCTAAACCATTATTTATAATATAATTCATTAAGTGCTATGTGTAAACTCATGTGTTTCTTATACATTGTAGTCAGTATTTGAAAGAGAAACAGATTTAATTCAGGACACAGAAATTTACAAGATTAGCTGACAATGTCCACCCCACAGAGTCAAATGCAGAAGAGCGCAAGAGACCCGAAGGACACAGCAGAAGGCCTTGAGCATGGCGACATCCTGCAGGAGTTCGTCTCAGGAGGCTGAGGAATCTGCAATGCAAGACTGAAGGGTCTGCGCCAGAAAGCCCAAGGGCTGGTTCTGGAAGCTGAAGAATCTGTGCCCAGAACCAACAGACAGTGCTTAAGGGGAAGGCCAAGACCAGACAGAGCCCCTCCCTGGAGAGCAGCAGCTGTTCTTGGCGAAGGCGAGAGCAGTGCTGAGCAGAAGAGAACAGCTGTAGCTTCTCTGAAGACAAGTGGCCAGAATGAAAATCAGTAGCAAGGAAGCTCTTCCAAGGGAAGTCAGCATGAAATTCTTCCCTCCCATTCTCCTGTTACACTATTCCAAAATCAAGCCTCCTTAAGTGGGTCTTCCAGGCCCAGAACTGTGTGGACTCAGTTCAGGTGGGTGTTCCTACTCAAGTGGACAATTAGACAATTAACCACCACGGTATATAATTGGTTTCTTTATCTCATTATAATGTTTTGATTCAAACTACCAGAACAGTGTTAAAAAAGGTTTAGGGCATTGTTTCACTAATAATTTAAAATGCAATGAATCTAATATTTCACCATTATGGAAACTTCCTTAAACTTAATGAAGTTTTGCTCTATTATTAGTTCAATAGCATTTTTAAAATAATAGACATTTACTTTTAGAATAGTTGCAGATTTATAGAAAAATATAAAAATACTGTATATGTAGTATTATTGAAAATATGATGAATATTTAAATTAATAACAATTATTGCAATAAAACACACATTGCCATTAATCTCCTCTCAAAATACCACCCCCTTGCTTTGAACACACTTATCCCATTGCTCTTGGCACTTTCTGAAGCAGTTCTGAAAGTCTTTCATGAGTTTCTTTAGATGTACTGTCCTTGTTGACCCAGGTCCTAAATGGATTCGAAATATTTACCTTTCAAACAGTCATTTTGACTTTGAGGAAGAGCCAGAAGTTACATGGTACCAGATCCAGCGAATTCCACGGAGTGGATGAGGACATATTGTAATATTTTTCAAGGCTGTCTTTTGGTTGGATGGCTCAGAGAGGGAACAGTCACTGTATTTTTAAAAATCACACCTCATCAAAACACTCAGGAAAAGGACTTCCAGAACTGCTTCAGAAAGTAAAAAGAACAATGGCCTAAAGTGTGGGACAATTTGGGGGAGGTTAATGGCAATGCATGTCTTACTATAATAATATTTTATTTAAGCTTTCACCATCTTTCACTCACACTATGCACAATCCATCCTCATTTTCCCTTCTTATCAACTGTATCAGCCAGTGCTTACTAGAGAAACAGATTTAATGCAAATATACAAATATATATAAGAATTTACAAGATTGGCTTAGAGTGGCTGCCCACTGATTCAGATGTGGAGGAGTACAAAATGTCTTCCTGTGCTCTGTCAATCTGAAGGATCCACTATAAGCCTGAAGCTCACTGCAGTGTCCCCTATACATCTGTATCAAGAAGCAGAAGAATCTTTGCTGGAGGCTGAAGAGTCCGTGCTGGAAGACAGGAGATGACTTCCAAGGTGAAGGCGAAGACTGGAGCTCCTCTGAAGAAACAGAAGCAGCCTTCCTCTTCGCTTCCCTTTTTTACCATTCTGGACACAATCCTTCCTAGGGTGGTCATCCACACCCAGAGCTGTGCTGATCCAGTTAGCTGGGTGTTTCTTACTCAAGTTGGCACAATCAGTTAACTCTCACATTAACTTTTCACATTTTGTTTGTTTGTTTTTGGTGCCGGAGATCAAACTCTGGCCCTTGTGCTTGTGAGGCAGGTAGTGGAACCACTAAGTTAAATCCCTGGCCCCAATTTTTTATAAGTAGATTTTTTTTTAATCTTCCTGCCTTTATTACCCCTACCCAAAGACGTTTCTTGGTAGATTAGTATAAACTGAAAATATCTATAGTATGTGAGGGACTTTGATACAGGCTAAACATTTTATCTCCGTAAAAGGCAGCTATTTTATGCAGTAGTTACCTGGCATTGAAATAGAGTCAACCAACCATTCATTACCAGAGAGGCTGAGAAGCGCGGAGATACTGAAAAGCCTTCCTGTCTGACTTTTAAGTCACTGAATTTGCCTCTACATATTTCCCTCGTCTCTTGTCTTTTCCCTTCAGTCCTTCTTCACTTGTGTGTAGAAAAAGCAGTGTTGTAACTGTAGCCCAGCACATTCCTTGTGGTGAAAGCAAAAAGGAACACGTGAAGAAAGGATGAATACAGCTCTCCCAGGCCAGAGGCAGTGCTGGAGAAGCTCACATCAATCCAGTAAACTCTAAAAAGGACCGCATGTGGGCTGCAGAATGGGCATGTTGCAAGTGACTTCTTCAGGGCTCTACAGTGAAAACATGGTTTCTACATTAGTCCCCATGTTTCTCAGTGACTGATAGAGTGAATCCTGCTCAGAGAGGTCCGATTCTAAAAGGAACCCACGTTCTTCAGAGGTTACACTTGATTTACTCATGCTTCTTTTCATCTGTAGTTGGGGAGAGGGGAGGTGAGTGGATCATCGTTTTTAGCCTTGTGGGACTTAGCCCATATGGAACTCTTTTTGTTCGACAATTCTTTTGATGCTAAACTGGTAATGATTAATCCCCTTTAAAATGGATGTATTATTACATCTTGCTTGCAAGCCTTTTTATTTTAACTTCTTTTTTTCACAAAAATCTTAGTAACAAAACATATGAGTAGATTTGCAAGCCTTTGAAATTTTGATAATATTTTTTAGAATAAGTAAATTTCAATAAGTAAAATCACTGTTTCAGAACTTTAAGGGCCACAGGACATATAAATTGAAATATGTACAATATAATATACAATATTATTTTCATAGCAAACTTAGTGACTTCCTTTAAGACATCAGGATAAAACTAAATGAGAAATATGTTAAATTATGTGATGAGTCCTGTGGTAAGATACGAGAACAATTACCTTTATCTGAAAAATACAATGCATTTGGGGTTAGAAGTGATGCTTTAAAATTATTGAACTCAGTATTGTAATTTTTCACAGTAAATAGACATTTCTATAGTCAGAGGAAAGGTAGAAGACTACAGATATTTGAAATGTTTCCATTGATGAAAATTTTAAAAATTAGAAAAAAACTGTAACCAAGTAAAGTGTCTAACTCAATATAATCATGACAAATAGTTATGATGTAGGTATTTAAATAAAGTAATTTTCTCCCTTATTTGTTCTAATCTCCCTCATTGATTAAATTACCTGAAAATTTGATAAATCTTTTTAATGAACCTTGGTGGATATGAAATTTTACATGGGGAAGCTTTCAGAGCAATAGACTGGTTGGAAATAAGTGTGTGCTGGAGTACGTAATCACTGGGTAGATTATTTGTGAAGATTCCCTTTGCTTTTTCAAATACACTCTTTTCTCACAGTTTATTTTTGTGGTGTTGTTTAAGTATCACACATCAATACCATCTTGTTGGTTCTGGTGTTGCACAGCAAAAAAGAAACAACTTCATAACACTCTTTATTTGGAAAATTAATTACAATCACCATTATTGGTAAAAGAGTCATGTCTATTTAAAAAATATGGCAATAATAGATATATTAAGCAGTCAAAGTGAAGTTGAAAGTTAAAGTGCAAACTAACTTTGCGGAGTTTTTAATGTACTTGGTGAATTCTTTGTTACTGAAGCAGACTGAATAACAATGAGATGAAATTTAATTCTTTCAATTTGCAGAAGTGGACAGGTGTGCAAGTTTATTATTTATACAAAGGTTTTTATTGTATATGTATGGATAGATTTATTAAATATTTTTCATTTGAATGAAATAAGAAAATCAAAATTTTTATGAATTACTGAAGTCTATCAATAATATTCAGGCTGCTGTTTTTCAGATAACTGTGTAAATTCCCTTTATATAGATGCCCTGGTCCTAATAAATTAGATGTCAATTTTAAATTAGTTTTGACCCTGAGCATCTACATATTTCGCATCATAAAATATGTCCAATAAAGCTTTGGTAGTTTGTCCATAAGCTAATCATATGGTTATTTGGAGATTTTATGAGACATTTTTATATAGGTATATATAATATATTTGCAAGTACATGTTTATAACATTTGAAGGTTTGCAGTAACCATCCTAGAAAAATTAAAGTGTAGTTCTGCATATTTATTTAAAATTACTTCATAGAAAATTATTTTCAACAGCCTAGATTAGTGAAGTAGTGAGTGTTATAGTGGCAGTAATCTTATATTTTCTTAAAAAGAAAAGATTTTATAAGTAAGTGAGATTATGTAATTATCTTTTGTTGCACTGTACTTTATTAATGATGCTATACATTTCCCTTTATCCTTGTATATTTAATATATGATGCAAATTAAACAAAAAAGCAAGCTAAATGAATCTTCACATTAAACCAAAAGAAATGAATGCATATTTTGGAAACAATTTTGGTTCCATTTAAGATACAATTGAAGAATTCATAACTTCTGTGTTCTCATGCCATGATTTTAATCAAATATGTCTATAAAATGTGATTATATGCTAGAGTAAAACACACATCATTTTATTTGTTCATAGGATTATACATTTATTAACATGTATAAAGAAAAGAAGTGGATAATATTCATTTAGTTAATTACAATAAAAAGAATTTTATTCAATTATTTACTTTTATACCTAGATTCTCCATTTTAATTTGTGGAGAACCAATTAGTGTTTTATACACCACTATTACATTCTCATTGCTTGTAATGTGAGGTGTTTTGTTTTTAATAGCAGACATTTGCAATACATAATGATATTATACTTTATGGGGAGCCAGGAAGGGCTCCCAGACTGCTTTGTATTCTCTACTGGTGGTCCATTTCCCAACTTGTGTGTAGTTTCTAATAGTCTTGTCAACTCCTTCCCACTCCCAGTGATCTACTTCATCTTATCTTTTTTTCCCTTCTCTTTGCCAAGTTGTTATTTTTCAGATATCTGGTTTCAGGATCTTGGAAAAGCTGGATTTTGTGGCTGATCACTATTGCTCTGTTTTCTCCTCGCTCTGATGTGTTATTAAGTGTAGTAGTTGTCTTGTATCTCCTTATAGCCCTGAAATATGAGCAAGGTAAATTCCTTCCTTCTTAATAAAAGAAAGAGCAGATATATTTAGAAACTTGTCCAAGTTTATGGGGGCCAGTAAACAGCAAAGACAAGAATAGGAACAAGCTCTACTGGGAAACCATACTCTTTCCACTTTAACATGTTCATTACAAGATATGCAACATAAATATTAAGTTGAATGTGTGAAGGAAGTAATGCCTTAAGAACAGTAACAAAATGTACACTAGATTTGGATCAGTTTAATACAAAATATGATGGCCTATTTGAAGAATGTGCCCAGATTTTACTGAGAGTATTAGAAAAATATTTGAGTCAGTGATGAGAAATGTTACTACAGAGGAAGAAGTCAAGTCTGTCTGAATTAACCTATAAACTTCACACAGTTTAATCAACCTCCCTGAGGGCTTTATTTTAGAACTTGTCAAAATGATTCTATAAGTTCCTCTGGAAAATAAGTTAATGAATATCCAGATGTTTTTATTCTTTTACAAGACTAATGCCCTCCCCCGATTGTTCTATTTACCATTAATCCATAAAAAGGGGTCTGCGGTGTGTTTGTACCAGACTGTACAAAAGATCTGCGAAACCAAAGACAAATGCAGAATCACACAAGCTACATATAGAATATACTAATATGATAGGGATGACATGTCAAAGTAGTCATCTGGAGCGATGGAGAACTGAATGCATGGTGTTGGAGTCAACTGGATAAACCTCATACCTTTCACCAAACTGAAGTACAGATGAGTTAAATATTAATATGGAAAAATGAAACAACTTACAAATATGCTAGAACAAAATACAATGAATATTTATATAGAGGGAGGGTTTTCTAGGCCCAACACCAAGAAACATATGAATGAATTTGAGTATAGAAATATTTTTAAATTTAGTATGACTTACTGCCATTATTAAAATCTAGAAGAATAATCAACAATCATAGGACTAATAATATAAATAATTAGTCATCTTATTAATTAATAAGAAACATATGGAGTAATAACATAAACACAAGAAAAGGGCTAAGGTAAACAATATACTACGGAACTACAAATGCAGAAAAATCAAACAAAAATATTTACAAGATTAACAAAATGTACAAATTAATGCATTTTGCCTCTTAGTTTAGAACCATCAAGAATAGTAAGAGGCATGATTAGGGTAAAGGAAAATGAAGGATTTTACTTAGTAATGACAAGTTGGCATAGCTTTTGCTGAGAGAAAGTTTGCTATTTGTAAAACTAGTTCTCTACATCCTCTTCCCCATCAAGTCCACTTGAAATAAATTAACAAAGACAGATTGAGATAAGTATGTAGAGAGAAGTTTCTTTTCAGAGAGCCCTCGTATCACAGAAAGAAAGCAGCATTAAAATCTAAATGAAGGCTAAATCGTATACTTACATCCACACAATAAAATATTAAAATAATTGTTTAAAATAATGATGTAGAAATATAGTCAAAATAAATTTTATGCTAAAAGTGCCATGTCAAGTACATGATATTATGTGATTTTGGTTTTCATATTTCTACAAGGAGATGCCTGAAAAATTATTTTTAGGTTATAAACTTAAGGAAAATGTTCATGTTTTTCTTATGTTTTTATATAATTTTAAAAATAAAGATATATCTATGTAATAAAAGTAAAAGTTCATAAATATGCTTACTTTGTTTATAGATTAGTACTATATCATTTCTATTTCTCCTGAAAAGGAAAAATCATACCATGCTTTTTATCAAATATTGCAAATATTTTTAACTTTTTCACATATCCATTTTTTGCAGTTGCCTGTTTTGCATTAATTGTGAGAATCTTGTGAACATTTGTGAATATTTTCAGTTAAAAATTAAATTTATATTTGAGAGAAGATGTGGTAGAGCCTATAATAGTAGACTTCGATTTCTGTGTTTACTCCAGTGTTTTCTTTCACAACTGCTACATTTTATAGGGGTTGTGTACATAGTAAAGTAATGCTGTTAATGACATTTTGTTATTTTTATCTGAATTCATAGGATTGTCCTAGTGGAATACATTTCTGAGATGTAGCATCTTACACCTTTAAGAGAGCTGGGACTAGATTGTTGCATGCAAGATACTCACTGAGGCACAGAATTTAAGGGAAAACAAAACAAAACAGCTCCCTCAGAACCTCTTAGTGACCCTGAATTCGCTGTAATCAAGATAAATAATATTTTCATACATATTTAAAAAATACACATTAATGTAAATACCCCTGATAAATAAAGCATTAAAATGTAAAATAAAAACTGAATCATCGTTACTGATTTTTCTTCTCTCTACATCCTCCAATATGGTTCTGCATAGCACTGTTTTTAGTTTTCTAGGAACAAGGGCAAAAGGACATTTACAGATGTACTTGAGGATATGGAGCATTCAACTTTAGGTCTCACAAGCATATACATAAGAACAGTGATAAATACTTGTATTGAAAGAAAGAGAGAGAGAGAGAGAGAGAGAAAGAAAGAAAGAGATGAAGGGAGAAAGAAAAAAGGGAGAAAAAGAGAAAGGGAGAAAGTTTTTACCTTAATTGGTCAGTTATAGATGGCCAGAGGCCTCGTTTCTAAAACTTATGTTGGGGAACTTGAGAAAGCATGGTGAATTGATGGATTTCATTTATGCCTTACGGATAGAGTAATAGATCTCAGACTTCTAAGCTTGAGAGAGAGAGAGAGAGAGAGAGAGAGAGAGAGAGAGAAGGAAAGAAAGAAAGAGATGAAGGGAGAAAGAAAAAAGAGAGAAAAAGAGAAAGGGAGAAAGAAAGTTTTTACCTTAATTGGTCAGTTATAGATGGCCAGAGGCCTCGTTTCTAAAACTTATTTTGGGGAACTTGAGAAAGCATGGTGAATTGATGGATTTCATTTATGCTTTACGGATAGAGTAATAGATCTCAGACTTCTAAGCCGTGAATTTCCTTATTCTTGAAAACTAGCAATTACTGATATTTCTCCAAATATGGAGCCATGATTTCATTTATACTAGTCATAATTTCAAATAAGAGGAAAGTGACATTGGATTATTATATAATTTTCCTGGTCCTTTGACATTAACACTCAATTTTCTCTTATGTATTTAAGAAAAAAATGTGCAAATTAAAAAAAAATACCTTTACTCCTTCACTTCTTGAGAGCTTTGTGAGATCCTCCTACCTGACTAGATCCTCCCTCTAACTGCCAGATTTGTGGGAGGCTGTGGTGTGGCCCTCTTCTTCCTCTTCCACAATCCTCCCAAAGGATCACATTAACTCTCATAGCTTGCATATTTGCAGCACCAGCATACATTTATATTTTGATCTTCAATCATTTATTATTATTGCTTCCCTGAGTACTCTAATACTAGCATCTCAGTTGCAGCCTGTCAAAAATTTGGTGTTGACTTTCTACCTCTATATCTCCAATCTTACTAAACAACTTCATTAATACTGGAATGGGATTAATCTTGGCTCGAGTTCCTCTTCTTCCTCCTATGTAATACACTGACATGCCTACTTGTATAATGTGTTTCAAACTCCTCTCGGGACATTTCTCTTGAAAATATTAGTTGTAGCCCTCATTATTCATTGCCTGAATCAAGCAGAATGTTTCTAATTAGTCTTTTTCTCTGCAATCCCTACCTATGTTCATTGTGCACACAACACACAAAGGATTCATTTCAAATGCAAATCTCATCATTCCTGTTAAAATCTGACCATTGTTATTCTTTACTCTGAGCATAATGCTCAAAATTGCCCCACAGACCCTATGGGGTCCTGAATAATAGGACGTTCCTTTTTGGTTACTCTTTCTCCAGGTTTGGTTTCTGCTTTACCTTCAACCCCTTTGCCATACATGTTATATCTCATTCTTCTCCCTGAGGTTGCTTAAATGGTTCAAGTTCTTTGTGCCGTGGGGCTTTTTCTCATTTATTCTTTGCCTGAAGTTTTCCTTCTCTAATATCAATGAGTAGCTACTCCTTTATTTCAGGCTCTAACTTAAAGGCTACTTTCTCAGGGTAGCTTTCCTGGATCCATTAGGGAAATTGTTCAATTATCTATATTATTCCACAGAAGCCAATATTTTCCTTCCATAGTTAGTTCTACAATTGTAATTCTATAATTACTTATTTCA
This sequence comes from Fukomys damarensis, assembly GCF_012274545.1. Lineage (NCBI taxonomy): Eukaryota > Metazoa > Chordata > Mammalia > Rodentia > Bathyergidae > Fukomys > Fukomys damarensis. Next base: position 1,542,750 of record NW_022900950.1, on the reverse strand, counting down.
TATCTATCCCCACTGTTAGCCTGGAAAATCATAGATGACAGAGGTAATGTCTTTCTCCGCTACTATGTACCGATTACTCAGTAGTAGAACAGATTACTCAGTAGCAATGAATAATTTCCCCTCTGTGCTCAGTATTCAATGACAAGTTTTATTTTCAAGTTTCTTAGAAAACATCCTCATGCTATAATCCCACCCAGCACTCAGGGGGCCGAGGCAGGAGGAATGACACAAGTTTGAGGCCAAACTGAACTACATAGCTACACCCTCTCTCAAAAAGCAACAAACAAAACAAGACAAAACAAAATAAAAAATATCAAAAGAGAACTATTTTCATATTAATTTATATTTTCATCTATCCTATGTCCACAAATTCATTTTCATGAGAATTCATATTCTTATTTTTTCTATAGAGTCTTGAATTTTAATTTTATATATTTCAATTTGCCCAAGGTAATTGCTACTAAATATGTGTAACAAAAACAACACAAACAATCAACAACCAAAACCCAAACTAAAACCCAACAACTCTGCATTTTATTATGGGATTCTCAAGTAAGAACTGTGGAATCATTAGCCTCTATTCTAGTTGTGAATGAACTCATAAGGCATGCAATTTTGATGTTTGCTTAGGAAAAATAATCAATTGGACTGTCTTTTTTTTTAAAATAAAGAGAAAAGGACTTTTTGGTTAATGTATGTCTAACTAGTCCAACTCTTTTAAAAAGGTGACAATGCCTCATTTTATTGTTTCAGGGATAGTGAATTCAAATGCTATGGTGAGATGACCATCGATATCAGGTAGTCTTAAAATAGTAAATTTTATTCAAGTAACAGTTTTAATTTGATTTTTGGATTTTCTAAATTCTACAAAACCCAAATTGGTGAATGGTTAAGGAAATAATTAATGAGAATTTTTTCAGTTTATCTCATTATATTTTAATAGGGGTCTACATTTTACATTTTGATGGAATATTTAAATGAAAAATTAGTCAATATTATGCACTACTAATAATTGAAAATACATTTACTACAATTCACAAAATATAATTAATTCATTTGCAAAGTCTACTACTTATAGTCCGCAATCACTATTTATTAAAGTACAATGACTCACTTTGATTTTTAAAGTGAAAGTGTGTATATATATATTAAACTCCATAACTCTCACCCTAGAAATAATTATGAAGCCTCAGTCTATTAAAAACATTAAAACACATTCTTTGCAACTGGACTTACAATTTGAGAGTACAATGTACTGTCCCAGAACACTAGTAATCCTCTTCATATTCAGATATACTTTATTACAACTGAATCTACTTTATGAAGTTAAAAAAAAAGCACCTCTTTTGTTGACCACAAAAATACACTTAGGGTCTAAATTTATACTGAATTTTAGACTGCTAGACTGGATCTATTTTGTTCTACTTTTACACTGGTGACAAACCAATTCTTTTTTTTCCTCATTGAGTTTATTGGTACATTTTGGGCATACAGTACAGTTACATTTATCATTGGGATCTTGTACCTTTACATGACAGGTCTTGGTTCTCATTTTTTCCCCTTATCCCTGCCCTCCCTTCACCCATCCTCCCCTCCCCCTTTACAAATTTGCCCATCAGTTGGAAACTGGATAAAGAAGATGTGGTTTTTCTATAAAATGGAATATTACTCAGTCATGAAAAATGAGAAATTAGATTCATTCATAGGAAAATGGATACATATTGAGGATATACTCCTAAGTGAAATAAATAAGTCACACATGTAAATACTGAATAGTTTCTCTGATGTGAATAAACTATAATAGTACATAAGATCCTAATGATATAATTGACAATGTGAATTAGGAAGAAAGGGGCTAAAGGTGTAGGGAAAGTGGGAAGGGTAGGGGGAAGCTAATAAGGGAAAGAAAAAATATGAGAAAACCACTCTGTGAAAAAGATAACTGATAAAAATCAACCTAAATTAAGTAAAATTTATTTTGACTCATGATTTCAGGGCTATCAGCCCATATTCATCAGGCTCTATTGTTTCTGGGCTTGTGGTTAGGCAGAATCATCACAGTGGTTCATTTGTTGGAGCAGAGGTACTCAGCTTATGAAGGACAGGAAGGAGAGAGAGAGAGAGAGAGGAAGGAGGAGGAGGAGGAGAATGAGATGGAGAAGAGATAACACGAGAAGAGGACAGGCTGGGGATGAAGTGTACCCCTGTGGTATCTTTTAAAGCAAAGTATGTACACTTCCGAGAACTTATTTCTTTCCTGGGAACACTTCCAGGAACCTATTTCCTTCAACTAGGCTCTACTTCCTAAAGTTTCCACTTCTCAATAACACCCATGAACTGGGAGCCAATTCTTAAGTTCCTGAGACTTTGGGGGTCATGGGAGATAGAAACTATAAGAATCTGCCCCTGGCTTATGGTCACTTCTCAATGCCTTCAATCCATCTTCCAAATGTTCCCAGGCTTAACAGTTCCAGAATTGCTCAAAAGTGCAAGTTGAAGTCTCCTCTGAGACTCAAGATACACTCTGAGCTGTGAACAAAGAGTAACATATTTTCAAAATGCAGAAGCACAGGTTAAATGCTCTTATTTCAAAAAGCTTGAATGGAGAAATAGACAATGAAGATAAGACCAACAAAGGACTACATTCCAGCAGAGAAAAATATAAAACTCTATAGGAGCATACCGAGCATTTGGTGGCATGATGTAGCTCCAAATGACGTGGACAGCACTGCTTCCGTGGCCTTGCCTGCTGAATCCCTTATGACCATTCTCTGGGTGTGGCTCAACTCACTGTACGCTGCTCTCCTCAGCCACATTCCTGGCACATCTTCAACTTTGTGGGGTCTCCATTACTGCCTCAAATTCACCCTTTCAGTTTCATGCATCATTCTCTCAGGGACTTTCTGTGGGTACTGCTTAATCTGCAAAGCCTTGCTCCAAAATATGGGTAGAAGACTCTGTGACTCCACAGCTCCTGCAGTCTACATCCCATCGAAGATGCTATGGTCATTCAGGCAGTAGCTCAGTCCATTTAGACCACCAGTATAGCAGCTTTTGAGTCCGGGGTTGATTAAATATGAGAAAGCAAAGCCCAGGGTACCAATATTCTAATTTCCTTTGCACAGGTAGAAGGCTATAAGCCTCTATTCTCAAAGCAAAAGTATAGACTTTTATACCTGTGAGCCTGTGAGGGGTGAGGTGACCTGAAGGACTCTTTACTATTGTACTGGTGAAAAGCACTTGGTTTCTTTCCAGTGGTGATATTGCTCCAGCAATTACACTTTCCTGGATCCAACATTATGTGTACTTCTCTGGCCAAACTGTAAGTTTGTTTTTTTTTTTTTTTTTTTGAATTTTTGCGCTCTGGTCTTTGCTCACAATTCTTATTATAAACCTGACTAAAAGCAGCCAGGAATACTCATATCTTCCTGAGTTGCAATTTCCTTCATCAGATAAAATAGTCTCTCACCTTTAAATTGAGCCCATACAAAGTATCAGGGAATGGACAAAATGTAGACAAGTTCGTTTTCTGAAAGTAACATAAATTGCTTCTATTCCAGTTCTCAATAAAGTTCTGATTACTGTCTGAAACCTTAGAACACGATCTACTGCTATTGTCCATATTCGAATCTATCAGCACTCTACTCTTCTGAGCTCACCAGGCTCATCCACTAAATTCTGTTCATATCAGTTTACGTCTTCTTTAGTCTGGTTCTCCAGACCTTTCCAAACCCTTCCCACAAATGAATTTTAAAGGCCATTTTTAAACCATATTGCTTAGACTTAGCCATAGCAAAAATGCCACTTCTTGGCATAGATTTTCTGGGTTAGCTTTGTGTTGCTGTGACAAATACCTGAGAGAAATAATTTAAAAAAAAGACTTATGTTGACTTACGATTTTAGAGGTCACATGATTCTACTGTTCTTGAAGTGGTGGTAAAGTATGGTAAGGGCATGCAATGAAGTAAATCTCATTTCATGATATTCAGGGGAGGTAGATATAGAGATATAGAGATAAAATAGAGGTAGACATAGAAAAGGGACAGAGGGAGATGAGAAAGGAAGAGTGAGGGTGGGGAGGGAAAATGAGCAGAGGAGAGAGAGAGAGAGGGAGGGAG